>NW_020837971.1:11464604-12016147 GCF_003676395.1 Aethalodelphis obliquidens
AATAAGGTGTTTTAATTTTGTTAATATACCAACAAAAATGATTGCTTTTCAAATTAATTTCTTTTTATCATAATAATACGTAGAAGCTTATAGTTAAATAAAGTAGTAAGGAGGCTTAGGATGAAGAGCAGCTGTCCCTTTCTATCCTGCTCCTCAGTTTTCAAGCTCTTAGTTTTCCTTTTTTCTATATAGCTGGCATTTCCTTTCTCTTTTCTTAAAGTAGTGGCAAACCATAATTTCTGGTTTAGTCTGTCTTCAAGCTGTTAGTATTATGACTGTCAGGCATACCTGTGGGTCGTCAAGGCATTCAGTGTTTCTGATCGTTCTAGCTCTCCAGACCCTTTTGGCAAGATATCATTAAAATAGTGGATCAGTCTGATGTCTTGCGGGATTAAACTTGTATTTCTCTATTAACACGAAGCATGAAGTAGCACCTGTTGACTGTGTAGGATATGTTTAGCATGGTTTTACTTCCCTTATTCTAAGTCTACCGTTTTTGCTGGAATAATAAAAGCATTTATGTCCATATTATGCTTAGTTCTTATGTGTGGTATCTCTTAAGTAGTTGTTTTTGTCATCTGTATTAAATGCTAAAAGCAAGTTACAAAACCAGATGTCAACAGAGCTAACACTGTCTCTTAAGATCTTATTAAGATTGTTGTCCAAGCTCATACAGCTTGCCGCACGACAGGCCAATAAATTGAGAGACACAAGTCATTGGGGCAAGGAATAACCACTTTATCTGGAAAACCAGCAGACCAAGAAGATGGTGGAGTAGTGCCCTAAAGAGCCATCTTTCCTAAGTTAGAATTCAGGCCTCTTTTATACTAAAAGGGGAGGGGGTGAAGTCCTGGTTCTGGTCAGACTCCAGAGGGAATGTTAATTTCTTCATTCCTGCAGCCATTCACAGATGGGCCTGGTCAGGATGTTTCCTGTGAGTTAAACAAAGGTATTCTAGCTTAAAGCTCACTGGGAGGCAGGGTTCCCAGAGATGGGCCATTATGTATAATTTAAGCTTATTGGCAATGTCCCTTTAGTGATTAACTTGTAATAGAATACAAAGGTTCTTCCGTATTAAAGTTCCCCACTGTCAATGATCCATTTCCACAATCCTGTGGTAAAAGGGAAAAAAATCTCCCTGGCTACTTCTTGCTGAACGTGGTCCGCGGGGCAGCAAAGGGGTGATTATGGGATGGAACTGATCAGCCTTGGATGGGGACTATTCCTTACAATCTTTAGTCAGTAGTACAATCCTCTTTCCTTGTTTATCAGCAACTACTTGAACCTGATGGAACCCCTTAGCACTGTGTGGTCCAATTTGTAATTGAACTTGGGGTTTTGGTTCCAGGTCCCAATACATATACTCAATTCCTGTGCTATTTACTTGGAAACAAATTGGCTGACTCTTCTCCAGCTGCAATGAAATTCCCATCTCCTTCAGTTGCATAGGCAGACTTGTTGGAGGCAAAGTCACGAGCAGAGGTTAGTAAAGAGCCCCAAGTTTTAACATCATTGGCAACCGTTAGGTCTCTTAGAGCATTTACAGATTCTCCTGCCTGAGCAGACACCTGGAATGGCGTACCATACAATATTCTCAATGGGGCTAAATTTGAGCCTGTTTCTAGGAGCCACCGATCGGTAGCAGGGCAACTGGTAAGGCCTTATCCCAAGCTAAATTAACCTCTTGACATAATCAATGTTTTTTAATGTACGACTCATTTTCTTGGTTTACCCTGTTGATTGTGGTCTCTAGGAGGAATGTAGTTTCAATGCCTTAATCTAAATCAGGGGATCATTTCCCTAAGGAGGGCTTTAACCATCAGAGACTTTCTGTCCAGGTGGGATATGCTTCCACCCATCCTGAAAAAGTGTCCACAGACACTAGCAGGTTATCTGAAACTTCTTGCAGCTCAAGGCATTTGAGTAAAGTCTATTTTCTGGTCCTTGATGGGGCAGGCTCCTCTGTGTTGAGTTCCCATCTGGGGAGGTCTGACAGCAGTCTTTGGGTTATTTTAGCACAAATCTCACGATTCTGAGTGACTCGCTGGATGGTCTTTTGTAGGTTGAGCCCCGTTATATATATTTTTGAATCCACTGTAAGGTGGCATCTCTCCCGTGATGGGCGCTATTATGAATGTGCTGCAGCAAAGTGTCAAAGAGCGCCTCAGGAATCGAAACAATTCCCTGTGCACTACATTTCCAGCCAGGCGAGGTGTGATGCCCAAGTGAAACCCCACTCTTTGGCTCTCTCTTTATCCTTTTCTACAAAGAATCTCGGCCCCAAAGAGGGATTGGACACTGTGGCATATATAAGAAACTATGTTTCAGGTGAGGTCCCCTAGTTAGCATTCTAGAGGTTGTAAGAATGATCAATATTGTTCCCCTACAGAGACTCCCGAGACCGGGATGGATTGAGATGTTTTCTCTGCCACCTTGGTGTTTATCACAGGGTGTGTTGCACCTGTATCTATCAGACAGTTAATCAGCTCATTTCCCCACCATAAATTTTACCCAGGGTTCTCATGGAGATACAGGATTTGGGCACCTCAAGTCCAGGGGAGCCCCTGGGCCTCCTCATTCATCAGTGTTCCTCTCTTCCTATGAGAGGCTCTCGTCTTGTTTTTCTTCTTCTGTTTTAGCCTAGGGCAATCTATTTTCCAATGTTCTTCCTGCTTACAGTAAGTGCATTGTTCCTTTCCCCCATGGCGGCTTCCCTCACTTAGGGTTACTCACCTTCAGGGAATCCAATGTCACTGCCAAAAAATGTGGCATATCGTTTTGCATCTTCTTTCTTCTGTCATTGTTCCCTGCTGTTGAACACTCTAAAATCAACATCCACCACCTGAGAAGGATTTATTCCAAATGCACCATCTAATTTTTGCACATTTCTCCTTGATATCTGAAGGGCTTTGCCCAAAAAGTATCAAATTTACTATCCCAGTATTTTCAGGGGCCTCGGGATCTGCATCATTATAATATCGCTAGGCGTGATAAATCCTTTCTAAAAATTCAGAGGGGTCTTCATTAGGTTTTTGCTCAATTTCTTGAATTTTGTTCGAACTCTTTTCCTTTGCTTCCCCTTTTAAAGCCCTGCCAAGTTGCACTAATGAGTAGTCTTCTAATAAGCACATTCCTCCCTCACTAGCGTCCCAATATGGTTCAGCTGTGGGTCCTGCTAAGTGGGCTTCAGGTGTACCATTTGAGTTTGTTACGTGGAGCTAGTATGCTTCTTCCCTGGCCGTATCAGTGACCATTCTCCTTTCATCTACTGTAAGCATCAGATTGAGAAGAATGTATGTCTGCCCGTGAAGGGTGATGGGTATCAAACATAGAAGTAAACAATTCTGTCATTTGGAAAGGATCCTCCCTATAACGAGGGTTGTGATCTCTCCAATTAAACAAGTCTGAGGTGGACAAAGGACTATACATCCATAGAAACCCAGCTGTCTCGCCTTTGCATTTAGGCCCCCTATGGGATAAAGGCATAAGGGAAATTGCCTGACCCAATCTGGGTGCCCTTTCGGGTCTTAGATGGTGATACTAGACCAGATCCCTGTTCCCCAGGAACTGACACAGGATTTTTTAATTGATCCCTATAAGGAAGGGGAGCCAGTCTGACCACTCTGGAGCCTCCATGTTGGGAACTGGGGCTGAAT
This sequence comes from Aethalodelphis obliquidens, assembly GCF_003676395.1. Lineage (NCBI taxonomy): Eukaryota > Metazoa > Chordata > Mammalia > Artiodactyla > Delphinidae > Aethalodelphis > Aethalodelphis obliquidens. The sequence goes on from NW_020837971.1 coordinate 11,468,261, forward strand.
AGGAATGGGAGGGGGAGGAAAGGTGAAGATAATGGCATAACGACTGAAGCAGCTGGGACAGCCAGCTTGACTGTTCCCTTTTTCTTCCTGTACGATAGATTTTCCTCTGGGTTTCTTTCACTATAAGGTAACAACTGTCTGACTTTTTCCCACCCTGATATACTAGCATAAATGCTTGTGCATATGGAATCTCATCATTCCCCCTGCTCTTTCACAAAAGAATTCCAATTGCAAGATTGCATAGTAACTGAGTGAGGCATGCAGGAGCCATCACTCTTCTGATCCTAGCATATGTTGGGACCACACACTACTACGCTCGAATATCATCTCTTTCCTAGTCGTAGGCTCAACAACTATATTTGCTCATTTATTTAAGATATGCCCCAAAGGGCTTTCCTTAGGGACAGATGGAGTATTTCCCATATTTATAAGTTCAAGAACAACAAAGCACCAAAAGCACAAATTCCAGCACCAAAAGCACAAACATTCCACCATGAATAAACACAGAACAGAAGCAAACAAACCGGTTAACAAATCGGGTAAAAGTCCAGCAACTGTTTCCTCTCTCCAACAGCGTGCTATACTCAATAAGCCAGAACTAGCTTATTCCGGAGGAAAAAAGCCCCAAATGGAGGAAAAAGACTTTCTGGCTGTACATGCCAGAGTGACTTACCCTAGGGTACTGAGTCGGTCGGCTCCCAGACGTTGAGTCTTTGCTCCAACCGCCAAGTGCTGGGGCAGCCAATGTTACTTCGGGGAATTTGGAAGGGAAGATGCTCAAGACAAGTGGTCCCAGCAGTTGCTAGGGCCTTACCTGAAAATTCTCCAATTGGGGGCCAGCTAGCCACGAGCAGCAAGGCTCCTAGCTGGCTTCACCAAAATTTGTTACCGAGTCCAAGCTCATACTGCTCACTACATGACCTTCAGGCAAAGCATAGTGACTTCACTCAGAAAACCAGCAGACCAAGAAGACAGCAGACCAGCACCTTAAAGAGCTATCTCCCCGCGTTAGGGTTCAGGCTTCTTTTATACTAAAAGGGGAGGAAGTAAAGTCAAACACTTCCTGGTTCAGGTCAGCCTCCGTAGGGGCTGTGTTAATTTCTCCCTCCCTGCAGTCATTCACAGGTGGGCCTGGTCAGGATGTTTCCAGAGCTAAATGAAGGTATTTTAGCTTAATGCTCATTACCTGGGAAGCAGGGTTCCCAGAGATGGGCCATTATGTATAATTTAAGCTTAAAGGCAATATCCCTTTAGTGATTAACTTGTAATAGAATCTCAAACTCTAGTCTGTGGACCCTCTATAGTTTTACTAAGATTTACAAAAAATTTTCAGAACTTTGCATTCATCCAAGTTACCTATGGCTCTGAGTGCTGCCTTCCGCTGAATTTTCAAATTTTGTTTTACATTTCTGTCCCTGTGTTTCCCAATTATTCATCCTTCTCCTTAATTCTTCCATCCTTCAGAATGCTACTCAGCAGAGGAGGAGCATGTGTTGGTTTCCCGAAGTTTCAGGCATGTAATAGGGAAAGGCTGTGGTGGGAAGGTGGGATTAGTGTTGAGTTCATTTCAGCATCACATAGTAGAAAACGGAAAGCGTAAGACTGAATGTACCTTCTTATGAAGCCTCAATTCTATCAACTCAGCTACAGCTTCTTACTGAGGGGGACAGCCCTTTTCCTCTCCTGTCCTCTCCTCTTATCACTCATCTCCTGTCCCCATACTCAAATTCCCACTCATTAATAAATATTATTTTTTAAAGTAATTTTGTTGGAGTATAATTGATCTACAATGTTGTATTAGCTTCAGGCATAGAGCAAAGTGAATCAGTTATACATATACATATAACCACTCTTTTTTAGATTCTTTTCCCATATAGGTCATTACAGAGTATTGAGTAGAGTTCCCTGTGCTATACAGTAAGTTCTTATTAGTAATAAATATTAACTGTCACCAAGCACTAACTATGTACTTGGGGCTTTATATGTATTGTATCCATTTAATGCTCTCACAACCCTGTGAGGTAGGTATTATTACCCCCATTTTACAAGTGAGGGTATTGAGCAAGAGTATAGTAAAGAAATACATCTAGAAACTCTACATGTGAGAATATCTCTTCGTTGTTCCCATAAAATTCGGACAATACACTGGCCAAATGTAGAAATATTGTAGATATTACCCTAATATCATTCCTTCATTTTGCATAAAAGTCTGATGACAATTTGAATTTAAAATACTTCCAAATATCACAAAACTACTAATAAAAAATGGAAAATGAGATAGACATCAGATATGAAGAATTAATCAAGGAGTTTATAACTATCCTCCAGAAGAAAATAAAGCAAATTGATCGGAAAGAAAAATGTATTAGACTTGAACAAAAATTTTTTTAGGTTTAAAAAAGACTGAAGATAGTAGAATAAGCCATGTTCCAGAAGAAAATTAACAAGGGGACTACTAGGAAACATCCAGCCTGGAGACCATTCTCTACATGGGGGTGGGGAGATATTGAGTCCACACACTACTTTTTATTTTCAGTTACTTGATGAAGAGAATGGTGGCAAACAGAAGAGCTGGAGATAAAGGAAACAGGAAGTCCATAGTCAACTTTATAGCTACAAAAATAATCTACTGATTATTTTCTAAATTAAAAAAATAATTCATTAAAGAAAAGGCAAAAATGCAGTGGATCAGATATTCCACATGGAGGGATTTGGAACAAAAGGGGGCAATGTTCCTGAGCTATGCTGTTCCTTGTCCCAACCTCCTGCCCACAAACCCACAAGCACCTAAGTGGTTAAACAAAGCACCCAAACCATCAACATCCAGCTCCTACACCACTCATTTTTATTTATTTATATATATATATATTTTACCACTCATTTTGAAAGGGAAAGATTCAATCAGTGCACAGGTAAACAAAGATAGGAGTTAAGAAGGATCCAGCCATTACTACTCTTGGCAAAATCATACGTATGGATGGAACTGGCTCCATTCCAACAAGAAGAAACCAAAAATGATAAAAATCTGTGTGGAACCCACGCACCCATTCTACAAAGATATGTAATAACAAATTTAAAAAATGTAGATTGGCAACCACCTATTAAAAGTACTTTTTTGAAGAAAAAGAAAAGTTAATTTTTGACAGTACTAGTATCTTAAGGAAATTTCAAGGAACATGCATGCTATGAAAGCATCAGAGAATATGAGACAGAACAGTAAGAAGTAAAATGAAACCAGTACAGCTATGAAAAATTGAAGAGATAAACAAAATTCATTGCACTTTTGGTTCTTCTTTCAAACATGTCTTGCAGTAAAAGAACTGTAACAGTTAAAAACAGCTAAAGCCACCCCCATCCCTTTCTAATCCTACCCCCTAACATAATCACACTCTTTAATTTGGTGTGTTTCCCTTCTATGCATGATTTTATACCTTCACTATAAATGAATGTGATTATAAAGAGGGCATATTATTTTATGCTTTTGAAATTCACATGATCCAGATGATACTATATGCATTACTATTTTTTTTAATTTTTGAATTTTACTTTATTTATTTTTTATACAGCAGGTTCTTAATAGTTATCTATTTTATACATATTAGTGAGTACATGTCAATCCCAATCTCCCAATTCATCACACCACCACCACCACCACCCCTGTCACTTTCTCCCCTTGGTGTCCATACATTTGTTCTCTACATCTGTGTCTCTATTTCTGCCTTGCAAACTGGTTCATCTGTACCATTTTTCTAGATTCCACATATATGCATTAATATACGATATTTGTTTTTCTCTTTCTGACTTACTACACTCTGTAGGACAGTCTCTAGATCCATCCAAGTCTCTACAAATGACCCAATTTCATTCCTTTTTATGGCTGAGCAATTTGTATATATGTATTACATCTTCTTTATCCATTCGCCTGTCGATGTGCATTTAACTTGCTTCCATGACCTGGCTATTGTAAATAGTGCTGCAATGAACATTGGGGTGCATGTGTCTTTTTGAATTATGTTTTTCTCTGGGTATATATCCAGTAGTGGGATTGCTGGGTCATACGGTAATTCTATATTTAGTTTTTTAAGGAACCTCCATACTGTTCTCCATAGTGGCTGTACCAATTTACATTCCCACCAACAGTGCAAGAGGGATCCCTTTTCTCCACACCCTCTCCAGCATTTGTTGTTTGTAGATTTTTTGATGAAGCCCATTCTAACTGGTGTGAGGTGATACCTCAATGTAGTTTTGATTTGCATTTCTCTAATGATTAGTGATGTGGAGCAGCTTTTCATGTGCCTCGTGGCCATCTGTATGCCTTCTTTGGAGAGATATCTATTTAGGTCTTCTGCCCATTTTTTGATTGGGTTGTTTTTTTAATATTCAGCTGCATGAGCTATTTATATATTTTGGAGATGAATCCTTTGTCCGTTGATGCGTTTGCAAATATTTTCTCCCATTCTGAGGGTTGTCTTTTCGTCTTATTTATGGTTTCCTTTGCTGTGCAAAAAAAAGCTTTTAAGTTTCATTAGGTCCCATTTATTTTTGTTTTTATTTCCATTTCTCTAGGAGGTGGGTCAAAAAAGTTCTTGCTGTGATTTATGTCATAGAGTGTTCTGCCTGTGTTTGCCTCTAAGAGTTTTATTGTGTCTGGCCTTACATTTAGGTCTTTAATCCATTTTGAGTTTATTTTTCTGTATGGCGTTAGGAAGTGTTCTAATTTCATTCTTTTACATGTCGCTGTCCAGTTTTCCCAGCACCATTTATTGAAGAGGCTGTCTTTTCTCCACTGTATATTCTTGACTCCTTTATCAAAGATAAGGTGACCATATGTGTGTGGGTTTATCTCTGGGTTTTCTATCCTGTTCCATTGATCTATATTTCTGTTTTTGTGCCAGTACCATACAGTCTTGATTACTGTAGCTGTGTAGTATAGTCTGAAGTCCAAGAGCCTGATTCCTCCATCTCCGTTTTTCTTTCTCAAGATTGTTTTGGCTATTTGGGGTCTTTTGTGTTTCCATACAAATTGTGAAATTTTTTTGTTCTAGTTCTGTGAAAATTGCCATTGGAAGTTTGATAGGGATTGCATTGAATCTGTAGCTTGCTTTGGGTAGTAGAGTCATTTTCACAATATTGATTCTTCCAATCCAAGAACATGGTATGTCTCTCCATCTCTTTGTATCACCTTTAATTTCTTTCATCAGTATCTTATAGTTTTCTGCATACAGGTCTTTTGCCTCCTTAGATAGGTTTATTTCTAGGTATTTTATTCTTTTTCTTGCAGTGGTAATTGGGAGTATTTCCTTAATTTCTCTTTCAGATTTTTCATCGTTAGTGTATAGGAATGCAAGAGATTTCTGTGCATTTTCTGTATCCTGCTACTCTATCAAATTCATTGATTAGCTCTAGTAGTTTTCTGGTAACATCTTTAGGATTCTCTATGTAAAGTATCATGTCATCTGCAAACAGTGACAGCTTTACTTCTTCTTTTCCAATTTGGATTCCTTTTATTTCTTTTTCTTCTCTGATCACTGTGGCTAAAACTTCCAAAACTATGTTGAATAATACTGGTAAAAATGGGCAACCTTGTCTTGTTCCTGATCTTAGAGGAAATGGTTTCAGTTTTTCCCCATTGAGAACGATGTTGGCTGTGGTTTGTCATATATGGCGTTTATTATGTTGAGGAAAGTTCCCTCTATACCTACTTTCTGCAGGGTTTTTATCATAAATGGGTGTTGAATTTTGTCGAAAGCTTTCTCTGCATCTATTGAAATGATCATATGGTTTTTCTCCTTCAATTTGTTAATATGGTGTATCACGTTGATTGATTTGCGTATATTGAAGAATCCTTGCATTCCTGGAATAAACCCCACTTGATCATGGTGTATGATCCGTTTAATGTGCTGTTGGATTCTGTTCACTAGTATTTTGTTGAGGATTTTTGCATCTATGTTCATCAGTGATATTGGCCTTTAGTTTTCTTTCTTTGTGACATCCTTGTCTGGTTTTGGTATAATGGTGATGGTGGCCTCGTAGAATGAGTTTGGGAGTGTTCCTCTCTCTGCTATATTTTGGAAGATTTTGAGAAGGATAGGTGTTAGCTCTTCTCTAAATGTTTGAAAGAATTCGCCTGTGAAACCATCTGGGCCTGGGCTTTTGTTTGTTGGAAGATTTTTAATCACAGTTTCAATTTCAGTGCTTGTGATTGGTCTGTTCATATTTTCTATTTCTTCCTGATTCAGTCTTGGCATGTTGTGCATTTCTAAGAATTTGTCCATTTCTTCCAGGTTGTCCATTTTATTGGCATATAGTTACTTGTAGTAATCTCTCATGATCTTTTGTATTTCTGCAGTGTCAGTTGTTACTTCTCCTTTTTCATTTCTAATTCTATTGATTTGAGTCTTCTCCCTTTTTTTCTTGATGAGTCTGGCTAATGGTTTATCAATTTTGTTTATCTTCTCAAAGAACCAGCTTTTAGTTTTATTGATCTTTGCTATCGTTTCCTTCATTTCTTTTTCATTTATTTCTGATCTGATTTTTATGATTTCTTTCCTTCTGCTATCTTTGGGGTATTTTGTTTTTCTTTCTCTAATTGCTTTAGGTGCAAGGTTAGGTTGTTTATTCGAGATGTTTCCTGTTTCTTAAGGTAGGATTGTATTGCTATAAACCTCCTTCTTAGAACTGCTTTTGCTGCATCCCATAGGTTTTGGGTCGTCATGTCTCCATTGTCATTTGTTTCTAGGTATTTTTTTATTTCCTCTTTGATTTCTTCAGTGATCACTTCGTTATTAAGTAGTGTATTGTTTAGCCTCCATGTGTTTGTATTTTTTACAGATCTTTTCCTCTAATTGATATCTAGTCTCATAGCGTTGTGGTCGGAAAAGATACTTGATACAATATCAATTTTCATAAATTTACCAAGGCTTGATTTGTGACCCAAGATATGATCTATCCTGGAGAATGTTCCATGAGCACTTGAGAAAAATGTGTATTCTGTTGTTTTGGATGGAATGTCCTATAAATATCAATTAAGTCCATCTTGTTTAATGTATCATTTAAAGCTTGTGTTTCCTTATTTATTTTCATTTTAGATGATCTGTCCATTGGTGAAAGTGGGGTGTTAAAGTCCCCTACTATGAATGTGTTACTGTCGATTTTCCCTTTTATGGCTGTTAGTATTTACCTTATGTATTGAGGTGCTCCTATGTTGGGTGCATAAATATTTACAATTGTTATATCTTCTTCTTGGATCGATCCCTTGATCATTATGTCGTGTCCTTCTTTGTCTCTTCTAATAGTCTTTATTTTAAAGTCTATTTTGTCTGATATGAGAATTGCTACTCCAGCTTTCTTTTGGTTTCCATTTGCATGGAATATCTTTTTCCATCCCCTTACTTTCAGTCTGTATGTGTCTCTAGGTCTGAAGTGGGTCTCTTGTAGACAGCAAATATATGGGTCTTGTTTTTGTATCCATTCAGCCAATCTGTGTCTTTTGGTGGGAGCATTTAGTCCCTTTATATTTAAGGTAATTATCAATATGTATGTTCCTATTCCCATTTTCTTAATTGTTTTGAGTTCATTATTGTAGGTCTTTTCCTTCTCTTGTGTTTCTTGCCTAGAGAAGTTCCTTTAGCAGTTGTTGTAAAGCTGGTGTGGTTGTGCTGAACTCTCTCAGCTTTTGCTTGTCTGTAAAAGTTTTAATTTCTCCATCAAATCTGAATGAGATCCTTGCTGGGTAGAGTAATCTTGGTTGAAGGTTTTTCTCCTTCATCACTTTAAATATGTCCTGCCAGTCCCTTCTGGCTTGCAGAGTTTCTGCTGAAAGATCAGCTGTTAACCTTATGGGGATTCCCTTGTGTGTTATTTGTTGTTTTTCCCTTGCTGCTTTTAATATGTTTTCTTTGTATTTAATTTTTGACAGTTTGATTAGTATGTGTCTTGGCCTATTTCTCCTTGGATTTATCCTGTATGCGACTTTCTGTGCTTCCTGGACTTGATTAACTATTTCCTTTCCCATATTAGGGAAGCTTTCAACTATAATCTGTTCAAATATTTTCTCAGTCCCTTTCTTTTTCTCTTCTTCTTCTGGAACCCCTATAATTCGAATGTTGGTGCGTTTAATGTTGTCCCAGAGGTCTCTGAGACTGTCCTCAGTTCTTTTCATTCTTTTTGCTTTATTTGGCTCTGCAGTAGTTATTTCCACTATTTTATCTTCCAGGTCACTTATCTGTTCTTCTGCCTCAGTTATTCTGCTATTGATCCCCTCTAGAGTATTTTTAATTTCATTTATTGTGTTGTTCATCATTGTTTGTTTCATCTTTAGTTCTTCTAGGTCCTTGTTAAATGTTTCTTGCATTTTGTCTATTCTATTTCCACAATTTTGGATCATCTTTACTATCATTCTGAATTCTTTTTCAGGTAGGCTGCCTATTTCCTCTTCATTTGTTAGGTCTGGTGGGTTTTTATCTTGCTCCTTCATCTGCTGTGTGTTTTTCTGTCTTCTCATTTTGCTTATCTTACTGTGTTTGGGGTCTCCTTTTTGCAGGCTGCAGGTTCGTAGTTCCTGTTGTTTTTGGTGTCTGTCCCCAGTGCCTAAGGTTGGTTGAGTGGGTTGTGTAGGCTTCCTGGTGGAGGAGACTAGTGCCCGTGTTCTGGTGGATGAGGCTGGATCTTGTCTTTCTGGTGGGCAGGTCCACGTCTGGTGGTGTGTTTTGAGGTGTCTGTGGACTTATTATGATTTTAGGCAGCCTCTCTGCTAATGGGTGGGGTTGTGTTCCTGTCTTGCTAGTTGTTTGGCATAGGGTGTCCAGCACTGTAGCTTGCTGGTCATTGAGTGAAGCTGGGTGCTGGTGTTGAGATGGAGATCTCTGGGAGATTTTCGCCGTTTGATATTATGTGGAGCTGGGAGGTCTCTTGTGGACCAGTGTCCTGAAGTTGGCTCTCCCACCTCAGAGGCACAGCACTGACTCCTGGCTGCAGCACGAAGAGCCTTTCATCCACACGGCTCAGAATAAAAGGGAGAAAAAGTAGAAAGAAATAATTAGTAGAAGTAGAAAGAAAGAAAGAAAGAAGGGAGGGAGGGAGGGACAAAGGAAGGAAGGAAGGAAAAAAAGAAAGAAAGAAGATAAAGTAAAAAAAAATAAAGTAAGATAAAATATAATAAAGTTATTAAAATAAAAGATAATTATTAAGAGAAAAAAAAAAAACGGACGGATAGAACCCTAGGACAAATGGTGGAAGCAAAGCTATACAGACAAAATCTCACACAGAAGCATACACATACACACTCACGAAAAGAGGAAAAGGGGAAAAAAATCATAAATCTTGCTCTCAAAATCCACCTCCTCAATTTGGGATGATTCGTTGTCTATTCATGTATTCCACAGATGCAGGGTACATCAAGTTGATTGTGGAGCTTTAATCCGCTGCTCCTGAGGCTGCTGGGAGAGATTTCCCTTTCTCTTCTTTGTTCTCACAGCTCCCAGGGTCTGAGCTTTGGATTTCGCCCTGCCTCTTCGTGTAGGTCGCCGGAGGGCGTCTGTTCTCCTTTAACAGGACGGGGTTAAAGGAGCCGCTGATTCGGGGGCTCTGGCGCACTCAGGCCGGCGGGGAGGGAGGGGCACGGCGTGCGGGGCGGGCCTGCGGTGGCAGAGGCCTACGTGACGTTGCACGAGCCTGAGGCGCGCCGTGCGTTCTCCCGGAGGAGTCGACCCTGGATCCCGGCACCCTGGCAGTGGCGGGCTGCACAGGCTCCCCGGAAGGGAGGTGTGGAGAGGGACCTGTGCTCGCACACAGGCTTCTTGGTGGCGGCAGCAGCAGCCTTAGCGTCTCATGCCCGTCTCTGGGGTCCGCGCTTTTAGCCGCGGCTCGCGCCCGTCTCTGGAGCTCCTTTAAGCGGCGCTCTTAATCTGCTCTCCTCGCGCACCAGGAAACAAAGAGGGAAGAAAAAGTCTCTTGCCTCTTAGTCAGGTCCTGACTTTTCCCCGGACTCCCTCCCGGCTAGCCGTGGTGCACTAGCCCCCTACAGGCTGTGTTCGCGCCGCCAACCCCAGTCCTCTCCCTGCGCTCCGACCGAAGCCCGAGCCTCAGTTCCCAGCCCCGCCCGCCCCGGCGGGTGAGCAGACAAGCCTCTCGGCTGGTGAGTGCCGGTCAGCCCTGATCCTCTGTGCGGGAATCTCTCCGCTTTGCCCCCCTCACCCTTGTTGCTGTGCTCTCCTCAGCGGCTCCAAAGCTTTCCCCCTCCGCCACCCGCAGTCTCCGCCCGCGAAGGGGCTTCTGGTGTGTGGAAACATTTCCTCCTTCACAGCTCCCTCCCACTGGTGCAGGTCCCGTCCCTATCCTTTTGTCTCTGTTTATTCTTTTTTCTTTTGCTCTACCCAGGTACGTTGGGGGTTTCTTGCCTTTTGGGAGGTCTGAGGTCTTCTGCCAGCGTTCAGTAGGTGTTCTGTAGGAGTTGTTCCATGTGTAGATGTATTTCTGGTGTATCTGTGGGGAGGAAGGTGATCTCCGCGTCTTACTCTTCCGCCATCTTCCCGGAACCTCAAGAGATTCTTCTGTAGTAGTCTTTTATGATGCTTTGTATTTCTGCAGTGGCCATTGTAACTTCTCCTTTTTCATTTCTAATTTTATTGCTTTGAGTCCTCTCTCTCTTTTTCTTGATGAGTCTGGCTAAAGGTTTATCAATTTTGTTTATCTTCTCAAAGAACCAGCTTTTAGTTTTATTGATCTTTGCTATTGTTTTCTTTGTTTCTATTTCATTTATTTCTGCTCTGATCTTTATCATTCTACTAACTTCGGGTTTTGCTTGTTCTTCTTTCTCTAGTTCCTTTAGGTGTAAGGTTAGGTTGTTTATTTGAGATTTTTCTTGTTTCTTGAGGTAGGATTGTATTGCTATATACAATACAATCTTAGAACTGCTTTTGCTGCATCCCATAGGTTTTGGATCATTGTGTTTTCATTGTAATCTGTCTCTAGGTATTTTTTGATTTCCTCTTTGACTTCTTCAGTGATCTCTTGGTTATTAGTAACATATTGTTTAGCCTCCATGTGTTTGTGTTTTTTACTTTTGTTTTTTTTCCTGTAATTGATTTCTAATCCCATGCGTTATGGTTGGAAAAGATGTTTGATATGATGCTTGATATGATAATCACACTCTTTAATTTGGTGTGTTTCCTTTCTATGCATGATTGTATACCTTTACTATAAATGAATATGATTATAAATAGGGCATATTATTTTGTGCTTTTGAAATTCACATGATTCAGATGATACTATATGCATTACTATTGCAACTTGTTTTTCTTGAGTAGCTTTTTTAAAAATAATTAATTTGGCTGTGTCAGGTCTTCGTTGTGGCACGTGGGCTTCTCTCTAGCTGTTGCATGCGTGTTTTTCTCGTCTCTCGTTGTGGTGCGGGTTCCAGAGCTTGTGGGCTCTGTAGCTTACAGCATGGGGGCTCTCTAGTTGAGGCACATGAACTCAATAGTTGTGGTGCACGGGCTTAGTTGCTCCGAGGCATGTGGGATCTTAGTTCCCCTACCAGGGATCAAACCCACATCCCCTGCATTGGAAGGCGGATTCTTTACCACTGGACCATCAGGGAAGTCCTGCAACTTGTTTTTCTTTTTCAACTAAATATTACCCCTAAAAAGTTTTCCACGTTGATCTATTTCATCAGTTAAGCTGTTGTATAGCATTCCATTGTATAAATAAACCTCAATTCATCCATTCTCCTACAGACATTAAGATTTTCTTTATCTGGGCTTCCCTGGTGGCGCAGTGGTTGAGAGTCCGCCTGCCGATGCAGGGGACACGGGTTCGTGCCCCGGTCCGGGAAGATCCCACATGCCGCGGAGCGGCTAAGCCTGGGAGCCATGGCCGCTGAGCCTGCGCGTCCGGAGCCTGTGCTCCGCAACGGGAGAGGCCACAACAGCGAGAGGCCTGTGTACTGCAAAAAAAAAAAAAAAAAAAAAGATTTTCTTTATCTTTTGCTATTGTAAATGGTTATGGAATAAGTATCTGTTTATATGTTTCCTTAAGCACATATGGATGCAAGATTTTCTCTAGAGTAGACTTCTAAAAGAGTATCAAAACTATGCACATCTTCAACTCTACAAAGTATTATCTAATTTTCTCCAAATTATATTCTCATCAGAAGGTAAATAGTTCCAATTTCCTCCCATCCTTGCCTGATTTTTGTTGTAAACTTTCCAATATATAAATTTATTTCCACAGTTGAATATTTTGCTTTATTCTTACAATGTATTTCTTTCATGTTTTTTCCTTTTTTGCTTTCTATTAAATGGATTATACTTTACTGACTTTTGTGTCTCTATTGGTTAAGTCATATTACTGTTTATTAGTTATTACCCATAAAAATTAACATGCATACTTGATATCTAGAGATTGTCAATATTTATACCCTTGTTCTGAATAATAAAAGACTTTTCAATATTTTAACTCCACTGTCCATCCCTCTCATTTTATCAATTATTTCATTTAGTAATTCAATTCCACCTTATTTTTATCCCTCATCCCCTGTTAATATTTTACCATTTTTTCCCTTTTCCTTGCTTATTTAGATTTATTCACATTTACCAGTTTTGTTTTAATATAGGTTTAAAAAAATTATTGTCTTTTTTTTTTTTTTTTGGCTTATCATTGGTTCTTGAATTCTTCAATCTGGGTTCAGTTTTCTTCTTCTCCAAATATACCTTTGAGTAGTTCTTTCAGCAAGAGTTCTCATATATTGGACATATGTTGGACCTCTTTGTTATGCTCCATTTTCTTAAACCTTCTTGAATAATTCTTATCTCTTCTTTTGAGTTCTCCATTGTCTCTTTTTTTATTTTTTAACATCTTTATTGGAGTATAATTGCTTTACAATGGTGTGTCAGTTTCTGCTTTATAACAAAGTGAATCAGCTATACATATACATATATCCCCATATCTCCTCCCTCTTGCATCTCCCACCCTCCCTATCCCACCCCTCTAGGTGGTCACAAAGCACCAAGCTGATCCTCTTGTGCTGTGGGCTGCTTCCCACTAGCTATCTGTTTTACATTTGGTAGTGTATATATGTCCATGCCACTCTGTCACTTTGTCCCAGCTTACCTTTCTCCCTTCCCGTGTCCTCAAGTCCATTAGGGCAGGACAGGAATAAAGTCACCATTGTCTCTTTACTTTACTCTCTTCACTTAAATTCTACTCTTTAGTCTATACATAGAGCTTTGATTTTTAGTTATATTTTTAATTACTAGATGGTCTATTTGACTCTTTCATGCTCTTTTCCCCCCCACTGATTTTCTTCTTTCTTTAAGGTTTAATACTTTCTTTAATTTGTTTAATAATTATAATTTTATCCATTTAATCATTAAAAAATCTAAAGAATGTAAGGTGTTTATCTCCCTATTTATTGTTTCTGATGACTCTTGCTGTTGGTGAACTGTTTTCTCATATATTTTTAGGTTTATTTTTTATTATAAGCTTATCTTTAATTTTTCTTCCCTAGGGGAATTCTATATGGAAAAAATATGACTGTGTCCTCTAGAGCAGTTTTATATTTGCTTCTGTCTGATACCCCAGGTAAGTCATGAGCCTTGGACCAATTTTCATTATGATTACTATGTAAACAAAGAAACAAAAAATAAACTCACACCTAAAACATATACTAGGACTGGGTTTGGGTTTCAACCAGTTGGAGAGATGATCTTCATAAAGGGACTTTATTCTATTTCACATCTATCATTACCTGGAGGTTCAATTCTTGTCCTTACTGGGCATTTAAATCCCAGCTCCTTTTCATTACGAGGCCTAAAAGCCCATCCTCAGTGTTTTTGTGTCAACTTGACAGCTTACTGTGTTGGTTTTCCATTTTCTTTTTACTTCTGTTTCTCATGCATTTCCCTTTCTTTCTGATCAGACCAGTTTTGCCTTTAAACTTGTATTGTTGTTTGATATTATGTTCCATGTGATTGTACTTTCCGGTGTGGTTTGAAGTAGAGATCAGCAGTCAGAATTATCTACCCAATGAAAGTTCCAGAAGTTTGCTGGGACTGGTGCTTCTCCCAGTGGGAGAAACCCTATTCAAACTCTCACATAAATGGGGACCCCCAAGTTTTGCAGGTACTGATACCTAAACTTGGATTTGTATCCTGAAATCCTATAAGATCATGCATGCTTACATGAATAGTAACCATGACAACAGGAAGGGTGCTCTCTCCTGAAACACAGCCCCATAAGTTGTCCAGCTGGGCCTAACCCAACCATGCAGAAAATCATATAGAGGAAAAGAACTAATAGGTTTAAATGATTATATAATAGATGTTAAATATATATAGCAGAGAAAGAAGGTTCAAATAATGCATAATTGATAATAAATAGAACAAAAAATACTCAAAAATAGAATAGATGTAAAATTCCCACAAGTGAAATACTGAATATATTCGTGAAAATGGCTTATCCTGTATCCAAAAAATAAATAGACATTAACAAAGAATAGTTTATTTTACAGACTATTTTACATATACTCTGGGGTAAAATAAGCACGTAATTATGTTAATGTTATTTTTAACCAAAATATTTATCATAAGAGAAAATAGAGACTGAGATAAAGTACAAAATAAAAGAAGTCAAGAAAAATCTCTGATTTTAAATTTTGAATTGGAAATATCATTGTGAACTCATGATTTTTCTCCCTTAAATTTTTTTTCAAGTTTTGATCTCTGAAACAATGTATAATCAGTGGTTCTCAGTACTATTCTTCTCTAAAAAGAACCAAGGAATAGTTTGGGAAATGTACAGGAAGATCCTGGAACATCTTGTTGGCATCAAAGGCTAATGGGATCATGTCAAAAGCATATATAGCCAGCTTGATGGGCTCCCATGGCAAAAGATGTGACAGTTTGAGCACCGATGAGAGTAATGGTTGCAACTGTTTAAAACTCACTGGAAATATAAAAATCTATGAGTTATTAGTGATATTAAAAAAGAAATCAAACATAACTCATTGTACAATATTGGAGGTTGCTAGGGCACAAACTCACTCTGAAAATTGATAACGAAAGGAAGAGAACTGGAAGTGAGAGAATGGCATAGACTTATATACACTACCAAATGTAAAATAGATAGCTAGTGGGAAGCAGCCGCATAGCACAGGGAGATCAGCTCGGTGCTTTGTGACCACCTAGAGGGGTGGGATAGGGAGGGTGGGAGGGAGACGCAAGAGGGAGGAGATATGGGGATATATGTATATGTATAGCTGATTCACTTTGTTATAAAGCAGAAACTAACACACCACTGTAAAGCAATTATACTCCAATAGAGATGTTAATAAATAAATATAAAAGAAAGGAAGAGAACTGAGCCTGCCTTTGCAGTATGAACTGTGTTTCAGAGGAAGCAGATGTCTTCAGTGGATGAGGGCAAGCTTTTCTGTACACAAACTGCTTATAAATACAGAAGGAATTACAGAATTAGAAAAATCACCATTTTTCAACCTCTAAAGAATAACAATTTCAGATAATGGTCATCCATGAGCCATAAAACTATTGATGAAAAGTCATTGGAAACTTTTGCAATGAAGGGAACAGGCTGTCAGCACCTGAACCCTGAACTTTAGTATCTCTAAAAGTGAACCAAGGAATAGTTTGGATCTAAGGATCTAACCAGACTTTAGGTGCCTCCTGATAAAATGTAGTGTGAAACTACAGCACCATGCATGATGAAATTTGAACTTAAATATGGGCAAGCCTCTAGATCTAACTTCTAGTCTTCAGGAGATATAGGAGCTAGAGAAACAAATTTAATCATATCGGGAGAAAACAATCAGCAAAATTCAAAATGTGGAATGGAATCAGTTTCTTCAAACTTTAAAGTTTAAGAAACAGGGACTTCCTTGGTGGTGCAGTGGTTAAGAATCCGCCTGCCAATGCAGGGGACACGGGTTTGAGCCCTGGTCCCGGAAGATCCCACATGCCGCGGAGCAACAAAGCCCGTGCGCCACAACTACTGAACCTGTGCTCTAGAGCCCACGAGCCACAGCTACTAAAGCCTGCGCATCTAGAGCCCGTGCTCCGCAACAAGAAAAGCCACTGCAATGAGAAGCCTGCGCACCATGACCAAGAGTAGCCCCTGCTCACCACGCAGCAACGAAGACCCAACACAGCCAAAAAAATAAAATAAGTGAATAAACAAGTTCTTTAAAAAAAGAAACAAAATGAAGAGGGAATGTCTTATGGTAAGTTTTTTGAGAAACTTAAGCGGTATAAGAAAATATAAACAATGAACCTTATTTGAATCTTAGTTCAACCAAGCAACAGTAAAAACATATTTTTGACAACATGTAAATTTTGAGAGTTTCAATGTGGACTGAATATTATAATATTGAATACTATGATATGAAAAACTATTAACTAATGAATAGTACTAAGTAATAATAATTTAGTGACCTGTGGTCATGTAAGAAAATGTTATTTACTTATATTTTTTTGAAATTCACATTGAAATGTTTGGAGTGAAAGAACATGACATCTGGGATTTACTCTAGAACACTCTAGCCAAGAAAGCAGAGAGGAGGTAATAAAACAAGTTTGGTAGTGAGGGTGGTTGTTGAAGTTGGAGGGTAATTACACAGAGGTTCCTTGTACTCTATTTTTGTGTATTTCTGCAATTTTTCCTAATAAAAAGTAACAAAAGCGAATGATTTGACTCTCAGCAAAGCACCAACTTCAAAGAATAAAGACTAAAACTTCTCAAATATTTAAGCATATGAAGCTGGTCACCCTACAAAAGACTTTTCTTCTGAAATGTTAGATAGAAAGAAATCATGGAGAAATGTCTATAAAGTTGAAGAAAACCTAATGTCACTCATGAACACTTTATCTAACCAAGAATTTATTTACAGTTAAGGTAACAGTAACAGTAATTACAATTACTCAGGATTGTAATAGCCTAAAAATCGTATTTGAAAAAAGAATCCAGCCTACTTAAATATTAATCAAAATCAGGAATCCATGAATGGGGAATTCGTGATATTAAAGAGCTTGAGTGAAAAGCTTGAGTGCATTTTTTGAGTCATGGAATCATTCTAAATAATTGTGCTAATTATTTTTACGAAACATCGTACAATTTAAAAAATTAATGATAGAAAAAGCCTAATATTCTCTCATGTCCCCTTGTCTGTGTCCTTTACAGTCTTTATCAGAATTAGTAATTTAGAAATTTTTTTACAAGTTGATTTGTTTAAGTTTTGATTCCAAGCCTGAGTCTGTAAGCTGACTGAGAGGAGGTACCATATTGTTTTCTGTGTTTAATCTTCATCACAGACTGCACTCAGCATCTAACATATTGCCTTTCTCATAAGCGACATCTAAGAATTTTTTGAATAAATACTTAAATAATAATGTGCCATTATTCATGGGTTTCATTTTTTTTTTTTGTCCAGCACTTCAACTATAGCTTTGCAATTGAATGGATATTTAAGAATTATAGATTTTCATTTTTTTTTGTTCTACACAGATCTGTTTGCCACCTGACATGGGGATTTGGCAGATACAAATGTTCTAACTAGAAAGGGTATTAAAAGCCCAACACCTTCGTTCAGGCCCAGTGTTATGAAGGTGTTAGTGGTAGAGATGGGAATGGGCCCACACAATTATTGCTCCTTTGGGCCCTGCTGTGACGCATGTGGCAGTCACTGAGGACATTCTTGAAGTATTGGTACACAGGTTTGATATGGATCACAGATAACTATTCTGTAGAAAACGTTTAAAGACCTTAATTTAATGATTTTTTTTTGTTTTACAATATTCCTATCCAGGAGGCATTGCATATCTCAGTTTACTCATAGATACAATTATCGTTTCAAGTGGGTTCATCTCTAAGAAATTTTGCTTTAGTTTTTTCCCCAGTTTTTTGAGATAGAATTGACATGCAGCACCGTATAAGTTTAAGGTATACAGCATAATGATTTGACCTACCTATATTGTGAAATGATTACAATAGGTTTAGTTAACATCCATCATCTCGTAGAGATACAAAACAAAAGTAAAAGAAAAAAATGGTTTTTTTCCTTGTGATGAGAAGTCTTAGGATCTACTCTCTTATCATGTTTCATATACACCATACAGCAGGGTTAACTACAGTCAGTATGTTGTACATTATATCTCTAGTACTTATTTAACTCATAACTGGACGTTTGTACCCTTTGACCACCTTCATCCAATTCCCACTCCCATAACCCCCCATCTCCGATAAACACAAATCTAATCTCTTTCTCTATGAATTTGGTTTTTTCTTTCTTTAGATTCTACGTATAAGTGAGATCATACAGTATTTTTCTTTCTGTGTCTGATTTATTTCATTTAGTATAATGCCCCCAAGGTCCATCCACATTGTTGTAAACAGCAGCATTTCCTTCTTTTTATGGCTGAATAATATTCCATTGTACATGGTGTGTGTGTGTGTGTATGTATATATATATTTTCACATTTTCTTTATTTGTTCATCCATTGATGGACACTTAGGTTGTTTTCATATCTTGGTTATTATAAATTATGCTACAATGAACATGAGGATACAGGTATTTCTTCAATATCCTGTTTTCGTTTCCTTCAGATATATTCCCAGGAGTAAAAGTGCTGGATCATACAGTAGTTCTATTTTTAATTTTTGAGGAACCTCCATACTCTTCTCCATAGTGGCTGCACCAGTTTACAATCCCACCAACAGTGTAGGATGGTTCCCTTTTGTCCACATCCTCTCCAGCATCTGTTATCTCTTGTGTTTTAACGATATGATAGTCGGTCCTGACGTGACATCTCATTGTGGTTTTGATTTGCATTTCCCTTAAGATTAGCGATGTTGAGCACCTTTTCATGTACCTGTTAGCCATTCGTATATCTTCTTTGGAAAAGTGTCTATTCAGTTCCTTTGCCCATTTTAAATTGGATTATTCGTTTTTTTGCTATCGAGTTACAGTATTTTAATAACTATTATAAATGCAAAGATTCTCAAAAGACAACCTATGAGATGGGAAAATATTTGCAAATGATAGATCTAGTAAGGGGTTAGTATCCAAAATATATAAAGAACTCTGACAAAAAACAAATAAATATATAAAGTGCTTAGGACAGTACATGGTATATAGTAAATACTCTATTATGTCTGCCATTCTCAAACTTTTTAATCTTAGGACCTCTTGACACTATTATAAAATTGTTTAGTGCCCCCCAAAGCTTCTGGGTTATATTTATCAATATAACCCATATATGCTCATGGGTTATATTTATCAATATTTACTATATTAGAAATTAAAACCAAGAAATTTTTTAATAAAATATTTATTTACTTGGTTGCGCTGGGTCTTTTCAGTTGTGGCACGCAGCCTTTTCAGTTGTGTCAGGCGAACTCCCAGCTGTGGAATTCATGTGGGATCTAGTTCCCTAGCCAGGGATGGAACCCAGGCTCCCTGCATTGGGAGCGTGGAGTCTTTACCACTGTGCCACCATGGAAGTCCCTAAAACCAAGAAACTTTTAAAAAGGTTTATTTATGAAGTCATTTAAAATAACTACATGGTAACATCATTTTTAAATGAAAAATAACTACATTTTCCCACACGCAATTTGTGAGAAGAGCAGCATTGTTTTACATTTTTGCAATTCTTGGTTGTGTCTGGCTTAGTAGAAGATATTGATACTTGGAACCATACCTGCTTCTGCCTTCAATCTGCTATAAATCACACATCAGGAAGACTTGGGAAAATTTCGTCGTACTCTCCTCAGAAAATGAGAGTGAAAAAGGCAAATCTCATTTTATTATTATTTGAAAACGTTTTGACCTCATGGACCTCCTAAAAGGGTCTCAGGGACCCTCAAGAGTCCTCATACTGAATTACACCTTGAGGACCACCCCATGTTTTCTATTATTATTATTGTTATGGCTGTTGAGGATGATGATGATGGAGAAAACCAGGATAGACATGGATTTTCCAGAGTTAGAGCTGTGTGTCAAGTTCTCAATGCAACGGGTTCTATGCAGACACTCATTTAAAGGTGCTTGTCTTTGAAAGAGTGGAACCAGGTTTGGGTCAAAGTGCTGTGAACCTATTGATATTTGGAATAAATGGACAGTGGTATTTGGCTTTTTCAGGCATGTAGAGCTATAGCCATGAAATAAAGAGGAAAGAGTCCCCCTAGTGCACTGCTGCTGTAAGGAAACAGAGTGTGTGTTTGTACCACCACGGGAAATTTTCATGCGAAGTTATGTGTTAGCAGTGGGCTCAGACACCAAAACTGCAGGTAGTACAATGAAACCCAGGAGCATTTTAATGCCTTTTTTCAAGGATGTTCAGGCAGAAGAAATATATTCTGGAAGACCAAAGTGCATAGCTGTAACCAAAGCATTTCATGAAAGGGGAAAATGGAAATTAAGGGACATTTGCTCCCTCAGCTGGATTTTTCTGTTTTTATTGAGGATGGTCACCTGGTAAAAAAAGATGACGATGTTGAAGATCTGATAATACATTAGTATATTCACAGGCTATCCTTGCCCAGAGTCAACAGGGTGTTGAACTTCTCAGCTATTCATTTCAAAGGCAAAATCTTGTCATTGCCTCTCAGGGGAAAAATAATGCTCCCAAACTACGTTGTAAAAGAAAAGTAAATCACGGGTCCTCACAACCAATGGTGTCTGGCTCAGCATTGCCAAACCGCTCTGGATGCTGTAGCCCCTGGGTCTTGTTGTGTAGCAGTTTCTCTCCACTCCCCTGTTTTCTTTTTTAAAAATAATCATTCTGCTTTTGGTACTTTTCCTGTCCTCAATTTCCCCAGAAATATGAAAATAACAACAACAAAAGATCCCAGGGTACAGAGTAGTTATACTACTCAAGGACCCGTGGAAGTAAAATCCATCTAATGTTGGGAATGTTTAGGGAAAATGATCATGGTTGAAAAGACCATTCTAGAGAAATGATCTACAAAACTTTAAAGTGGAGGCAAATGTGATATTGAGGAGGGGGTGCAAATAGAGATGGCAGTGGATTTCATTTGGCTTATGGTGCCAAATGAAATTCCAGGAAAACTTGCCCTTGAAAAAGAAGGTAGGAAATGAACCAAAGGGGA
The DNA here is from genome assembly GCF_003676395.1 of Aethalodelphis obliquidens. NCBI lineage: Eukaryota > Metazoa > Chordata > Mammalia > Artiodactyla > Delphinidae > Aethalodelphis > Aethalodelphis obliquidens. Next base: position 11,489,378 of record NW_020837971.1, read on the forward strand.
GTGAACTACAGACTGTAGAAAGGGAAGTCCACGAGAAGTCTTGACTGTGTATTTCTACTCCCCCTGTGCTGTCTCTCGTCCACCTGTTATCCTGGTTCCTACATCAGCCTTGAAAATCATGCAGCAGCTACATGGTGAGCTATACTCTAGAGGATGCTCTGCCGTGATTCATAGTCTAGGAAGAAGGCTGAAGTCATGTGTCCATGTAAGAAGAAGAGGGGTTGGGAGATCTGGGGGAAAAAAATAAACTGGTGGAGGAATGGTGAGATTAGTCTTTTAGAGACCAGGAAACAAAGGAATAAAAAGTAGCAGAGAAATGATAAAACCGTAGCAAATGAAGAAACAAACAATTAGCTAGAGATAGAACAAGTGTTAACAGAGAGAAAAGGCAGGTAGTACAGAACTGAAGTAAACGTGCATGTTGTGATGGCGTCGGCCGAAATAGACTAAGTAGAAGTGGCTTCTTCTTGGTGACTTTTTGTTTGTTTGTTTTCTTTGCGGTACGCGGGCCTCTCACTGTTGTGGCCTCTCCCGTTGCGGAGCACAGGCTCCGGACGTGCAGGCTCAGCGGCCATGGCTCACAGGCCCAGCCACTCCGCGGCATGAGGGATCCTCCCGGACCGGGGCACGAACCCGTGTCCCGGTGAATCGGCAGGCAGACTCTCAACCACTGCGCCACCAGGGAAGCCCCTTGGTGACTTTTTGAATGTTTTCTTCTCACGGTTCTTGCGCTTTAGAGGCACCCAGCTATGTTATCTCTTCTCACTTCAAGCACTGCAGAGGATTTATTGAAAAACAGAGATGACCAATACCTCTACTTTATCTTGATTCCCTGTGCAGTATTTCTCTCTCAGTATCCTTAGGGTTTTAGTCATTAGGAAATTAAGGACATCTTGGGAAATAGAGCCAATATTTTATATTAACTATAAATGGAGTATAACCTTTGAAAATTGTGAATCACTCTGTTGTACATCTGGAACTTATATAATATTGTACAGCACCTATACTTCACTAAAAAAAAAAGAAATTAAGGACATCTCTATCTCATTTCCTGAGAAGTTGGGGACTGGGTCTGATCTGTGGTGACCTGTTGCTGTCTTATATACCAGATGGTCAGCTGTTGGGAAATGGCTGATCTGTGATGTCTAGCTGATGTCTAGTTGATCTGTGATGCAAGGAGGGGGTCTTAAAGGATTGGAAAAAAAGCATCATTTTCTGGAAATTGGGTGGGGAGAGGGGAAAGCACAAGAGATGATGGTAATGGTGACTATTTCACTTAAGGAATCTTCTTTCCTAAATTCTTTTGTGAACGTGGGAGTAAAAGTTAGTTGAAATATTTCCTGCCCTTCTCCATTTGTTTTCCATTGCTTTAATCTTAAAAGTGCCTGCCACTCACACTGACAGAGGACCAGATGGTTTTTCTCATGCTCTTCCCTTTGCCCTGAACAGAAAATACCGTCTGTTTGTATCACAAAATTCTTCCACCATCTTCACGGTGGTGAAGGATTCATCTTTCCTGGCTTCCTATTGTCTCTCCATATGGGAAAATAACTAACATATGCTGCATACCTACAGAGTATAACTCAATAAGCTCTCAGAAGACATTATCTCCTTACCTCCTCACAGTACCCTTGAGGAGTTACAAGAGGAGAAACTCACGACACAGAGAAGTGGCCACTTTCTGAAGACCGCACCCAGTCAGAGGTAAGGGCTGGAGGAGATCCTGACCCAAGCCTGTATGTTGTGGTACCTAAAAATGTAATCATCTTCCACCACATAGAATCAAACAATCCCCACAGATAAATTTTTTATGCATTTATTTTTTAAAAGCAATCTGTGCTGTATTTAAGTCATTTACATGTGTCTGTGTTTCCTACTAAATTATGAATCTTTGAATGTCAAGAAGCAGATCTTATTCAAGTCTCTATTACCCAGAGTAACCTACCAGGAGAGATTACTGTTGATGCTAAATAGGGGCTGTTAATTGAATAACTCAAAACTACCTTTGTGTTTTTATCTTTACATTCTTCCTGCCGTTGCCATGCTAGACCTGAACTTCAGTCCTTCCATTTTATTTGGGCAGGGTCTAGGGTCTCAACCAAATTTTACACCAAATATGCCTTAATTCATGTCATCTGGAGACTTATTGTGGGGAATCCTAAGAACAGTTCTGGTCATCAATTTTACCTTGGTTTCCTGGTAGGACAATTTTAATCTACCGGACAACCCAGAACCACCACCTCATTCCAAATCAGTCTAATGCAGGGGTCAAGAACCCGGATTTCCCCTCAGATGAACCTTCCCTGCTGCTACTTGGGCATGGGCGGGTTGCTTCATCCCTGAGATCCCTAGATTTTTCAGAAAAAGGGGGATAATCATTCTCACCCTGAGGATTGTAGTGAAAATAAATCGCAAACTACAATTATGATCCATACTGCCCTTCTCCAAGCTGGTTTTCCTCCTGATTCCCTAGTTCAGAAAATGGCATCACCCACTGTATGTTTCGTGCAATCCAGAAAGTCACCTGCTGTTCCTTCAAGTTCCACCACCCATCAGTCACCAAGTTCTGTGAATTTTATCTCTCAACTTGAAATCATCCAGTTCTGTGCAATACCATCACCACCCCCCTATAACTAATTGGTCTCCCCAAATCCACTTTTACTACCTCCGCCCCAGCCCTAACTTTCCACGCTATAGCCAGAGACATCTTTCAAAATTTAAGTGTGAGACACTGCTAAAGTATTCTCAGTGGCTTCACCATGCTCCTGGCTCAGGTAAAGAATCTTTGATACAACGGAAGAGACCCTATGTGCTCTGGTTTTCACCTCCAGCCTCTCTTTCCCTTCAAGTCTGTGCTCCACACAAGGCAGAAAGCTTTCCTAAGCTTTTCCAGTAAGCCACCCTCCTCCCCGCCTTTTGCACATTTCTTCTGCAGAGAATGTTTACTCCATCATGCCCTTGTCCTTTTCTTCCCTAACATGCTTCCAATTTTAGTTTATTTCAAGTTAATTGCTTAATTCCCCTTTGCTCAACCTACACACCCAAGACCAGGTCAATGCCTTTGATATAGGTTTTGCTTTCCTCCACCGCTCTCAGAATAATTAAAAATCTCACATTTCTGTGATTATTTGACAAGTATCTGTCCAAACACTAGAATGTAAAAACCCTCGAGGAACTATGTTTTGCCGAAACTCAAGCACTTAACACAGCACCTGGCACATAGTACAGGCTCCATAAATATTTATTGAATGAGTCTGTACTGTACAAATGGTAGCCTTTATTCTGAATGTCACCCAACTCAATGGTTTCATAGGAAAAGCTCCGTCTTTGGATTCCGAGCAGGTGTGAATCATGTCCCTGTTAATCTTGAAAAGTTATATATTTTTGGTAGGTCATCGTAAAATGGGAATGACTGTCCCCGCCTCACTGAGTTGTTAAGAGGCTTTCGTGAGGTAACATAATATCAAGCGCCTCAGGGCTCCCCTAGCGTCTATAGTAATTACGGTAATTAACACAGGCCAGAAGGTCATGTAAATAACCCTAGTGTAAGCAAACAATTGTCCCTACGTCAAGCCGGACCACCTGGAGCTTCAAATGGGGGGTCTTTGGCTTCATCTTGCAGCCTGCCCCCCTACCCCCCAAAACTGTCCAGGAAGCTTCGATCGCAGGGGGAGGTTGTGCCTGCAGGGAGGTGGCAGTGAGAGGATCCCCGCGCTTCGCTGCGGAGGTGAGGACGACAGCCCAGCCCCTCCTCCGCAACTTTCCCGGTCCCGCCGCGCTCCCTGTCTGCCTGTCTGTGTGTCTGTGTCTCCCTGTCCCAGGAAGGCGACGCCAGGAGCGCCCGCGCCCCACCTGCCCTCTGCGAGCCCTCAGGCTCTGGGCAACTTTGGCAGAGCCCTCCCGGGTCCCATGGCGACCCCGGCCCAGATTTCCGGCCTGGGGAGGCGGGGGGCTGTCCCCGCCTCCTCTTCCCCGGCCAGAGGTGGCGACCGTCGCGCCAGCAGCGTCCGAAATGGGGTGGCTGCAGAAACACCCGTGTGTGTCCGTGTCTCCAGGGGCAGGGACGGGGTGTCAGTGCTATCTGTTCATTTTAATCATGTCTAGGAGGACCTTTCCCGTCGTCAGTTCTCAGGAGGGCTACACAGTTGGTGCAGTTTCTTTTTTTGTTTGGGGATGCAGATTTAAGGGTGTGTGTGTGTGTGTGTGTGTGTGTGTCTATGTAAATCTTTATATTGTGGGGCAACTCTTAATGAGAAGTCGATGAGATTTCAATCCTTAGTTCTCTCCTCCTAAAGCTTTCTTTAAACATGTTGGAAATTGTTTTTCTTCTTTTCTCTTTTCTTACTTGAAGTTCCTTCTACTTAATTTTCAAGGGATGATACAATACAGTGTTATACATAAGAACATATATTCTGTATTAAACATTTCTCATCACTCCTCTACCTCTCAAGCTTAATGTTAGTTTTGAACCTTGAAAAAAATCCCCATTTTAATATCACAAAGTATTCCTCTGAATTCTTTTTGGAAAAGTTAGAGTACACCAACTGATGAACTTAAGTTTGAAAAGTGGACAAATGCAAACGTTAGTAACTCCACAAAGCCACCAAGTTAATGGATACTATTTATGGTTTTGGATTTTCAAAGAGCAGCTTTGCAGTATCTGTCAGGTTGTTTTGAAAATCAGGTTCTGATGTTAATCCTGAAAGGGTTAAATAACTTATACGTGATATTCATGTCACTCTTACAATAGCTGACTCATAATACATCAACAATCTATCCTAGGGTGTGTGGGATCAAATAGCTTAAATTAAATGAAAAAAAGTTGAAATATTTGTCATCACGTTGCATCAGTTTAGACGAGCTGCAAATAAATCATATCCGAACCTTTTAAACGATAAAAAGTTTACTGACTACTATTTACATACTTTGAATATTTTACATTTGTGTGGTCAACGCAGTTTACACAAATGATTGTGTATATCCGTTTCCAGTTAACAAATAGCAAGGTATCTGTGTTAGTCAATGGTGAACGTTTCATGCTTTTCCATAAAGGTGACATTACATAAACTGAAGAGATTACTGCATATTATCAAAAGGTCATTTAGAGAATCTGAAGATAAAATCATTAGGGACAGGTTAAGAGAAATAAGATAATGAATTATCATTGAAAAAAAATTACATGGTGGCATAGAAATCAAAGTCTCAATTAGTACATGAAATAGTTAATTTTATTTTTGTTTTAAACATAGGTTTCCAGAGCATTAAAAAAAAAAAAATCCTCTGAGGTTTGTTAAACCTTTAGTGGGAGATTACAGCCAATGTTTTGTCTTTGGTGAATAGCTGTTTGTCTCACTTTATTTACTTGGTATTGGATATTTGTCAATGTCATTTCATGTCTACAGAAAATTCTTACCCTCTGTGGAGGTAGTGAATGTGTGTGTGCACGTCTGCCGGAGGTCACATGACAGTTTCATCCTATTTTGTGGAGCAGCTTGACTTTTTTCCCCCCTTGCTTTTGGTGATGGTTGTGAGTGCAGAAGTTGATTGACAGATGCGTGCCAGAAACCCCCATTCTCCTTTTCAAAGACAACATATGATGGATTGCGATCTCTCAGCCCAGCAGGACACGGGGACCATGCGAGCTGTAATTGGTCAGGTATGGAGTCAGCCATTTCTCAACTCCCCTTTTTTCCACAAGGGTCTCACCATATGATTCACATAATTCATATTTACAGTACCATCTTTCTATCTGTATCTTCAGCTACCTGCCAGCGTAGCGCTGAAAGTGTGAAAGGGAAGAGGCACCCATTAAAATCTAGCTAGGAAAGCTCAGCTTCAAACTTCAATGCGATGCTTACAAGCCCAAACTAATACAACCACAAAAAAGAAACCCCAAAGAACAAATTTATTTATCATTTGGCCTGAATGTTTAAAAATATACGTTTTTTAGAATTTATTTTCTGTTGAGATTGTGATCTCTGGAAGAAAGTGTGAGAAGAGAATAAAGTATTATGTTTTCTAGGTAGTTAACAATTTTCTGTTCAGTGTTTTGATTTTGGCTATGTTCTGTCTCTCTCGCTCTCTCTCCCTTGCTCTATGGAAAATATAAATATAGAAATACACGTGCCTTTACTCCCAACCCAGATAATGTGTGATCGAGCCTGGTTAGATGTATGTAGTAGTGGTCTTGGCCGCTGCGGACGGGCAGGCTGCAAATTAAACACTGCCACAGTCTGAAAGGTCCAGGTGGTCTGCCCGCGCCTCCTAATGCAATCCACACAACAGCTTTAATAAACAGCTCTATTTAGTGCCTCCACCGTGTATCTAGGGAGGTGAACTGGTCTGGGGCTGCTGTGATGAAATGCCAGAAGAATATCTCTCAGAGGCCTCACAAGCTGATTTTTAGAGCTTTCCCGTTCTGTTCTGTCGTCTTTGTCTTCCAAATGGGTCAGTGAGTCTTGCTTTTTCTGTTTCTGTGCTTTCTGTGAAATCAGTAGTTTCAGTTTGTGTTTAAATGTTTGCGGCGTGAGCTAAATCAGAAGAGGAAAGGGTCATTGTATTTTCATTTGCCTTCCAATAACTGAAGGGATGAGAGGAATGAGCGTGCCCTGCTGCAAAGGAAGGGTGATTTTTCTGCCTGTGATGGGGGTGGGGTGAGGAAAAAGGGAATATATGTGGTTGCTTTCTGGTTTGCTTTTTTTTTTGTAATGTATTTTTGACCAAAATTTTTCTCAGTTATCTCTGCTTACTTAGGAACTGTTAACTCATAAATCAGAATATGCTTACGAATATTGATGAACTCCTAAAAGTTTTTTTTTTTCCTTTTTTTTCCCCACACTTTCCAATCAAGATAGGCTGGCAAGGTGATGACCTAAAATTTGTTTGCTGTATGTTAATAGCATGGATGGAAATATACCGTCAACAAAATTATAGCAAAGCACTTTAGGGGTCTGAAAGCACATGGTTTATTAATACCAGCATGCTTCATAATGTATTTTTAGATGGAAAATGTCAGATATATAATACAGTGTTTCCACAGGCTCATACTGTTTTAAAAGCTGTAGAAAGCTGCTTCTACAGAACAATATTTTTTAAAACTTTCAAGTTGGTTTTTGTGTTACAGACATATATAAAGTGAAGTCTCTGGGCATATATTTGTCAGGAAAAAAATATGTAAAGACTGATTTTATATACTGTTAGTACCCATTTCAATATAAGTATTCACTGATGAGCAAGCGTGTGAAATATAGCTAAAATAATTGTGCCATGTGGAATGAAATACATACCTGTGAAAATAGATAACTTCTTCATGTAGAAATAAAACTTGAGCTGTGATAACTGTCTTGGCCTGCTAAATAAAACTTTTCTTAGTTGGCAAGCATGTTCTCTCTTCTGTAGACCACAGTACAGCCTTAATACTGTGCAAAATTACTGTGTTTCGGTACCAAATAAGAAAAAGGATTTCCTTTCATACATGTTTCCTTTAGCTGGGAAAAGAAGCTTGGTTAAAAAAAACAGAAGAGATATTTCTAATTTGTTATTCAGTATTGTTTATTGGAAATAATTGCTCATGTATATACTTTTAAAAGGTTCAAGTAGATACTAAAAAAAAAAAAAGGAATTGGCATACATTTTATAAATACCAGACTTAAACTTCTAATTTGTCAGGATTTCATATTGGTTGCTATTATTACATCGCTCTGTATTTTGTGTGTACTTTAAGTGATTTTTAAAGGCTTTTAAGTGTGTCCAGGAACTATATATGTTAATTACTCGTTATGGATGCTTACTATACTTACTAAATAGTTGCATCAAAGTAGCCAGTTTTTTTCCTGAAGATTTCATTTCTCATAAATTATTTGTTAAAAAAAAAACCCAGATACTTATGTCGAGCTTGTAAATTATAAAAGCAGTTGTTCTGAAGGTTGTAAAATTTTCTGTACTAAAAATGTACAAAAACTATTTTGTACATTTTTAGTTCAGAAACTGAAACACTAATACTCCAAAGCAAAGAAAAGAGCATCCTGTCCCATATACATACCATTAAAGTCAGAAAACCTAATAGAACCCATATTTATAGATATAAAAAGAAAGATGACATCCAGATTTGAAATGATTTCCTTTTAACTGTTACAGCACAGCTAGGAATATTGGCTGAAACCACTACTTCTAACAATAAGGACAAGAAAGTGAAAATAATTTTCCTTGCTTTTCAGTCACTCATAACCAGAAAGGTGGTTTATTTTTCAGCTTTTGATTTCAATATCATCTTTTCCCTACTCAGCAGGTGTGAATCAGTCTCAGTTGATGATACAAATGTTTGTGTGTCTTCCTTCTCAAAATACATACTGGAATGATAATTATTTTTGTCCTTTTATTTTTTCTGGTCTGAGTTCCGTTCCTACATGGCTGTAAGTTGGAGGAGCAAATCACTAGTTTTCAGTGATATTTTCCATTCAGAATACTGAAAGATTCCCATGAAATAGGGTCTTCAGGTTTTTTTCATTCATCTCTGGGATTGCATATCTAGATGCTTCCACTGGAGGGGAAGAGGGGACTTCTCTGCATTGCTGGTCATGCATGATCCAGCTCAGGAGAGTGCAGTGGCTTCGTGGAAGAGAGAGAAGAGATGTTGTTGTACCTGCCTTTCCCCCAGGGCCTTCCCTTCCCCAAGTAAGCAATTAAGCAGTCTAGTACTTAAGAACAAACTCCCAGCTTGGTATCTCAAGATAAAGAAACTTGGTTCATTCATATAGTTTCTGGGAAATCAAACCAGATTTTTGATAGTCATCTGTAGCAAGCTTCCTAACCCTTGGAACCATAGGAGGGATTTTACCTTCAGATGATTTTCATATCAATTCAAATTAAATAGTTAAGCAGGTTCTGACCAGTGGGTCTGAATATCATTTTTAAAATGAAGACACATTTCCACCTCTCATGGTCATTCAGTGTTCACTGCATCTTTTTTGCAGACCTGAGCTGGTGGCCTGTGAGTGACAGCTTAGTTTATCGGTATTACAGACCTCTTGGTTTTTGTTTTTGATTTTTTTTCTCATCTCATGCAGACAGGTCATCGTGTCCAATCCTCCTTCTGGCACTGCTGTCCCAGAGGACCCTAGGCTAGCCTGCCATCTTTATGTGCAGGCCTGAGGGTCCGGGCTTGGCTGCGTGTTTCTATACACTGACTTCTGGAAATATGATAGGACAGAGAATATTAAATTAGTTGTTAATAAAAACAACAGATGAGGCAAATTAGATAAAAATATGTATCAGGCACATCTAAGAGTTTGCTGGGAATGGGAGAGACAGCTGGATAAGAGGGCTGTAGTGTGCACTCCCAGTGGACACAGCTGAAGTACTCAGAGAAGAGGGAAGAAACCGTATTTAACAGCATGGGAGGTGCAATCGAAAGCTGTTGCAATTTTCCTTACCAGTAAAATGGGTCTTTTTTTTTTTTCCAAGGTATATTTGGACAATTTAAAGTGTTTGAAAGTGGCACCTTAGAAAGTGAAGGCAGTTGTCTGAGACCATGCTCAGTGAGTGTGCTAAGACCTCAGAAGGGGAGTGAGTGTGGGTAACGGGGTGCATTTCGCTTAACAGTACCTCAGTGCATGTTTTTTCATGTGAAGATTCTAGAACACACAAATACTTGGTTGTTCTAGCATCAAAACAATTTTATATGTCGGTTTGTTTATACCCTCCCTTGTTCCAAAAAGTAATTTAATGATGCTTTAAGAACAATGTGCTTACCTAGAACATAGTCAAGCTGATGTGTGAAACGGAGGTGGCCTAGGGAGAGTGGACCCTGACGGTGTGTAAATTATACACTTGCAGATTGTTCTCAGTCCATGGAGACTGCTTTTCATGCCCTTTCTATAAAAATTAAACTTTGAGGCTAACCTAACCTTGTTTTATGCGTGCCAAGCATAACTCTCATATACTTTAAAGAGTCATTTTTTGTAGGTGTGAATGCCCACCTTTTTTTGAAATTGACCTATTTGCTTCAACAAATTTATATATTTTGGGGATGTGTCATTATTATTGTTTGGATTTAATTGAGAATACTTTTTTCAAGGTATTATTATAGGTAAATGGTCTACTAGAAAAATACAAATTAATTAAGGATTATTCTTTCTGCTGCTAGTATGCCTTTTGTAAGTACGGAACTCACCAAAATTGAATTTGTACTGTGTATTTCTAACTGACCTTAAACACTTCACTCATTATTCTACTTATACTTGGAGGAAAGTTGATGTTAGCTTTTTATATTCTATCAGATGAACTCAGTTTTTATTACCTTTAAAATAGGTTTAAATTGAAGTTTACTATGTTACTTGAGCAGGTGTTTAAATTGTAAAGCCAATTTTGTCCCTTAAAGTAAAATCTGTCAATACAGTAGTAATACTATACAATAATATTAATAATAATACTGAACAACCAGCACATGAAATCTGGTTTTGAAACTAAATTTTCTTTTCTATTTCTAAGGCCAATTAATGAAACTCTATATACTATTCAAGTATTATTTCTATGCTTAAGAATTTAAAGCTTTTGGTTTCATATATCTAGAATACGGAGAGAGGTTGCTGAAACATTTCAAATATGAATGCTTATGAAAGAAAGTTTGAATGTATATGTTTCCTATATGTAAAATCTATAGTACTTGTTCTGTAGGTCATTGAAAGAAGGTATTCCTTCCTTGACCATTTCTTTGCTATGTCAACTGCATTTAATCATACAGTTTAAAGCATCTTTCTCTTTTCAACTTTATTGTTGACCAAAATTACAATTTAACTAACATGTTCACAAATATTGAAAAACTCCACTTTTCAATCTCATTATGATATCATATAAGCTGATCCTTTTTTTTCTAATGCTTGATTGAGTAGAAAATAAAGTTGTGAAATAAAATGCAAATATAAAAGGATCAGACCTGAAGAAACAATGTGCAAGGAGGTAAATATTGACCTGAATTTGAATACTAAAAGAAAATCCAAATTACAAATCTTTTAAATAATTTTGTATTTTATAGCCAAACTTTTACTTGAGAGATAATAGCCGCTCTAAATATAATTTCAAGCCTGCCTTTATATTCTTTTTCCCCTTCCTTCCTTCTTTTTGCTTTTTTGGTAGGTGAAATGTGTGTCCAATAAAGTAAATTACTGAGTGAAGCCTTGTTCTGGGATCACATGTCAATTACTCTGTTGAATCATAATGTCTTGAGCTGATCCAAAGTTGTAATCAAAATTTATAGAAGGGGTTGTGAGAGATTGTCATTACATTTCAGTAAGGTTCATTTTTCTTTCTAGCTATTATTTTCTTGTTCTTCCTAGTTATACGATGTGAACCAATTTTGGTGAAAATTTATTAATTATTATTTGATAAATTCTTTCCTGGTTTGCCCTATGCTTGTATTGTTTTCTTTAGCCCAACTGTAAATGACCGTATTATTGTTATTTCAGGGCTACCACTTCTCCTAAATATAAAACCTTTGTATGTAAGTAGTAGCAAGATAATTGAAAACATCTCTGGTTGTTTATATTAAAGGCAACTCTGTAGATTTTAAGAACACTTTATTTTTCAAGGGGCTGGTTTCAGAAAATAGCTTTTTGTTTTATCACTAGCTTTAAAACTCCCGTGATATGAAGGACTCTTTTTTCCAAAGAGAGAGATTAGCTGTTGATACTTGGTACTGATTCTAGGTGAACTGTCACCCTATTCCCTTAGCAGCGTTTTTCTAACCAGAGAACAAGAAATAAAAATTGAGGATCAACAGAATATTCTAAATTTCACCTATGTTCAGCCCACCCCCTCCCCCAGGGGGGTGGATTATTCCAGTGGGAAGAGATACTCCTACAATTTCCAGCTCCCACCTCCTAAAGTCAAAGATGCAAATCAACGTGTTGACACCTTGAATGAAAAGAACATAGTTACTCAAACTCATTGCTCTGGTATTTTGCTCTCTTCCTTCAGTGTCATTTTTCCATCAGCCTTTCTTCTCTTTTCTACTGTAATCCAGAGTCAGTCAGATGAGTCATAAGTGAAAAGTGAATCCTCGTGGGCTGCCCAGGCAGCAAAGGGCACTGGAAAGAGAGACAAGACCTGGAGCAAAACAAAGCAAAACGCTAGTGGAAAATTCACCAACGCAGTTGCTTCTGTAGGTAGTGTTTTCAGTAAGGTATTCTGTAAGCATCTTTCATCTCGTCTAGCAATAGCAGAGCACATAAATAGGCAGTGAAACAATAGGACAGGACAAATAAACATTTAAAACAAAGCCAAAAGGAAAAAAAATTAGCTTCACAATGCTGGAACACGAATTTTAAAATTAAGAAACACTTTTTTTCTGGAGCTTTTTACAAGAGTGTAACCAGTGCTTGGGTGTTGTGAAATAGCAACCTTATTAATAATACACATGTTTCTGGTGGTTATTAGGATGCTGACTCTGCATATTTTATGACTGATTTCTTATGATTAATTGGAAACTATTTTAAGAAGTGAACATCGATCTCTAACACCTAAAAACTTAAAGAAACACGTATACTTAAAAAAATATTAAATACCTGTTACATGGTGTTTTTATTTTTATTTACTTAATAATTAAATCATTTATTTATTTATTTTTGGCAGCATTGGGTCTTTGCTGTGCCTGGGTTTCTCTAGTTGCAATGAGCAGGGGCTGTTCTTAGTTGCAGTGTGCGGGCTTCTCATTGCGGTGGCATCTCTTGTTGTGGAGCACAGGCTCTAGGCACGCGGGCTTCAGTAGTTGTGGCACTCAGGCTCAATAGTTGTGGCTTGAGGGCTCTAGAGCACAGACTCAGTAGTTGTGGCGCACAGGCTTAGTTGCTCCGTGGCCTGTGGAATCTTCCCTGATCAGGGTTTGAACCCGTGTCCCTTGCATTGGCAGGTGGATTCTTAACCACTCTGCCACCAGGGAAGCCCTATGTAGTGTTTTTAGCTTTGATCGGATGAACTCCGGTAAACTCGTCTTTGAAACAACAAAGTACTTTTTTAAAGTGCAGAATTTATACAGAGATTTTTTTTTTAATGAAAGAAACAATGAGCAGAGAGGTAAATATTGACCTGAATTTGAATACTAAAAGAAAATCCAAATTACAAATCTTTTAAATAATTTTGTATTTGTAGCCAAACTTTTACTTGAGAGATAATGTTGTTGAGAGTGAGAGGCAAATATTGTTTATTTTGAGAGTGAGAGGCAAAGATTGCACCAGCACAGAAGCATGGGCACCAGAAACCCTAATGGATATTGAGGATATATGAAAAGAAAGGTAGATATTTCTTAGATCTTCAGTGGTATTCATCCAAAACTGAAGGGCAGCATGGGTAAGAATGGAGCCAGGCACACAGTATCAGGCTATGGCAGGCCAAATTTGCTTCAGACAGAGCTAGTTAATTCTGTAAGCCTTAAATGATACTCAAAAACAAGGCTCTTTCAACCTTTTGGAGAAAAGGTTGAGAGTTGGGACAAATGTAAAATTCTGCTTAATGTGCACAAATAAAGCCAAGAACATCAGGCTCATTGCACTTCGAGTCAGCCCTGATGATTCATCATGATGGTCAGGGCAAACCGTGGTCTCTGGGTTGAAACAATCTTATCCTTTTTTAAAAAAAAAAACAGAATGTTCCAGCTTGGATCTTATATCCTTAGGGTTCCTATATTGAATTCTGAATCGGGAAACTTAATCTTGCAGCCAGATTTGACAAGATGTTGGCTGAGTGGTAGGCAGAAGTGATGATGGTGGGATGAAAGGCCCCAGGTCAGAATTTGGGAAAATAAAGAGATTTTGAGGAAATTTGGCTGTGATATAAGAACCCCCAGTTTGAAAATTTCTCACTACTCATATTAGCAGATGGTGTTTACGGGTCTGAAAAATAGATCACTGCTGTATTCATTTTCTCTGCTTCAAATCTTTCTTTAACGGGAGTTTTTACACATTCTTAGGTGTATTTCTTAGTGTATTTCTAATGTTGCTAATATAAAAGGTGTTTGTAGTAATAGTCAAAAGGTTTCTGGGAGCAATGAATAACATTATGGCTCAAATCTAAGACAGTCATACTTTGTTCCTGGCAAAATGTTAATACTTAATTTAGGAACTAAAGTTGTTTCTTTTTGGAAGACTTCATCCATTTGTAAACAAACCTATGTCTAGAATTCCAGAGACTAAGGAATTTAAAGTAAAAAGGAAAATGAGGCAATCTAATTAGTGAAAACACATACGCACATCCCTTAGCCATTTTAGGGATACTTGATGATTTAACCTCTAATAACCTAAAAATACTTTAACTCTCTGTTTTCAATTTTAATACATGAAAAATTATGGTTGGTGTTTAGTTAAAATACTCCTCCGCTCAACTAAGTTGTTCAAGACGATGGAAAAATACTTTGCAACTTCTAGAAATCAAGATCATGGTAGAAATTTGAATACATAGTTGATCAGTATACTGCAAAAAGATGATTATTGTAGTTATTTCCTTCCCAAAACAGGGGGTTTGGTGGTGTACTTCTATTTTATAGCTGCTTTCGACAAGTGCTGAAACATGTCAACTGGGATTGTTTTCTCTCCTTCTACCATGATTCATCATATAGAAATTAAACAGCTAGTTCAGGCAGAGAGTGAAGCATCCGAGTAAAACCTGCAGAACATGAATATAATTCTTTTTTTTGGACCAGAGAAAGGTTTATTGTAGGGCCAAGCAAGGAGAGCAGGAGGCTGTTGCTCAAAACACCTGAGCTCTATGAATACAATTTTTATATGCTTATGATAGAGGCCAGTTACAGAATGGAATCCAACAAGTCTTTTAAAATGTTTTATTCGACAAATTATAAAAGTCATGCGTGCTTATGACAAACAATTTCAACAACACAGGAAAGTATAAAGTGAAAGATAAAGTACCCCATCATTTTACTCCTCACAAATAATCATCATCAATAATTTCTTATGTATCCTTCCAGAAATTTTCTCTTCATGTGTAAGCATAGAAAATCTTTATACAACCCAAGTAGATCCATACCGTACAAAGAGTTTTGCAAACTAGTTTCAGATTTTAAAAACGTATATTTAACATGTCATATTACTACCAGTAGATCTGTACCCTTCTCTATAGTATTCCCTTTTATGGATACATTAATTTATTTAACTAGTTCTCTCTTTCTTTAATTTAAAAAATTTTTTAAATTGAAATATAGTTGATTTACAATGTTGTGTTAGTTTCAGGTGTACAACATGATTCAGTTTTATATATATACATATATATATGTATATATATTTTTTATTTACATTGTCTTCCATTATAGGTTATTGCAAGATATTGAGTATAGTTTCCTGGGCTATAGAGTAGGTCCTTGTTGGTTATCTATTTTAGGTACAGTAGTGTGTATATTTTAATTCCAAACTCCTAATTTTAACCAGTTCTCTTTTTTAAAAAAATTGAGCTATAATTGGCATTTAACATTATATTACTTTCAGGTATAGAACATAGGGATTCAAAATTTGTATATATTGTGAAATGATCACAATAGCTAACCAGTTACCTCTTGGTGAGCATCTAGATTTTCAAATATAATTTCGTCTCTGCAATGAGACTAACAGCACAGATGTTTCATTTCTCTTAGCATAAAAAAATTCCAGAATCTTCGAATGGGGTTTTGCCTTACCAAAAGAACTCTAAGTAGTAACTCCTAAAAGAAGGTGAGGTGTAATATTAAAAGTGAAGGATAGCTTATGCCACAAGAATAGATATTTATCACTTATATATTAAAAACTCAAACCGGGCTTCCCTGGTGGCACAGTGCTTGAGAATCTGCCTGCCAATGCAGGGGATACGGGTTCGAGCCCTGGTCTGGGAAGATCCCACATGCCGCGGAGCAACTGGGCCCGTGAGCCACAACTACTGAGCCTGCGCGTCTGGAGCCTGTGCTCCGCAACAAGAGAGGCGGTGACAGTGAGAGGCCCGCGCACCACGATGAAGAGTGGCCCCCGCTTGCCACAGCTAGAGGAAGCCCTCGCACAGAAACGAAGACCCAACACAACCAAAAATAAATAAATAAATTTATTTTAAAAAAACCAAAAATCTCAAACCAATTCAAATAACAATAAATATCACAATATTGTATTTAGGGACAAAGAAGTAAGAATAAGAGATAATAACATAAAGTGACTGTTCTCATTCAGATATACTGTGACTTTAAAACCTCTGTGTTTGTTCCAAGCTGAACAAAATGCATAACTTCTTTTCTTTCATGGGCCTCGATGCTATTTATTAAGATAATTGACAGAGATATATGCTTCCACTGCATTATTCAGTTAGTATACCTAGATTAGTGAAAAGGAGACCAAAGGAGATTCATGGTAATTAATGTCAGTTAAATTCCTGTTTTCTGTATTCCATATTGTCAGACCAATCCTTCAACCATGATTCGTAGGTTAAATAATGCAGTCAGGATAAGGGCTGAATCAAAACTAATCAGACACAGTGTTGAAATCAACTAATTTAGGGTTTTGGTAAAGTAGACAAAATATATGCTACTTAAATATTTAAGAGAATGTGAAAAGCTGTGTTTTACATTTCTTTTAGGATATGGCTCTTATTCATCTTAACCACATCATTTCACATGCAATATACTAAAAAGAGAAGTGGGAAATAACGAAATAGTGTTTGTATAAGAGATGGAAGTGTGGGTTGACTGTGATATCTTCCACTGCACAGATTCCCTGAACTGATTCTAGGAAACTCCCGATTGGGTGGGTATATGCTTCCTCCTTTTCTGTTCTTCCCTACAGATGCTGGGACAAGTAACCTGGATAGAAAATGATTGTGCTTCATTTATAGCCTTAAAAGTAGCTGACTCCCTCACGTGAAGCTCAAAGGAGGCTTTCAAGAACAAATTGCAGAGCAGCTCTCTGATATTAATACTTTCATTTGAAACCCACAACTCTGAGAAGTAGATCCAAGTCATCATTCCCATTTTATGGAAGTGAAAACTGCTCAGAGAGGTTATAGGTCTTATTTATAACCATATTGCTAGTAAGCAGAAGTGAGGTTTGAACCCAGATATTCTTTCTAGGGTTCACTGTTTTCCCTCTACACCAGTTCTTAACTCTGGCTGTCTTTTAGAATCACTTGAGGCAACCGTGAAAAAATTTACTGATATGCAGGACCAGTCCCCAGAAATTCTGATTCACTTTCCCTGGGTAGGATCTGAGTATTAGTTTTTTTTAAAAAAAAAAAAGCGTTACGGGTAATTCTAATGCAGTCCATCACAGTGCCTCTTAAATTGAATGAATGTTATTTTAAATGAAATGAGATAATGAAGATGAAACAGTGTTGACCCACCCTGCCCCCGACACGTACACACACAGAATCATAAAAACACAGGAGAAGAATGGAGGGAATTTAGTGTGGTATTTATTTCGTGTGTGTGTGTGTGTGTGTGTGTGTGTGTTTCAGTGGGAAGCTTGTAAGCTTTGTTGAATAGCCAAAAAAATGTTTGATAACATTTTTTTTTAATTTTTGAATTTTATTTAATATATTTTTTTATACAGCAGGTTCTTATTGGTCATCGATTTTATACACATCAGTGTATACATGTCAATCCCAATCGCCCAATTCATCCCACCACCGTCCCCACCCCACCATGGCTTTCCCCCCTTGGTGTCCATACCTTTGTTCTCTGATAACATTTTTCATCCAGAAAAGAACTAGATATTTAGTCATTTGAAAAATAACATCACTAGTAACAGCCTACCAATTAGTGAGTATTTACTAGGTGCCAGGAACTTTACAAGCGTGGTTGAATCCTCACAGCAACTCTGTGAGGTAGTTACTGCTATTGTTTCCATCTCACTCATTAGGTGACACAGGAGGTGGCAAAAGTTTGCATGGAGAGTAAGTGGCAAGGCTGGAATTTGCCCTAAGGATGTTGGAAGCCAGGGTGTGAATCCTTAAACATACACAGAATCACAGAATTGAACCGTGGCCCTAAATATTACCTGTGGAAAGTATGATTCTTAGTATTATGTCTTGATGAAGGCGTATTTTATCACAGAAATATCTGTTTCTCTCCTCTCCCCCCAACCCTTTTTCCTTCCCTCCTCCTCCCTTTCCTTCTTCCTTTTCCTCTCCCCTCACCTCTTTCCCTCTCTCTTCCTCCTTCTCCCCTTCTTCCTCCTCCTTTTTCTAAGAATCCATGACTCATTCACTTTCTATGTAAGAATTTTATGGTTGACATCATTACCTGTTAAAATTGGGTTCCACATGGCAGTCTGGAAAGTGATTCTTTTATAAAATGTAAAACAATAGAATAGTTTGTGGGTGGAAGGATGGAAGGGCAAGTTGGTGCTCTCTGGTAGGCTTCCATAAAAAGAGTTGCTCCTGACTAAACTAGCAGTCACACTGGCCTTGATTTCCCAGTGCTGCATAGCTATGCCTACAGACACAACAGACATCAGGGTGGCCAGTAGGCACTGCTCTGTGTATGTATGAGGAAAAAAGTTCCCACAGGTAGTTTCAGGGAAGATTTGAAAATGAGTTTATATTTTATAATATATATCTAATATACCTAATATATATAAATATAATATATATTAATATTATTTAAATGTATAAAATAGAAAACAAGTTTATATTTTATAATAGTCCTCACTATTTGATATTGGCCTCAGAAACTCTTTGTCTTTTATCTTTTAATGAATTAACATTCTATCATCTATCAATTTATCTATCTACCTATCTTTTTTTTTTTTTAATCTATCTTTAGTTAACATTCTTGCCTGGATTTGAAATCAAGGTGTAGAATTTGCAAGATGGGCTTGCTTTCTCTATTCATTCTTCATAAAAACTAAATTCCAGCCAAATGTGCATTGGCACTTCTAAACTAATTTTTATGAACTAATTATTGTCATTAGGGATTATAGTGGTGGGAAATCAGTGATTCTACTGAGGATCTTAACTCAAATTTTGGAAAACTTTTTAATAATATTGTGGCATTTCATCTATTTCAATTCCATTTTTGAATCTGAAGTAACTAACGGATATCTTTTATTCTGCTTAACTCTTTTCAATTAAATTTCTTCCTGTCAGTGGCATTTTCAACATTTTCAACCTTAGTGGGGCTGAAAAAGAGAAATCTCTCCCCACCTAGTAGTTGAAAATTTCACAAAACATTCATTCTGTTTACATTTGTGTGTTATGGATGTCGAACCTGTAGAGTTTACTCTCAAATATCTCTTTTAACTTTTACACAAAATTCAGTTATGTCAGAAATCATGGATAGATGATTAGGAAACAATATGATGATATGGGGAAATGAATCACCATGATCTTTCACAAAGTACTTATTGCTTTGGAATACCGGAAGTGAACATAACACTTGGTAAAGACGGTGTTTTTTGCCTGGAGCTTGCAACCCACTGTAGTATAATACATCTTCTATCTTGGCTTATCACCTTTTCCCCACCTACATTGTCTCCTCTCAATGACCACTGTGAATCAAAGGGAGGAGTGATGCTCATTGCTCAGACAGGTGAGCTGAGTCTTGATTACGTCTCCTGCAAGAGCCCAGCAGTGGGGGAGATTGGGCTGAGCCTGTTGAGAGGGAGTAAAAGTGAGGAGTATGCTAGAATTCAAGAAAGTAGACAGGAGTACGAGTCGAAGATTCTGTGCATGGAGATCTTTGAAGGTTTTCTCATCTATTCACATCTCTCTTCCTTTATTATTTCTTGATGGGTTTGTTTCTTTCCAGTTGGATCAAATCTTTATTAGGAACAGAGTTAAACTTTTTTTATTGAAGTATAGTTGATTTACAATGTTGTGTTAATTTCTGCTGTACAGCAAAGTGATTCAGTTATATACACACACACACACACACACACACACACACACTCTTTCTTTAAAATATTCTTTTCCATTATGGTTTATCGTAGGGTATTGAGTATAGTTCTCTGTGCTATACAGTAGGACCTTGTTGTTTATCCATTCTATATATAAAAGCTTACATCTGCCAATACCAACCTACCACTCCACCCCTCCCCCAACCCCCAACGCCTTGGCAACCGTAAGTCTGTTCTCTATATCCGTGAGTCTCTTTCTGTTCCATAGATAAGTTCATTTGTGTCATATTTTAGATTCCACATATAAGTGATATCATATGGTATTTGTCTTTCTCTTTCTGACTTCACTTAGTATGATAATCTCTAGTTTTATCCATGTTACTGCAAATGGCATTATTTTGTTCTTTTTTATGGCTGAGTAGTATTCCATTGTATATATGTACTACATCTTCTTTATCCATTCATCGGTTGATGGACATTTAGGTTGCTTCCATGTTTTGGGTATTGTGAATAGTGCTGCTATGAACATAGGGGTGCATGTATCTTTTTGAATTACGGTTTTGTCTGGATATATGCCCAGGAGTGGGATTGCTGGATCATGTGGTAATTCTATTTTTAGTTTTCTGAGGAACCTGCATACTGTTTTACATAGTGGCTGTACCAACTTACATTTCCACCAGCATTGTAGGAGGGTTCCCTTTTCTCCACACCCTCTCCAGCATTTGTTATTTGTGGAGATTTTAATGATGGCCATTCTGACTGGTGTGAGGTGGTACCTCATTGTAGTTTTGACTTGCATAGAAATAGAATTTTTAAGAAAACATGGAAGTTGTGGGATCATGATGCCTCTTGGTTGTTTGGTTAAAGTCAGCACATGAGTTTGCTAGCACATCATCACTAACACAGGGTCTCAAATTATGTTTATGAGCAAATGAGTGGAAAATACATCCCTGATCCCCTGGCCATTATTTCAGGTTAGGGAAAATTATATTAACTAAAAATAAATTGGTGCTTCATGCACTCAATTTAAAAATTCTATTAGGGTTTCAAGGGGCAATAAAGAAGATCCTTTATTCAATTCCTGAGTTTATTTTCACTTTATTACTTAAGAGCTCATGGAAAAATGTAGCTGTACATCTGTGGCTAGACAGGCTTGCTAATTTCTCATGTCCCTGCACTTTGATCTTGGGACAACATACCAAAGGAAAGTTTGGGTCTCATGAAGAGACTCATTTACCCAGGATTTCTGTTTCCTACTGGGAGTAGGGCAAAAAGGGAAAAAAACCAAATTCCTGTATGGAGGTGGAGGACCATGGATATCAGACTCTTGTCACTCACCAACGTGATACAGAATTGCTGCTCTCATAGGTGAGACATCCATTCCCATGAAAACACGAGGCCAGGGCATCAGAGCCCCCCTCCTTTTTCTGAGCAATTAAATTTGGCCTGTTTTTGCAGGAAATGGGTGATATTGATGTCTTATTGGAGCCATTATCAGACTGAGAATCCAAGCAAAGGGGTTTCAATAAAATAAGGTCCTGAACTTTTTGTATTTTCAATTTAGACTGGTGCAGAAGTGCTTCCCTTCCTTTCTTCTCTCTGTCTCTATCTCTTTCTTTCTCTTCTTTTTCCTTCCTTCCTTCCTCTTTTCCTTCCTTCCTCCCTTCTCCTCCCTTCTTACTTTTTGTGAAATTGGTACGTAATCATCTGAGAAGAGTTGAAGGGTTGAAAGCGTTGTTAGAGGACAAGACAGCTTGTTTTCTTCTCTCTCATCATCTTACTTTCTCCCCTTGTCTCCCGATTTTCCCAAACAATTCTTAAGTCTTTCTAGAGACACATCCTGGCATGTAGCAGGCACTCGGTAATTGCTTTGGAAAGGTTCCTTCATGACAGCTGTCACTCTTCTAATCTATATCTCGGGGGAGGATGCTTTTCTTAGTGGAGGCTTTGTTTTATTTTGTTCGCTCTCAAAATTCCGTATCTGGGATTTTTTGATGTTCTGCTACCAGTCGCATCTCAGAATATGTACATGAGGCTTGAAAATGATTATTTTCCATTTTCATATTGATGTCTACAAGGACAGGGGCTTCCTGAGCTGTAGTTTCTTATTCACTTTCCATATTTCATTTAATTGAAGCATCCACCGCTACGGTATCCAATGCTTATTTATAGCACATCTTTTTTTTTTTTTTTTTTGCGGTATGCGTTCCTCTCAGTGCCGTGGCCTCTCCCGTTGCGTAGCACAGGCTCCGGACGCGCAGGCTCAGTGGCCATGGCTCACGGGACCAGCCGCTCCGCGGCATGAGGGATCTTCCCGGACCGGTGCACGAACCCGTGTCCCCTGCATCGGCAGGCGGACTCTCAACCACTACGCCACCAGGGGAGCCCTATAGCACATCTTAATGTTGAATCTTAAAGCATGAAGGAGGGATACAAAAATTCCTTTCTTCAACAGTGGTTCTTGGGCATTTGTTGGGCAAATTTCTTGGCCCTGGGGATACAAGGTCCCAGCTGTTACGGCACCCACAGCAGGTATGGATACATGTGAGCATATATGATAAAGTCCTCCGTCTCTGCTGAAGTAAGAATTTCCTATAGTTATAGATGTTTTAGAGGAAAGAGGTCATCAAGTCCAACTGACCCAAGCCCCTTGTTATACTCAGAGAGGTGAAGTGATTTGACCAAGGTCAGTAGCCGAACCTGGGTGAGAGAGACCTCATACTCTGGGCATTGTGTCATCACTCTTAGGCCACCTCTGGTCCCTAAGCAGATATCTCGTTGGTTCAGAAAAATGTGCAAAACAGAGATTGTTCTTTGCAGAATTATCTTTATATCCTATTTTCTCTGACCATTTTTATAATAATTCTTTTCTCTTTCCCTTATTCCCTTTCCCTCCCCGCTTCTGCCAGCACTGTGCCCCTCACCCCTCCCTCATCCCAACAACAATCACATGAACAATGTATGCAGTAGCTATGCATTGCTTTACTCCTCATTCCGGTTAATAAATTACCCGTGACATCGCGTAGACCCTGAAACTTCCCGAGGTTAGGAGTGGGGGAAGGGAATCTTTTTCCATATTCTTTTTCAGGTACATTCTGGCTTGAACTGTCTCAAGTGATTAAGGTGTACCAGAGTGAATTTTAACAACTCAAGAAAAGGGGGTTGCAGCCAGCTCCCAATGGGAGAGGGAGTTTACGTAATATACAATATGTCTCATGTTTAAGAAACATACCTCTATCTAGACTTGGGTATATATTGATATTTATTGAGATTTCATGGGATACTTAGCAAGCCATTAGGAGATTGGAACATTTGTAAATAAGCATAGGCACACCCTATAAAATTATTATTTTTTAATACATCTTTATTGGAGTATAATTGCTTTACAGTGCTGTGTTAGTTTCTGTTGTACAACAAAGTGAATCAGCCATATATATACATATATCCCCATATCCCCTCCCTCTTGAGCCTCCCTCCCACCCTCCATATCCTACCCCTCTATGTCATCGCAAAGCACCGAGCTGATCTCCCTGTGCTATGCGGCTGCTTCCCACTAGCTATCTATTTTACATCTGGTAGTGTATATATGCATCCATGCCACTCTCGCACTTCGTCCCAGTTTACCCTTCCCCCTCCCTGTGGCCTCAAGTCCATTCTCTATGTCTGCATTTATTCCTCCCCTGACACTAGGTTCATCAGTACCATTTATTATTTTAGATTCCATGTATATGTGTTTGCATACAGTATTTGTTTTACACTTTCTGACTTACTTCACTCAGACCTAGGTCCATCCACCTCACTACAAATAACTTAATTTCATTTCTTTTTATGGCTCAGTAATATTCCATTGTATATATGTGCCACGTCTTCTTTATCTATTTATCTGTCGATGGACATTTAGGTTGGTTCCATGTCCTGGCTACTGTAAATAGTGCTGCAATGTAGACTTTTTGATGATGGACATTCTGACCGGTGTGAGGTGATACTTCATTTTAGTTTTGACTTGCATTTCTCTGACAATTAATGATATTGAGCATCTTGTCATGTGCTTTTTGGCCATCTGAATGTCTTCTTCAGAGAAATGTCTATTTAGATCTTCTGCCCATTGTTTTGATTGGGTTGTTTGGTTTGTGACATAGAGGTGCATGAGCTATTTGTATATTTTGGAGATTAATCCCTTGTCGGTCACTTCGTTTGCAAATATTTCTCCCATTCTTTGGGTTGTCTTTTCGTCTTGTTTATGGTTTCCTTTGCTGGGCAGGAGTTTTTTTTAATTAGTCCTGATTTGGGGGTAGATTCTAATAATGTTTCTACTTTACAGACTTCTCCTCATGTCATTTGAGGAATATTATGGAAAGTTTCTGCTCTTTGGCCACAGAGGAAGGAATTCCCCATCCGTGTAGATCCATAAGGTCCCAGTGGCTATATCTACTCATGAACTACTTGAGGCAGGGGCCATATTTTCCCACAGCCTCTAACACCACGCTTTACACATAGTAGGCACTCAATAAAGATTTGTCAAGTGTATGAATGCATAGGGTTTCCATAAAGGTGTGATCTAAGGCTGTTCAGGTGGTCCGTACTCCATTTTTATTGCCATTCCGAACTTACAGCTCCCATAGCAACAATAATTTGTACCCCTGGAGCATATGTAGTATTTAGTATTTCTGTATGTGGTGTCAACTTTCATGTCATAATACACTGTATAGGTAACTGGTTAAGTTACAGTTGTTTTGGGAACCACAAGCTTTCTCCTGTCTAAAACAAGCCCTTGCTAGCCATCCTAGTCTATGCAGAGGTAACATTCACTGTATGACCTTTTCCTGCCTAACTCCCTCCCCCGACCCCCAATTTGGTGACACATCCCGTCACAAGCTTACGTCCTGATTGTGATGACAGTTCTGTGCTTAATAGTCTTTTTGCTAGTTACACTATGACATTAATATTTCTAAAGGCCACTTTTATATTTGCTATTGTTTTGTCAGAGTGCTTTTGTATTATAGCTACACTTTGCAAAAGGGGATTGATTCAAGAGTTGGTGTGGCTATGTGAAATATTCCTATAGAGACAATGACATAGAACACAGACATTTCCTCATCCTGTCTCTTGAAACCAAAGAGGAAATGTAATGGCTTTGTTTTCCAAAAGTAGATCCTATAACTTTTTCTTTTCTGTGCATAATTATAGGTTTTTAAAATTGAAATATAGTTAATTTACAATGTTGTGTTAGTTTCAAGTGTACAGCAAAGTAATTCAGTTATACATACATATGTATGTGTGTGTGTGTGTGTGTGTGTGTGTGTATAGTCTTTTCAGATTGTTTTCCATTATAGGTTATTACAAGATATTGAATACAGTTCACTGTGCTCTACAGTAGGTCTTTTTTGCTTACCTATTTTATGTATAGTAGTGTGTATATGTTAATCCCAAACTCCTAATTTACCCCCCCATCCCCTTTGGTAACCACAAGTTTGTTTTCTATGTCTGTGAGTCTATTTCTGTTTTGTAAATACATTCATTTGTGTCTTTTTTTAAAGATCCTACACACAAGTGATATCATATGATATCTGTCTTTTTCTGTCTGATTTACTTCCCTTAATATGATAATCTCTAGGCATAATTACAGATTTATAAAGGGTGTGTCTTGACACTTAGAAAAATAACTAAACCTCATCTTAGCTCTTCCTGTAATTCACCTGTGAATAGAAAGCCAAGGAAAAGGGGCAGTGTGCCAGTGAGGGGGCAGTTAGGTGAAGTCCATGCTCTCTTCTCCAGGTCCCAGCGGCTCATTCTGGAGGATGGTGGACCACACTGTTAAGCAGATTGGTCTTGAGCCAGCAGATATTTCTGTTTGTGTTACTCGAAGTTTAGAGATCTGTGTGTTGTACTCTCTAAGGGAAAACCACAGCATATCTGTGTCTTTCTAAATTTAGAGCACCTTACTGTTAAGACTGATTTACTTATAAGGATTTTACCCTTTTGGTGATCACTTAAACAATTAGTGAAGCAAGTATGATGTTTCACTGATGTTTATTACATCTCAGTAACTCTCATCAGATTCCTCTCCACTGTATTTCTTTGGCTAAAGGTTCTCTTCATCCCTTTTAATCTCTCACCTTTTCCATGTCTCAAAACACGCGCACACACACACACACACACACACACACACACTCCTCCCTCCTCAACTTAACAACCAGTAGATCTTAATCTCCATCTTTTATATTTGGAGCCCTGGCCTCAAGACTGAATGCTTACGATCTTTGTTTCTTCCTTTGTAAGTCATAAATGGGTTCACTCAAACACATTTGTTGAAATGGAATAAAAATGCTCCTGAATTTTACTTATAGAATGTCTGGAAAAACCTGGAGGCATTTCCCACTCTTGTCTGTTGGTGTTTTCTTGGCCCCCGTGCACGGGGTCGCCTGGCCCAGTGTCTGGTCCATCCTTATCAACAAGTGACCTTTCCTTTCCATATATATGCTAACACCTCAGTCCTTCGCAAGTCAAAAACCACCTTTCCAGTGTTCTTTGTTCAAATAATCTAATAAATTAATTCATACCTAAGTGTTTGTGAATGACCGTGTAGTATTCATATTTTCAAGGGAGTTTCTTGACATTACAGTATATTAACCTTACGGATTAATTTAATGGTGAGAATTTCTTGTTGGGCAGGTGAGAGAGATGTTTCTGAGTGTATAGCTCACTCAACGTTTCAACCCATACCACTTAAAAGGCCACTTTCTTTGCCTTTATGTGATGTCTGTTCTTGATAGTGCCTGTAAGGTTTTAGACAGCTTGAAAATGACTTATTATGGGTATGACGGCACTACATTTCCATACTGAGACAAAATACACTAGAAAGATCATTTTGCATCACAGGCAATTTGTATGTGTGTTAGGTTATAGTTGAGGACGGGTGATTCTAATTGACTGATTAAATCATTTGCTTTTTACTGAGTGCCTGCCATGGGCTAGGCACTTTGTAATGTACTGAGAATAGAATGATGACCAAGAAAATTGTGGCCGTTGTCTGAACCTATATTGTAGTGTACATAAGGAAAGAGATGAAAAATAAGTAAAAGAAACAAAGAAAAATCCTAATTTGTGATAAATGCCAAGAAAGAAATAAAAAATATAGCTAAGAGGGTGAATTATGATTGAGGGTGGGAAACCTACTATAGATGGGGAAATGGGAGAAGGCCATATTTCAGCTAAGTCTTGAAGGTTGCGTGGTCAGCCTGTGGGGAATGGGGCTGGTGATGGGATGGGAGAGATGATGATGGTGGTGACGGTGAGGATTCTGATGCAGATGGTGGTGGTGGTGATGGAGGTGGTGGTGGTGAAGGTGATGGTGATGAAGATGGTGGTGGTGGTGGTGGTGGTGATCATTAACCACAATGAGGTTTAAAACTACTCTATGGTAAAAATAACAGAGCTATGTCAAACATAGTCTTCGACATTTTTTCTAAGAAGACCTGGAAATAATAAGTAGGATGATATTAAATAACTTGCTTAATCTTACCTTACTCCTGAAAATACATTTAGTAGCAAAGGAGCCAACAATACTTCTCTAGCGTATGTGTTTTCTTTTGCAGATAATGAATTCTAGAAAAAACAAAGTGACTGCTATTACTCTGTTCTTCTTTAGGCAAAATTCAGGAGTTTTTTAATATCGTACTGGTTTTATCTTGAGGTCAATGATTTACAGATATCAAGGAAAAATAACATTTTAGGGCAATAAACTGATTACTGACCTGCTGTTTTAGTAATTTATTGATTTGATCAGTTTCTTCGAAGCACTAAGCTTGTTTTTCTCTTCAGGTGGAGTTTCTGAATGTTTTCTGATGGTTAATGTCCTTCTTCCCTACCATCCTCTTCTCTCTTTTCCTTCTCTTTCCCCTCCTGCCAAAGCATCCTTATCACAGACGTATGAAGATTTCATTAAGGGTCAGGTATCAATGTTAAGTAATGAGCAGAGATAGTGTTTTAAGATTTTCTGAGTTGCTGTTAATTATATTCAGTCTTATTCATTATCTTTGGGAGAGCACTTGTGGAGAACCAACACAATTTAGTCATTTTTTTGGTTTCTGAATATGAAAGATTTAATGACATAGAAAGAAGGTCAGTTATTTTGTTAACTAGAAAAAGCAAGTTATAAAATATTATGTACTACATGCTTCAATTTTATAAATAATACAAAAGTATAAAATGCATATGTAAGTATTTCATTTATATATGCATATAAAAGCCGTCAAGGGTATACTAAGACATCTATCTCTTACTCGTGGGATATGTGGAGAAAATTTTATGTGTTTTCCTTTCCTAAGTTCTAAAATTTCAGCAATGAAAGGGATACTTTTGAAATAAAACACAGAACAATAGCTTGTTTTGGCCTTTGACCTGGTAATTCTAGTAAAATAACCAGAGATATGGGTGAACAAATTGTGTCCCTTTTGTTGCTTATATTAGCACTCACATATGAAAAGGAAAGATCTGATGTCTTAAAAGAAGGGAGTGGTTAAGCATACGAAGGTAGATCCATAAATCATGTGACATTAAAATTATGTTTTCAAAGAAGTTGAATGACACAGGTGTACGCTTACAATATAATGTGTAATGTTAAGTGAAAAAAATTCGCTTATGTAGTAAGATACTAATTATGTAAAAAAAAAAAAAAAAGGTATGTGTAGGAAAAAAAGACCATAAATAAATAACCGAACATTTAGCAGGGGTAATTTATAGCTTTGGAGAATCATGTTTCTTAGGCATTCCATTTAAAATGAGATATATAAATATTATTGTAATTAAAAAAAATCAGAACAAGATAACTCAGACAAGAATTCATTTAGATGTTTGGGTGAGACTAATTAGGCCTAGAAAATATTACCTTTCTCCATGTTCATCCAGTGGTGTAAGTAAACAATAGCAAATAATAGCCTTGAATTTCTTGGACATTTCTTATAGACTGTCTAAACTCTAGAGAAAGGCAAAGAAATCTCAAGTTTTAGGATTAAATTATTGGATTGTCTAAGCGGTTATAAGATTGGACATGTTATTGTTAATATGATTATTAGAGACATTATCAGCTCTTGTCAATTGATCAGGAGAGTCCAATCAGATTAATAAGCCACAGAAGGGTTTCCTAAAGCTTTTCTTGCATGCTGGACGTATGGAATAAGAATGGACTGTATTAACCTCAGAGTCCCTTTTAAGCTACAGGACAAACCCGGTATATGAACTGACCCAATGGCTCAGGCATCCCTGGACCTCTGGCTCAGGGAAAGAACACCTGTGGATTCGCAGTGCCCTGTGCAGAAGAGACCCTCAATAAACAAATGAATGATCAGAGGGCAACTAAAGCACATTTGATCCTGGCCATATCCCACTCCACAATTTTAACCAGAAAGCAAATACTTTATATATGATATTTACACAAAAGGTACCTATCTGCAGTAAAAAAAAGTCAAAACGGGAGGAGTAATTGTATAAATAGTAATAAAAAGATACTGAAAATTATGTCTGCCAATTATTATGCCCCTGCTATGTGTCAGGCCCTGCAAGAGCTGCTGGCATGTGACATCTTTAATCAGTGATTCCCGCCCCTATTTGCTCTGGGACTTGGCCTTCCCTGATGGTTATAACTGCACAAAGACACAATGACCAGGCTCTCAGTACATAGGGTGTCTAATACCCTTCTCACCCCCTGTCTGCCCATCGGTCTTGGTCTGCGTCCTGTTGGTGTTCCATCTCTGTCCGAGGCAGATGGCGTTCAAGGTGAGAGAAAGAACAAATCCTGTAAGGTAATTCTGTCACTCACCTCATTCTCATAATCTTCCCCGGGCTTCCTCCGTTGCTCACCCTGGTATTGATCGTGTCACAGGCTATAGCCGACCAAGGCAGGGGGCTTGAAAACCTTTCCTCGCCAGCCTCGCCCGTATGCCTGTTTCAGCTCCAAGAAGAAAAGCCTGCTGTGAAAACAATCAGTGCATTTGCTTTAGATCTAAGTGATTCCAGCTAGGTCGATGCTTCATGCTGATGTGTTGAAAACATTTAAAAAATTTCTCAGAGTTTGATTTTCACGGGAACATTGTGGCATGTGTCTGACCGTCTGCCTCTGTTATTTTTCACGGAGGCGGCTGAAAACTGCTTCCTGTCACTGTGTACAAAAGCAATACCGAAACCAAGGCTTTTGTCTGCGTGGGTATTTACCACGAGGGCTTTTTGGAAAAGGGAGGAACATGTGCAGGTTTGGTTGATAGTTGCCTGCTAGCTTGACCTACAGTGATAGGGTTTTGTTTTTGTTTGTTTCACTCCGGAAGTGAATATGATCCAACATTGACTGAGTCGAGATGTCAGAGAATGGACAACCCTCCGGTTTGGTTTTGAGTTTAGAGATTTTCTTTGTTTGGGCACAGACTTTCCCAAGGCCAATCATGTATAACAATACCAAGAGTGGCTTTTCTTCTAAAAGATCCATGAGGTCTCTGCAAGTGTAGGTTTATACCCAGAAACCATTGGAACTCTTCATCGCATCTTGGCATCAAGTGGCAAAACAGGCATATGAAGATTTCATTAAGGGTCTATCCTCATTAAGGAGCTATCCTCACCCAAATTAATACTTACTTAATATCTGTCGCCAGGACATTTATTAATTAAATTAACACTTTAATATAATCTATTAAATTTATTAATATATTATAATTATAGAACGTACAATCACAAATTTCCCCCTGAAAAATAAGCCCTAGAGGAAGGGAATGCTGCACCAGCATTTATGTGGTGGTGGGGGCATGATACAGGGTGGGGGGTCTAATGTAAACAAATGGAAGTCAGGGCATTTATAAATTTATTATACCTGATAACATTTCAAGACTCCCCATCCTCGTTATTTTTTTTAATAAATTTATTTATTTATTTATTTTTGGCTGCGTTGGGCCTTCGTTGCTGCGAGCGGGCTTTCTCTAGTTGCAGTGAGCGGGGGCCACTCTTCGTTGAGGTGCGCGGACTTCTCATTGTTGTGGCTTCTCTTGTTGCAGAGCATGGGCTCTAGGCGCGCGGGCTTCAGTAGCTGTGGCACGTGGGCTCAGTAGTTGTGGCTTGCGGGCTCTAGAGCGCAGGCTCAGAAATTGTGGCGCACGGACTTAGTTGCTCCGCGGCATGTGGGATCTTCCCGGGCCAGGGCTCGAACCCACGTCTCCTGCATTGGCAGGCGGATTCTTAACCACTGAACCACCAGGGAAGGCCCCCCCGCCCCCATGCTGGTTATTAATAGTAGAGCCCAGGGTTTGTTAAAAAGGAAACAAAAGTAATCTACAAGCCACACCTTCAAAATGACTTTTCCTTTTTTTGAGATGGAGTCAGAGGACTGCTATTCGGGTATTTTGTTTTTTCCATATTGTTCCTCGGGAGATCTGTGGCTGAGTTGGAACTAGAACTCAGCTGGTTAGCGTTTCACTAGTCCTAGTGTTTTCTAGGACTTCTGCCAAGTCCTAGAAAAACTGTGTGTGTCAGTTCAGCTGAGTTTTCTTTGCAATACCATCATTTAAATCAAATGTTGGGGTTTTCTTCTAGGCATGAACTCTCTGGGGTTGTGTTACCCTGTTTGCTGTTTACTGTCAAGATGCTGAGAGAATGTTCTTACAAAGATCCACGAGGAAGTGGCAAATAAGTGCTCCTCTTCAGGTATTTTGTTGCTTTTTCAGAATGCCTACCGATAGGAAAATTTCCACAAGACTATAAGCTCTGAGTTTGTTGTATGAAGTCTGAGGGAAAGCACTGTCATAGTCCCTTTAGTCAAATGACTCAGAGCCCCTTTGCTCTGATCTGTTGCTAACCAAAAGGTTAGATTTATTTTATGCCAGAAGTTTTCCTTAATTCATTACCTGTTCCCACCTCTGGTTAGTTCTGTATCCATATTATGGCTTATTTTGCTGAACATCTATATTGAATGCGTGTTGTCTGCACACGTCACTATTAGAGCTTATATTCAAAATACAACCTGCTTACAGATGACTCCTTATGGAATTTTTATTTGCTATTTTTATATCTAATTAAAAATATAAGAGACAGAGGGTGCGGCTTTTATGGGGAAAAATACTATGGGTCTTGGTGTATTACCTTACCCTTTTATTTTGATCTGTCTGTCTATCTGGGAAACCCAAAGTGTTTCCAGGGTGTGTAGTCAGTGATACTCATAGCTTCCTTATGAAGAAGGTGGGAAGGAAATTTCAAACTGAATGTACTCGTCTTGAAGGCATAAAAGACTTGTGTTCGAGGGGAACCTAGGACAGTGCTAATGGATCTGGGAACAGAATTTGTCTCCAGCTTTTTAATTTTCTTCTCTTTCTATCAGATACACGCTTCTCTAAAATGGGACAACTCTTCAGAATGTCTTGGTCTATAGAGCTTTAAGACCTTGGGGATAATATAAGCAAATGATTTAGCCATGACAAAGATATTTCGCAGTGTTCCAAAGCGTAAAGAAGGCAACATTTATGTAAAACCTTGTCCCTCTTCTTTCCAGTGGTAGCATTTGTTTAAAAACATTGAGAGAGTAGAGCTGCTGCAAGTCAACGAGTGGGGAAAATAAATCTAAAATGTCATCTTTCCAGCGTCATTTCATTCCTTTTAAAAATCACTCCTTGGGTGTGCTGTAGAACTATTTGTGCTTTAAATGTACTATCAAGAGCCCTATTTGTAAAGGATTTATGCACTTAATTTATGTATTCAGTTTGCCAAGTTACTTTGCCTCTAGATTTCCCCCCACCCCGCAGAGCAATGGGGAGTCTTTATGAGCTGCAGAAAGAAAAACTATAGGCTTATAATAAGCTTATACTGGCTCATGCATGGAGCTTAGCCTATATAGATTTTCCAGAAAATCAAATATGGATGTGACGGAAATATCTTTTCTTGCCATAGAAGTGACTCGTTATGGGACCGTTAACTGGGTATCTCTTGGGAGTGTCTTTAAGCAATTATTTGAAAGCCGAAGTTTACCAGGAGAACTTTCAGAGAAGCATAACCCAGTGGCGGCAGGTCAGTAAAGCTGCTTTAAATAAACATTTCCCCACAGGAGATTATTTCAGATGGGCCTGTGGAAATGGCAGGTGACATGGAGTTCTCTTCCAGCTAATTGGAAAAGCATGTTTTCATGAGAGTAGGTTCTATAACTATAAAAATTGAAGGTGAACATACTGAAGAAAATGAATAAAATTTGCTTTAAAGAAATAATAAAATTTTAGACATTGTTTAGCAACTTTTGACGTTAAAAAAAATGTTTCCTCTTTCCATGAGTAACGTGAAAACAACATTACTGAATAGTTTTAGGGGAAGTCTTAGGTGTAGGGCAAGTCTTAATTCCCCTGATGAATCCCATTAAGATATTGTGTTGAATCTTACGGCTTCAGACAAAATTGAATTGTAGGGTATTTGTACTTTGACAGTTTACTTTTATTCTGTTGTAACCTTCTACTTGTCACTATTGCTCAGTCCTGGAGAGGAAACTGCAGGCTTCTGGGTTCCTTTTCTTTTTTCCTGATTCTTTTCCTGGCCTCCTCTGAACTTCGAGGGTCATGTGGAACGTCCTCTCACAAACGTTGGAAAGCTCTTTTTCACAGTAGGCTATAAAAATATATCCCTGGTTTAATAAATGACAGGCCCTCCCTGGTTCTTAGTTTCCTTTTGGCAAAAGCTGAATTATTTCCACGAAGTTGTTGCTTTTTTCTTTCTAGTACTATTGACCCTTCTTTTCTGTTAGTGGAGTTCAAAAGCCTTTCGGCGAAAGGATGACATATGAGAATAAATTATTGTCTTTTCTTAGTGCTTCCCATTCAGATGACCACTGAGAATATTTACCTATTTACCTATGGATAAAAAAACAACAACACTGAATTTAAAAAAATCATATTAGTAATGGTGTCAAAATACTCTGTTTTGTTGACAGCAGAATTTTAAAGATACTTGGATGCCTAATCATGTTTTGTTCTTCAAATCTATTTTCTCCTTGTTTTTTTTTTTTAAAAAATATTACGATGACTCAATTATACCTGTAGGTCTGATTATATCCCTTTTCTCATGACATAAAGTGGAAAGAGATTACTTTCAGAAGTGGAAGTTGGTTTTAGGAAAAAGATTCATTTGCTTATTCATTTGTGTGTTCATTCCCTCATTTTATTCATTCATTTAGTTATTCACCAGTGAATCAACAGATATTTGTTCAGCTTTGTTAAATAGTAGGCATTTTGTTGAATGCTGAAGGTAAAGTACCAACATACACAGTTTCTTTTGAGGATTTCTTGCCCTCAAGGAGTTTATGGTTTATTGTAGAAAATATGTCAACAAATAATCACAGTGTAATGAGAATTGCCTTAATTCATCCAGCTAACAAATATTTCTTGAGTCCTTGCTGTAAGCCAAGCAGTCCCAGGAATTGGGATATGATGAGTATGATCCCGGTCTTCTGATAACTCAGTAGACCACATCTCTTACCACATACCCCCCGATCTCCACAGTGTAGCCACACTAGACGTTCTTGTAGTTCCTCGAACATGCCAAGCATGCTCTCAGCTCAGAGAACTTTCTGTTCTCTCTGGCTGGATGCCCTTCCCCCAAATAGTTGCATGACTCCTTCTTTTTATAGGACATTCAAATTTTTTACTACGCTTACACCTAGATATTGCATGCACGTGTGCTTGTGTGTGTGATTTGAATGGATTTTTTTTCAGAATTCTCTTATTAGTTCTCTTAATTTATTAGATAATTATCCTGGATTTTCTTTATATTATTTGTAAATTATCTAATTTGAGAAAATATTTTTTTAATTAATTTATTTATTTTTATTTTTGGCTGTGTTGGGTCTTCGTTTCTGTGCGAGGGCTTTCTCTAGTTGTGGCAAGCGGGGGCCACTCTTCATCGCGGTGCACGGGCCTCTCACTATCGTGGCCTCTCTTGTTGCAGAGCACAGGCTCCAGACGCGCAGGCTCAGTAGTTGTGGCTCACGGGCCTAGTTGCTCTGTGGCATGAGGGATCCTCCCAGACCAGGGCTCAAACCCGTGTCCCCTGCATTAGCAGGCAGATTCTCAACCACTGCACCACCAAAAAAATTGATAATTAGATAAATTTTCAAAAATTTATATTCTCTTTTTTACAGTAGTTATGCTTCTTATTTCTTTTTCATGTCTTGCTGCATTGTCTATTAATTGCATGGCAATGTAAGAAACTTGGGGTAATGGCAGGCATCTTTGTTTTGGTCCCAGCCTGTTGCAAGTCTTTGTGATTTGTAAATATAAAATCAGCCTAAACTCTTTCAGTTGCAAATGACAGAAACCCAAATCAAGCTGTTAAGCAAGCTGGCTAGCCTAACTAATTGCTAAGTCCAGGGATAGGACTGTCTTCAGGGAGAGGCAGACTTCTGAGTTTCAAATAATTCTATCAGAACTATGTCTGTGTCTCCGTCTCTCACCATTATTTTCCTTTGTATTTGTTTATTCTTAGAAATACCTTCTCCCTGAAGTAGGAGATATGGAATGATTCTGATTGGTCTTTCCAAGGTTACAAGCCCACATTTTACTTCAACTTCTGTGTGAGGTGGTAGGTTAACCATGCTTGAGGCAATGGCCTGAATTCACTTGGTCACAAAACATGACTTGAACTGCCATGTCAAATATTTACACATTTTTTTTCCTGCAGAAATGTGTGATGTTCCAGAATGTGCTGTGAATGTTACTTAATATATAGTCTAAGCATTGTATTTTCCTTAAAAAATCTCTAAAATTCTGAGTTCTGATTCATATCTTGCTCCAGTGAAATCATGCAGGGGATTGTGACCCCATATAATTAAATTTTCTATATTTATATGTAAGTTGAATCTAAAAATGGGGAACAATTCCACTATCTGAAATATACATTATAAAACAAAATAGTGTCTCATAGGTTAAGACATATAGTCTTATGTCTTAAAAGCAGTATCACTAAAAGAGGAAATACAATTAGTTTAAGTTGGAAGTGGGGAGGGAAATTTTACTTTTAAATATACTTTTAAAAATTTTATTATTTTATTTTGGGGGCTGCGTTGGGTCTTCATTGCTGTGCATGGGCTTTCTCTAGTTGCAGTGAGCGGGGGCTACTGTTCGTTGTGGTGCATGGGCTTCTCATTGTGGTGGCTTCTCGTTGCGGAGCACGGGCCCTAGGCGCGCAGGCTTCAGTAGTTGCGGCATGTGGGCTCAGTAGTTGTGGCACGTGGGCTCTAGGGCACAGGCTCAGTAGTTGCGGCGCACAGGCTTAGTTGCTGCACGGCATGTGGGATCTTCCTGGACCAGGGTTTGAACCCGTGACCCCTGCATTGGCAGGTGGATTCTTAACCACTGTGCCACCAGGGAAGTCCACTTTTAAATATTTTAATACACTTTTACCTTTTCATCAAGAAGGTTCACTTCCTTCACCAAGAAATTTATTATTTAGAATTCATTTGCTTCTTGGAAACACTCCTTTCAGAATTCCACGACTTCAAGTTCTGTTGCAGCCTGGTTTTCCAGATCCACTGTATGGCCAGCTTCTGGAATGTCCTTTCATTTTGCTGCCTTATTTGGTCTGTGGTTTCTTAAATCTCATATTCTCTTCACTCATGGATTCCATGTTTTGTGGGTGTTATTGCTGGAATATATTTTCAAGTAATTCTTCAAGAACAAATCTGTAGATGGTCATTTTGTGAGTCCCTTGCATCTCTGAAAATGACTATTTTTGTCTTTACTTTTGATTGATAGCTAGAATTCTAGGTTCAAAATAATTTTCACTCAGAATTTTTGAAGGCTTTGCCTCAATGTTTTTTGGCATCCAGCATTGCTTAAGAGATGTCTGAAACCAATTTGGTCCGTCTTCCTTTGAAGATAAATGTTGTAATCTCTGAAGTTTTTAAGGTCTTTAGAATCTTGGTGTTCTGAAATTTTACAGTAATGTACTTAGATTTTTTTTCCCCATTCTTTCTGCTCAGCATCAGATGGAATCTTTCAAAATGAAGACATATTCTTTTTGTTGGTGTGTTTAAGCCTTGGGTAATTTCATTTTTTTATTCCTTTGATAAATTGATCCTGTCCCTTTTTTAAGCTACCTGTTTCTGGAACTACTGCTCAGATATTTATCCTCCTGGATTGACTGTCTGTGTTGAAATATTTTACATTTTCTGTCTATTTGTCTTTTTTTTCTAGATTCTGGAAAGTTTCCTTGACTGTTTCATCTGGTATCCTATCAAGCTTTCAAGTGTCAAGAATTACGTTCTGAATGTTCACAAACCCTTGTTCCTTTTATCATTGTAACCTCTTCTTGTTTTATGCATAAAATAATTTGTCAAATCTCTCATATAACCAATTAAATTATTTTAAGATTCACTTTTCTTCCTTGAATTCTTTCTTTCCTCCAGTATCTGTAGACTGTTCTTTTAAAATTTTTTGGTTATTTGCTATGATTTTTCTCATGCATCTGACAATAGCTGGTTATCCATTTGTATTTATGAATGAAGGAGTAGGATAATGATGACCTATTGCTTTCGTGGCTTTCCTTTGCAGTTTACTTGTGTCAGACTTAGCTCTGTGACATGTGGAACTAGGAGCAGGTGAGCAGGGTGAATGTTGGCCTCCACTCTGAGGTTCCATCCCTCACTCTGGAAGTCAGTGCCTCCATTCTGAAAAGTGTTGGTGAGGATCAGAGGGGATTCCTCATTCAGGCCCTGATTAAATAATATCTTTTTATAAGTCTGTAAGATGAAATATTCAGAACAGTAAGAGAATGGGAGAAAAGATTTTAATCTAGTCAGGATACACAATTTTCTACTCAGGCTATTATTATATAACCATAAGATACCACCATGTTGTTTTCTCAGTCTACTCTTGATATGATTTCTTTCATTTCCAGAGTCTGTGCAGACGTGTTAGTTTCCACAATTACGGCATTGAGAATAAAGTATGGGCTAACTGCTATTTCTGCTTTGAGGAATTTGTTGAGATGGTCTTTATAGTCTCATTCACGCTCCTTTTCATTACTGTCCCATGAAAATTTGAAAAGAGTATGTATTTTACATCTGTAAGATACAATGTTCCTCTCTTACTCTTTCTCCTCAATAAATCAAACTCCTTAATTGTGTTATTCAAGGACTCACTATATTTCTTATCTACTTGATCTGTCACATTCTGAAAGAACTATGTATTATCTCCCTTAAGATTGCAGTTTCTGCCAATTTCTTATTGTATTTCTAAAAGTTCTTCATCTAATATATTTTGAGATTAGATTTTTTTCAATGCGTAAAGTTTCTTGACATATCTGTTTGGTAGAATGTACCTTTTATAAATATGAAATACCCCGTTTAATGCATTTTGCTTGAGCTATACTTCGATAGTAATATTGCCACCTGCTTTCCTTTTGTTTCCATTTGCTTATCATATCTTCAATGATTCTCAACCTTTCCTTACCATTTTATTTAAAATGCTCCTTTAAACAGCCTCTGGCTGGGTTTTGCCTTCATTTTTTAACCACGATTTTAGACATTGTTTCTAATATAGAAATTTAATTCATTCCATTTATTTTGTTAATTGATTTGTTTGGTGTTGGTCTTATTCTTACCTGGTACATTTTATGTTTTGTAGTTTTCTTTTCTTTCTCTTTTTCTTTTTTTTTTTTTTGCATTTTTCCTTGGAGTGATCAATTTTTTTTTTTTCTTTCCGGTTTGGAGGTTCTACATCTTATTTCTCTTTCACTAGCGGCTGCTATTATATTGTGAGAAATATATTTGACCAATTTTTTTTCCTAATGGCAAGATCTAAACTGTATTTGTAGCCTCTCTCCATAATCCCAGGATAAGATAAGAATTTTAGTATTCATTTACTCCACCACAGTTTGCCATATTTTATTGAAAGTATATGAAATTTTGGTTCCAGAATTTATTTTAAAAGTTTTATTTCTCCTTTCAAGAATCCTTTCTTCATAATTGATCTAAACTTCAAAACCATGTTTTTAATTTCTTAGGCTTAATACCTATTTTATTAGTTTTATTCCCCAAATATGTCCTGTATACTACAAATTCCCTTGATTCTGTTACATTTATGTTGATTCATATCTTCCTCCAATAATTTTTTTACAAAGGGCACATATATATCATATTATTTCAGTCCTCACATTAAAAAATGTAAAAATGATGATGTACATAAGAAGAGAATTCCAGGAAAATAGTTCATTTTGCTAAAGATTTCTTATTGCATTCTTAACATTTATTTGGAGACTCTTCTGTGAAAATATTTTGACTTATGTGTAAGGAAATGAGATACAAGAACAGTGTGTATATTTGTGTGTGTCTATGTATATACTGTTTTTGAGGAATGCCTGTCTGTAATTTTGACATATCCTTCCTGTTTTCTTGTGGTGCCGTTAGATGAAGGTGAAGGTAGATGATAAAATTTTAAGTTTTTTACTTGTATAAATAAAATTTGGCAACCATTAAAAAATGTTTATATTGGTACCTAAAGCCAATTTGGGCAACGCACAGTTCCAGCATTTTTTTCTTTCAAAGTAATCTTTCTCTCTCTTTCTTCTTTCTGTACATATTCAGTACCTTATCTTTATCCTCAGAATTCAGAAATTTGTCAGGATATGTCAAGAAATAGGCCCTTAAGAAATAATCCTGCCTTGCTCTTAAGAAGACGTTTGGATGTAAGGCTTGTGGCTTTCTTCAACTTGGGAGAAATTTCTTTTATTATATCTCTCATTAATGCTTGTCTTTCATTTTCTTTGTTCTCTTTCCTTTTATGATATCCTCTGTTTGTTTTTTTCTGTATTCTTTTCTCTGGCCTTCCAGTTTACTAATTTGTCTTTTTTTCTCCTTTGTCAATTGCTCATTTTTCATGCTTGGTTGCTTTTTTTTTTTCTGGATAAAATATTTTCTCAAATTTACTGAAATGACTTGAATATATAGGTATATTTAACATTCACTCTTTTCTGTAGGTGTTATTATTCTGATTGCTCACCAGGTTACACCCTTACCCCTCATTGTTTTTTACAGTAAAACACTCAAATGTGCATTTCTATCAGTTCTGATACACGTGTATAGATGTGTAACCACTACCCCAGCCAAGACATAGAAAGTTCCCTAGCTCCTCAGAGGCAACCGCTATTTTGATTTTCTCATCATAATTTATTTTTGCCTTTTCTAGATCTTATTATAAATAGAATCATTCAGTGTGTACTCTTTTATGTTTTGCTTCTTTCCCTCATAATGTCTATGAGATTCATTCATGTTTTTGAATGTATCAGTCTTCCTTTCGTTCTTCCTTCCTTCCTCCCTCCCACCTCCCTCCTTTGTTTCTTTCCTTGTTTCTTTTCTTCTCTCTTTCTTTTTTTTCTTTCCTTCCTTCCTTCCTTTCTCCCTCCCTCCCTTCCTTCCTTCCTTTCATTCTTTCTTTCTTTTTTTTTCTTTCTTTCTCTTATTTACTTTTTTCCTTTCATACTCCCTCCCTCCCTTCCTTTTTCTTTTTCTTTTTTTCCTTTTGTTCCCTGAAGGAGTATTCCACTGGATGATAAACCAACTTGTTTATCCATTCATCTTTTAGACATTTGGGTTGTTTCCAGTTCTGAGCTACTGTGATTAAGCTGCTGTGAACGTTCCTGTACAAGTCTTTGCACAGACACATGTTTTCGTTTCTTTTGGATAAATACTTAGGAGTGGAATTGCTAAGTGATAGGGTAGGTATCTGTTGGGCATCTTTTCATGTGCCTATTGATCATTTGTGTATCTGCTTTTTGGAAGTATTTGTTCAAGTCTTTTGCCTAGTTTCTAAGATTAATTTAAAAAATAATTGTTTTGCAGGAGTTCTAAAATGCATCATGTGTGCTAGCCTTTATCCAATACATATATTGTGAATTTTTTTTCAGTCTCTAGCTTGCCTTTTCATTTCTAAGCAAAGGCTTTTAAGAGCAGGAACTTAAAATTTTGATAAAGTCCAATTTGCCACGTTTTTCTTTGCAGGTTGGTGCTTTTTGTATCTTGTCTAAAATTCGTTGTCCCCCAGTGGACATTGGCAACTTCTGCAATGTCTGGAGACATTCTTGTTTGTCACAACTTGGGTGGGTGAGGGGCTGCTAGCATCTAGTGGGTAGAGACCAGGGATGCTGCTAAGCCTACTACAATGTACAATACAGCCCCCTCACAACATACAATTAGCCAGTCCCAAATATCAGTAGTGTCGAGGTTGAGAAATCCTGGTTTAAAGTGACACACAACGTCCAAATGAGTTTTCCTTTTTTCTTATTGGAGAGTTCTTCTTAGGAAGGTGTTCCCATCTAATTTATAAATTTATAAGGTCTTATATTCTCCTATATCTCACTAGAGCTACCACTTACTGAGAAGTTACTGTTATGCAGGCTCCGTTCTATGTACTGTATATATTGTCTCACTGAAGTCTGACAAGCAGGCATTCTCCCCACTTTACAGGTGGAGAATCTGAAACCAGGAAGGAAATAGGCCCAGTGGTTAAAGAGCCAAGATTTCTGTTTAGATCCGTGTGAGACTTTAGTCTAAGACTAAACATTCTTTTGTGTTTAT
This sequence comes from Aethalodelphis obliquidens, assembly GCF_003676395.1. NCBI lineage: Eukaryota > Metazoa > Chordata > Mammalia > Artiodactyla > Delphinidae > Aethalodelphis > Aethalodelphis obliquidens. The sequence goes on from NW_020837971.1 coordinate 11,530,805, forward strand.
TTTCATATAAAACAAATTACCAGTTAAATTGCTTATTTTACTTTACTATTAAAATAATACTGATATTCAAAAATAGATGTACTGTATTTGTACTGTGATGATAGAGCACTTCAGGTTGAAAGGTGGGGCAGTAAGGATATAGGTATTTTCATTTCCATTTTAGAGATTGACAAACTAAGAAACTGAAGCCAAGTGCCTCATCTGATACCCAGGAATGAATTTCAGCAATTGAGTGCACCTCCCTCTGTTTTTGTTTTCCATTTGACTGTCCAACTTTCTGATGATTGAAAGTAGTATTGAGCAGGTTTTGCTTATTAAGAAAAGACATAAGCAATTTCTCCTGACAGCATGGAAAACAATGTAAGTAAAGTACTTATGATGATGATAGTGTACTTCCAGAGTGCTTTGTGCAATCTGAATGAGTAATAGGGAATATATTTGTATGCTTGTGACCTTTGAGGCTTCTTTCAAAAACATTGGGTACCTTTGATATTACACTGCATATCTTTCTAGAAATCCTACCCATACTGGCATTGAGCAGGTGTTCTCTAAAAACACTCATTAGGCTTTCTGCCACCATCCAGTTGCACTGAGGTTCTATGATGCTTCTGTCATGTAAACTAAGAGTGTGGTACTGCAGAGCTCAAAACCCCGTTACCGACAAGACATTTTTTCGGCCTGTGCCCAAGCCTTAGGAACATTACGGTACATCCTCAGGGACGCCGAGGGGAGCAAGGAGGGACTCCCCCAACCCGACCCCGACCAAGTTCCTCCAAATTCAGTTAGAGCAGTTCCGGCAGCGCTGCTATTGTGATTTTTCACATTTTGGAAGTTTGATCTCCAGGGTTGTATGATTAAAGGTGCTTGGAAATTTTTGATCTGCAGGACAAAGTACAAACCTTTAACCCCACAGAAACGGCCCACCATGAGTTGCCTCTTTCCAAAGTTGCTAATCACATCTACTTCCCTTCCCTCTTAAACATACACCTCGTGCTCCATCCATAGAAACTTTGTACAGTTCTCTGAATTTTTCTGAATGTGCCTTATTATTTCATGCCTCCATCTATTGGTACATGTTTTGTTGTTTTGCTTTGAATTCTTTGACATTCTTTCCTACTTGGGGTGTGAAAAAGTTCAAATTTAAAAGATAACAGCAATTTGTATTTCAAATGGATAGACCCATTTATATTCCTAGAAGGCAATATTTAGAAGTCTCCATTGATCCACACCCTCTCCAATACTTGAGGTAATCAAATTTATTAATTTTTCCCAATCTAGGGGGAGTAAAATTGTATCTCATTGTTCTCTAATTGCATTTCCCTGAGTATTAATGAGGTTAAGTATCTTTTCATACTTTTTCATACTTTTATTTGCCGTTCTTATTTTATCTTCTGTGAAAAGTTCGTTCATGATTTTTGCAGATATTTTCTACTGTTTTTCCCATGTTGTAGATTCATTATGTATTCAGAATACCAATATTTTGTCTGTAATATGCATTCTAAAAACAGTCTCCCTATTTCTGCCTTACATTTTTACTTTATGGTGGCTTTAGATGGGCAAAGGTTTTAAATTTTGATGCAGAGGAGATGAATGTTGAAACTATTCTATGTTTGTTTCTTTTAGTGTTGTGCTGAAGAAAGCTTAAATCTCCTCAATGTTTTAAGAATATTCTCTTTCACGTTTTTCAAACAAGTTAAAATTTTGTTTTTCACATTTTAGTTTTCAGTCTACCTGGCATTAATTCTTTTGTTTGCTGAGAACAGGAATCCAATTTCATCTTTTCTCTATACAGATAGCCTGATGTCCCAGCAGTACCAAATACTCAGTCTCTTCCCCAGTTATCTGCAATGTCACCTCTGTCATAGATTAAAATTCTGTATATGTGAAGGTCTGTTTCTTGGCTTTTAATTCATTCACTACCATTCTGTCTTAATTACTAATGCTTCATAAAGGTCTTGATATCTGGTAGGGCAAGAACCTAAACCCTTGTTGAGATTTTAACTTGCATGTCTTTTTTGAAAAAAATTGGAGAGAATTAACATCTTTATGCCATAGAGTTTTGCAATCAATGATCATGGTATATCTCCTCATTTATATAGATTTTCTTTCTATAAAAGTTTACACCTATTTTTAGAAAATTTGTAAAGTACTCTTTGTGCAGATCTTGAGTATCTTTTTAGATTTATTACTAAATACCTTGTAGTTTTGTTGCTTTTCTTTTTAACAGAACTTTTTCAACTATTTGCAACCTTTTTAACTTAGATTTTCTAACTATAGTTGCTGATGTAAAGATCATAAATCAGTCACCTTTTCATAAATTAATCATTTTGTCTGCATTTATGATATTTTGTCATATTCTTTTGGGTTTTCTATGAAACAATTATATAATCAAAAAAATTTGTTTCCTTCTTTTCTATCTTTTATACCTTTGGTTTTATGTCCTATGACACTGGCTAAGATCTTGTCTCCAATATTTAATTAAAATAGTGGTAGTGAGAATGTTTGACTTGCTCTGCATTTTAAAGGGTGCTTGGCATTTCTCATGATTGAGAATAGTGGTTCCCATGAGTTTGTTATAGATATCCTTTAAAACAGTAAGGACATGCTCTTTTATTCCTAGCCTGCTAAAAATTTTATATTATATTTTATATCTATAGTGGAATTTTAATCATATGCTTCTTTTGAATACATTAAAACAATCATATAGTTGTTCACTTTAATCATTTAATATATTGAGTGTCCTTTATAGATTTCAAAATATTAAATCATCTTGCATTTCTCAGGTAAATGTGACTTGGTCATGATGTATTGTTTATATACATCACTAGATTCTGTTTGTGGATATGTTATAGATTTTTGCATCCTTTGTTCGTGAATGAAATTAGCCTGTAAATCTTTATTCTCCTATATCCTAGTCTAGTTCTGGTATTAAATTCTTGCTTTATAGACTGGGGAGTATTCCCTCCTTTTTTCTTCTCTGAAAGAGTTTTTAAAGATCAGATTGACTTTTTAAAATTTCATCTGTAGAATCATCTGAGACAATGTGTGTGTGCATGTGTGTATGTAGACTTAAAATTATGGATTCCGTTTATTTAATAATGATGGGAGATATTCATGCTTTTTATCTCTTCCTGAGTCTTTTGGGAAATTTTCTAGGAAATCGTCCATTTTTGACTAGGAATTTATATTCTTTGATATACATTTTTCATTGAATTCTCTCATCTTTTTAATATCTGTTTCATATGTAGTTATGTTTCCATTTTTATTCCTAATGTGGTTTACTTGTACATTCTCTTTTCTTGTCTAAATCATTCTTGATTGAGATCTGAGCGTTTATTAGCTTTTTCAAAGGAACAGTTTTTGCAGTTCTTCTCTATTTAATCTTTTTTTAATAGTTAACTAAACTTTCTTATCATGTTAGCTCCGTCCTTCTGCTTTCTTGAGCTCATTCTGTTATTTCTTTTCCCACTAACTATTGAGATGGATGTTTAGCTCGTTAATATTTGGTCTTTATTCTTTTCCAGTATGTGCATTTAAATCTATAACTTTCCCTAGAAGAACCACTTTCTCTGTATCCCACAAGTTTTACTATATGGTATATTCATCATAATTCAGGTGTAAGTATTTTAAATTTCCATTATGATTTCTTGAGTTATTTATTAGATTTTGTTAACATTGCCAAATATATGGAGATTTAAAAATATGTATGTTGATATTGACTTCTAAATTAATCATATTTTAGTGAGATGATGTGACATGCTTAAAGTTGATTCTTTGAAGTTTTTTGAGATTTACTTTATGACCTAGTTAGTTTGCATAACTGTTCCATGTTTTTGAGAAGAATATTTATTTTATTATTACTAGGTACAGAATTATAGACAGGTCCACTAGCTCATGTTTCATAATTATATTGTTCACACTTTCTGAATTTTTGTATGTTTTTTTCTAGCAAAAATAGAGATATATTAAAATCTCCCACTCTGGTGGTGGATTTTTTAAAATATCTCTGCAATCCTATGACTTCTCTCTAGATTTTTAAGTTATTTTGAGTACATACATATAAGTTTAATATTGTTTTAGTTTCCAGGTGAATCAACTATTTTATCACTGTCAAGGGTGACAGCAGGGAGACCAGTTAGGAAGCTATTGAAATAATCCTGGTGAGTGGTACTGGCCTGGGCTGGACTGGAAGGGCTGCAGTTGGTGACAAGTGGTTGGATTCTGGATATATTTTGATTTAGTGTTGGATTAGATGTGGGGTGTGGGAAAAAGGAGAGTCAAACACACCCCCAAACGTGACCTGAGCTGCTGGAAGGATGCAATTGCCATTTGCTGAGATGCGCATGCCTAGAGGAGGAGCAGCCTCTGGGGGTGAAAAGCAGCCATTCACTTCTGGACGAAAAGTTTAAGATACTGTTAGATGTTCAAGTGGAAATGCATGGAGGGAGTGGTTGGATGTTTGAGACTTAGGAATCAGGTCTAGGCTGGAATTTAGTCTTTGGCGATGTCAGCTTGTGGCGGGGCTTTAAAGCCAGGAGCTTGGGGAATGGGTCCGAAAGAGAGAGGATAGCTAGAGAAGAGAAAGCCGGGGGACTGGGCTCGAGGGTACGTCAGTGCTCAGAAGGTGGCAAATGAAGAGCCACCTGCAGAGACCATGGAGGCCTGGGAGGTAGAAGGGACATGTGACAAATGTCGTGTCCCGGAAACCAGGAGGGTTTTAAGGAAAAGGGAGTGATGGATTGTGTCAAAGGCTGCTAAAAGGCCAAGACATATGAGAGCTTAGAATTGACTACTGGATTTAGAAACGTGGCGGACCTGGTGTCCTTTAGTAGAGCAGTGTGTCGTAACCAGTCTTCCCTCCGTGGGTTGCTGAGAGGAGAGCCACATCAAGCCCTGGCCCGGTGGAAGCATAAGCATCCTGTAACAAGCGCCAGCTGTCGTTGTTCACTCGACTGCTGGGCTGCGGCTTCTACTTCACTTTGCAGGAAACCGCGGCCAAGAAGGACGCGTGGTGTTTCCACCCACCCATGTGGTGCTGCCTCAGAGACACAGGGCTTTCTAGGCGGGCAGACAGACGCCGCCCCTTATGCTCTCCCAGTGGCTTAATGCCCTGGGGCTGCTGTCCTCCAGGACTGAGGGCATGGCATTCCTCTGCTCTAGTACAGCAGCGCCTACTAGGCAGATGACAGGCAGGCACTGGGATTCAGTTAGGGGCTCTCTACTTCAAGTTGTCCTCGAGATAAGAGGAGAAGGACTTGGAAAGTGGGACAGGGGAAGATGCTGGTGCTGTTGTAGCAGAATTACAAATCTTCATCAAATATAAAACAGTATTGACCCTTCCCCCTTCCAATAATTGGTACTGGCAGAGGATGAATTGAGCTCTCGGAGTATGAAGAAGATGATGCCAGGGTAGAAGCTATGGAAGCAGAGAATATGAACTCAATCTATATATTACTGATATTCCTCAAGAAAGTTCTAGAATGTTCAGAAACAGTGAAGGAAATTGAGAAGCAGTGGCCAGTGAAGTAGGAGAGTCTGGCAAGGGCAGCATCCAAGTGACGTGTGTCCACAATCTCTGTTCTAAAAATCAGAAAATCTCTTTCCTGTGCTAAAGAAAGCCCCAAGTCTGCAGACCAAAGGGCTCATCAAGAAGCATTGTTTAATAGATTATCTATTTTTAAAAGTTAGAACTTCATCTCACGTTGTACACCAGGATAAATTTCAGATGGATTTAATAGTTAAATAGAAGAGAACATTATTTTAAAGAGTAGAATGAAAAAATAGGGGATTCTTATCTGCCACTAGTTTAGGAAGAAATCTTCCCAGGTATAAACAACTCTGGAAGAAGATGCAAGAATGAAAACCAAAAGGATTTGGCGAAATAAAAATGTGAAACTTCTATAGGTCAATAAATACTATAAACAAAATTCAAGGGGAAATGAAAAACAAAAGTATTTGCATATGGTGATCATTTCACAATATATATAAATATTGAGACATTATGTTGTACACCTGAAACTAATATAATGTTCTATGTCAGTCAGATCTCACTTAAAAACTTGCATAAATTTGAAAAGGATTGACACGATTCCTACAAAGAGTTCATAGAACTTGATGAGAGAAATGATACTACAGAGTAGACAATATTCAGAAAAATAATAAACCCATGAAATAAAAAATACAATGCAGAAGCATCTAAGTACACCCAAAATTTAAAGGAAGAAAATTAAACTTATGAAATGCTGTTCTTCATCTGAGAAACTTACAAAAATAAAACAATCTGTAAAGATGTTAAAGGAAAGAGTGTTGAAATGCAAGGTACTTAGACCTTTTTGGAAAACAATTTGACATCATTTGTTTTAGTCAAAACAATTTGACCAAAATCCTTAAGAGTATAACTTTCAGCAAGGTAGTTTTCATTATTAGAAACTCATATGATTATAGTGATGCAGAAAAAATATGTTGCAAAAAGATGCTCATAATCTCCTTAAACATTAAAATATTGTAAATAGTTTAAATATGCAGCCATAACACAGTGATTACCTTAAATATTACATAGCCATTATGGTACAATTGTTGAGGAATATTGAGTTTGGAAAATCTTCAGCTGAGTGAAATAGGATAGGAAATATACCATATGATACCAAATTTGTGTGTGTATGTATTAAAGAAATAGGTCAAGTAGTGTGACTGTGGAAAGTATACATTTTCTAATTCATATGTATATTTTCAAAATTATCTTCAGTAAGCATCTGCTTCTTTACATATTATATTATTATTTTCTTACATATCACATTACTATTAATACTTATAATAATATATATTTTAACACAAAGAGGACAGGAGACGAAAGAGAAAAAAGAAAACCAAGGAGTAATATTGCCAAGAGCTATAGAGCTCATCTAGGGCAATTTAGGGGGCAAACGACACTTGCTAAAGCTGATGCTTTTTCCATTCTTCTTAACTGTCTCCAGAAAGCAGAAAGCGTCGACTCTCCCCAAACTTTGGGGAAGTTGGCCCAGAGAGACCCACGGGATGATTTCCATTTTGCCTAAGGCAATTTGGACCACTGAGGTCATTTCCTCTGATCAAAATATTTCATAGCATAAAGCAAAGTGGACAGAAAGAGCTACTCGATTTACCAGAACCTTGATGCACCAGCTGCACATAAGAAAGTGAGTGAAATGGTCCCCTTTACATGACTGGCACCTTCTCTTGTTGGATAGGCACCTGCCAATCTGCACCACGCTCACCTCGTGATGGTGGCCAAGAAGTGATGCCCTTGGCCAGAACCCACGGTTATATTGATTTTAGAAAAATTATCCATAAGCCATTTTATTAAAAGCTTAGTAAAGTGTGGTTATTAGGATCTGCAAAATAAATTTTTGATACTAATAATACTTTCCGAATATAGACTGCAGGTTGGAACAATATCAGAGGAAACATTCCATTTTAAGGTTTCCCTGTGAATACGAGTATGTAACAAAACACCTACTCTATACCTCTAGCTATTAGTATTTTATTTACTTAGTGGCCCTTATTTCTCCTTTGAAAAGCGGTTGAATTTCCTCCCTCCTATCATTCAGCATCCTTAGAGTGGCCCTTGGCATTTAATAGGTAAGACTCCAGACTCCATGCTATCCACAAGCTTGGAGTTAGAGGAATTTGAGTTTTTGTATTTCAGTAGTTGGTGCCACTGAATCTGAATCAAAAAGGATGCTACTTATTGTTTCTAGATCCATGCTCTATTTTGGATGCTTGAGAGAAGACACATTTCCCCCAAATACTTAGAGATACCAAGAGCTCTTGTTTCATTTGCTACCCCACAGACTTCCCTTCCCCATATGGTTATCTAGTGGGCACTGGGTGATGACTTTATGTAGAAACTTTGACCTGGCGTCTTAGAACTCGTACGCCCTCTGTTCAGGTAACATTACAAAGGCCAGGTGGTGGGAGACAATATAATCATATGAGTCCTTCTTCTTCCAGAAGAAATTATAGTCCCTCTCTATTGTACCTGAATGAGTGTCCATGTAGTATTACTTAATGAATAAAAGAGGAAAAGAGGCATTTAATAAAACTCCGGTACAGCCCCCAGCCCTGAAAAGTTACTAGTAGATGTAATTCCTATAGCATATGTGTACATTCAATGCAATGAGATTTGTATACATTAATTACACCTGTCTGCCAATCCTCTCTCTCCTTTCTTTGCCCAAGGATGCTGTACGTGAACATAGTGCATCCCATGGAAAACCTTTTTATCCCCAAAGGTGCTATCCTGATGTTAATTCTGACATAAACTTGCGTGAAGAACAGAGAAATTCAGGTTTGAGCCTGCCACACTGAGAGTTTGCTTGGTTTTATCCGAGTATTATAGGACACAGGGAATTTAGCATGCTCTGAGGCCCCTGAAATACCTCACTACCACACAGGACATCTTTTTTTAATAACCACTTTTACACAGTGCAGGGGAAATCTCAGCCACACACAGCTCAGGATGCTGTAAGCAGAGAAACTCCTGGAACCCGTCGGTCCGTCCTAGGCTTGCTTTCTCATGACACACATCTGTCTAAATTCTTTAGTGAGGATTCTTGGCTCCAGAGTGGGAAGGAGCATGGACACCCCACTTGTGAAATAAACGGGGAATGTAGAAGTAGGGGGAGAGCTGTAGCCACACCAGTTCAGTGTCATAGAGCGTGTGTGATAAAATCAGTGTCTGAGGTTTCCTTGGTCTTTGCCTGGGGAGAGAAGGAGATATTCCTGGAAAAACGAGTAACACCCCAGGATTCGAAGCATATCACACCCCACGTATTTTTAGGCATTGAGAGAATACACATTTTATATTGGTGAACAGGTACCTAAAAACCGCACAGACATATTTGGGTGAGGAATTCCGAAAGTATATTGTGTGGCTACCCAGAGAACTGATGTGGTTAGAAGCATATATGTGTGTACAGCTATAATGACATTTCCTTGTATCACATCTATCAGGTTACAAGCAGCTTATAATTTTCGTTTTCTAGTCACAGCCAAACATTATAATGGCACAAACCATAAATCAACATTGACATAGAACACTGCTTAGCACATACAAATGTATGTGTGTTGCAGAGTGATCTGAGATTACAAAAATATATCAGAAGTCAAAAGGAGCTGGTGGAGAGATGCTATGTCTTTATTGAGATTGTTTGGAGGATCCTAATGTACTGTCACTGAAAGAATAATTTTTCCTTTACAATCTACTTAGCAAAGATTTATTGATCCTTCCCCCTTCATAGAGAATTACTGATCCATTTTAGAAAATCAGATTTTCACACCTTTCATGAGAATGTACCCAGCGTGGTTCTCAGGGGACCGCCGGGGAAGTTGACTTTGACACTCGGTCCCTTGAAACTTACACACCACAGCCAAGAGTCTCATCACTGATTTGTTGCACCAGGCCATAAAATACTTTCGTACATTTATAGAGAAATGATTGTACTGCAAGGACTTATCTTTCCATGCTCGTGGATGTATTCAGGGTACTGTTATTTGTGTAAATAGCATTTTTCAGATGTGGTACTTTTTCTTTTTCTTTTCTTCCCCTGTCTTCTCAGCTGTGATGTGATGAACAGTAAGGTAAGATAAAAGTTGTTGAAATTCATGCTGCAAAGCCATGAGATGCTGTAGAATTTCTCAGTGTGTGTGTTAATAACTTTCTTAGCGAGGTACACATCTGCTTGCCCCTCATTATGGGAGTATCCGTGGTAGCAAGGTAGCCTGCATGGTATATTGAAGTATGCATCATAATGAAGGTGATTTATTATAATTAAAACAGTGTGGAGAGGAGCTTTGTATCAGACATACCGTTTCACAGAAGAGCTTAATAAAGAGCATTATTATTAGTTATGGATTTGGGTGAAGGATGTTGTTTCCTGGGAGTTAATACGCGTATTAGTCAAAGTCTGAAGTTGCTCTTTCGAGTTGTTCTGGATTGGGAGGGAAGAAACCCTCATTAAACGAAGAATTTTCATACTGATGGGGAGGCTGGCGTGGATGCGTTTGCGTACAGGTAAGAGAGGGACGGGAGAGAAAGAGAGAGAGAGAAGAAAATGACATGCACCTGAACTGCTCTCGGTGAGTGCAGTTCTAGAATCCTTTATTATATATCTGTGGAGACAGTGGCATGGACCGTAAGTAGCTCCTGTCTCTTGATAAAATAATGCACATAAAGTCGGGGTCAGACTGGGTTCGCTCTGGGCTTTGATGCTGTGGAAGGTCACTAGGGGAATCGATGGGCCAAAATGAGCCCTGAGTTTCATGCAGTCAATGCGATTTTTCTATTAAAAGTGGACACTGCTAGGTGTAAGCCTCAAGCTTCCAACGTGGTTTGGCTTGGCTTTTTCAGATCAAGAGTAGATGGCAATGCAAAGAGATGGTTTGTTATCATAACTGAGGTGAGATGTTGAATGCAGTGCAGGAGAGGCTGTGTGCAAACACAGCTTTCAAGTTTGGTGCCCTGTTATTTGAGCAACCAGATTAGTAGCCACTTGACTGCTGCGGGGTTACCTTGTTCTCTGTTTATTTTGTGATGTTCAATGAGTCAAGAATTAAGGGGACCCTATAAAAATGTAAAACGAATTGTTACTAAAATCAGACTATTTCTAGATCTTTTCTACATTCTGTCTATCCACCCACCCACCCATCTATCTACTATCCATCCATAATCTATCTAGCATCATAGCCTATCTATCTATCTGTCATTACCATCCATAATCTTTGCTGATTGGAAAATAGAAGGATTCTCTAATGTATTTTTTCATCAATACCGTTTCTGAAATAAATTTTTTGAAAGTTTGGCCGAGCCAGATGTGAACAGAAGACTTTTTTTTTTTTTTTTTTTTTGCGGTACACGGGCCTCTCACTGTTGTGGCCTCTCCCGTTGCAGAGCACAGGCTCCGGACGCGCAGGCTCCGCGGCCATGGCTCACGGGCCCAGCCGCTCCGCGGCATGTGGGATCCTCCTGGACCGGGGCACGAACCCATGTCCTCTGCATTGGCCGTGATGCCACCAGGGAAGCCCCAGAAGACTTTTGATTGTCCGCAAATCTAGAAGACTTCTGATTTTGCATTGATTCGTCAAGCTCTCGGATTCTCTGCAGGGGCAAGCAGCTTCCCATTTAAAAGGACAAATTATAAATGCAGTTTTACCACCAGAACGAAAGTTCTGGAGCTGCTGAAGGATCTTTTATGGGTTTCTCTTCATCATGTCACATTGCCACTGTGATACGCTGTATGTCATTTAGGGAAACATTACAGAGGGAAGGCAGTGTCGTTTTCTTTTGAGGGAGAAGGTGCATGAGAAAAGAGTGGGATTTATAAAAATATTCTAAGTCTAGGAAGGACACCTCTTTTGCTCTCTCCTACAGGAGGACTGCAGTGACAAAGACAAGTTAAGTGGCACGTTCTGCATTTTACTTAGGGCGAAACTTTACTTCTTCCTGCAAATCAGGCTTCTAATCCACTGAGAGAAATGAGAGAAATGCCAGTCTCCCAGTTACCAAAGGGCCAGGAAGCTGGAGGAATTAAGGAAAATGAACTTTCTATCACATTGAAACACATTTGCCACTGAATGGCTACTTTATGTTTTTCCTTCCACTCTAAAAGATAACATTGCTGCCCGGATTTTAATTTAAACTTAATTTAATTTAAACTTCCGGAGTTTTAATTTAGTAAAAGAATGCGAGAGAGAAAATAGCTGAAACCACTGTTGACCCATGACAGACAGCCAAGTTCCCACTCCCTCACACAGGCCCTGGCCTCCTTCCACGTTCAGATAAACAGTTTTTACAAAGAGCTAATTGAGTATATTTGTAATAGTCCAGGTCAAGTACAAAGAGGTCTGAATTTACTTGCTGAAACTGGAAAAATGTCCCCAGGGAATAAGAGGTGACAAGAATAAGGGGAGAAGAGGTGTGCAGAGAACAAGTGAAGAATTTTGCCTGTAGGATGTTGTCACCGGGTATCTTCGGCTGGGGCGGTGTGCCTTTATGCCTGCAATTATGGGTCTTTGCGTGTAGGGCCCAAATGGAGTAATTAGGTTTTGCATTAGCATCCTTATCCCTCGAAAACCTTCTTTTAATGATCTCTAGAATTGGGTGCAGTAGGAATGATTAGAGTTCTTAGCCAAACCATTTTGAGTTTGTGTATTTAATTATCAGAATCCCAAAACAACTCAGAAAAATACTACTGAAAATGGCATTTTAGAGTGTGTTTCCAATGGCGCAGAACCTCAAATCTTAGGAATCTGCAATATGGACTTTGTAAATACCTGGAAGATATGGAAAGAATGATTTAATCATAATTAATTGTCATGAATGATGCTGTACTGTTCAAGTCTAGTCACTATGTTATTTTCTGAAGTGAGTCTTCAACATTTATTCTACATAATAGTAAATACAAAATCTGACTTATGGGCAGAATGATTTTTTTTCCCCCTTTGTTTTACCAGTGATTCTATAAGATGTGCCCATAAAAGTGAGAGGAAGGGGGGACTTCGAGATTTGTAGTGGTGATTCTTACTTTCCAGAATAAGTTTATTTGTGAAAATAATAGGCTACTTAAATTTTCTGTGCCATAGATTTTTAAAAAATCATATGTTGGGGACTTCCCTGGTGGTCCAGTGGTTAAGACTCCGTGCTTCCGGTGCAGGGGGTGTGGGTTCGATCCCTGACTGCGGAGCTAAGATCCCACATGCCACGTGGCACGGCCAAAAAAAAAAAAAAATCATGTTTTGTGTTCCAGGAAAACTTGGTAAATGTAAGAAAGAAAATATACTTTGCATATGAACTTACAATGTATGCCATTTTATATTTTGCAATATATTTTATGTTATTTATTATTCCACTTATATTTATTATTCCTTAAATTTATTATTTTATTTTTATTATTATATTTATTATTCCATTTAACTCATAGTGTCCTAGTATTTTAACTTATAGGGTCCATGGGAAAATGCAAGAGTACCCCTCATTGATTATGATTTTGAAATCCTTCTTGCATTATAGTCCTTCTTTGAAAATGAATTTGAGTGACTCAGTCACTGCTTAGAGACCCTGAGGCCTTTGGGAGAGGGTGAATTAAGACTGCCACTGAGATGCTTCTTCCTGCAAAATCACTTCCCTTCAGATGAGGATACTGGGATAATGGAAAAATCCTTAATCTCAAAAGCATCCCTGAATGTGCCACCCTGAAAATCAACCTCATTCATCCCTTTCCCCACCTTCATTTTTTTTCTTTTTTGAGATCTCAGAAAAATTGAGCACATAAATTAAAGTGTCCCTTTAGCCACCCTAACTTATGCAACCAGCATTTACTCAACAGAACACCGGGTTTCAGAGACCTTGACAACCACCACAGAGGTCATATTTTCACCCAGATGAACTGCTCATGAAGAATTATTTCAATGTCTTAGAACCAAACAGGCTTTTCTTTGATTTCAGAGACAAAGGCTCCCTTCTTTTCTGTCTTAATTTTTTTTTTTTGAAAAGATGTTTATTGTGGCTATTTCTGGGGAAAATCCCACTTTCCTGTTATGTTTGCGCATCTCTGGCAATATATCAGGTGAATAAAGAGGTATAGGCTCATATCCTGCACTTACATGATTTCTTTTTTCTCTGGTGGCACCCCTTCCCTGTTTCTAGTACCACAGACCAACAAGCCGTGTTATTTATCTTTCTCAAAAAATTGGTCTAGTTCTGGGGAAAGGTTTTGATTGATTATGCTCTCTGGAGAGATCCTTTGCCCCTCACCCTAATTGTTTAGAAGTACCATCAGCAGAGGTTAGGATATCTTTCTAGTTTTCTGAAGACCAAGAGTAAATAAAATATCTCTTCACCATGTACCACCCCAAATTAGAATAGGCAAAGAGGAAACGTGTAATAAGCAGTTTCCCATGAGTCTCCCATAATTCAAATATATAGTAGGTTTATGTTGATGGTCTTGCAGAGGGGGCCCTTCTTAGAATTGTTTGCTCTGCTGGGTAATCCATTGAAGGGACCAGTTGAATGAAAGTGTGTTGTCCACAGACCTGTGACAATAGAAACTGTAGCTAACTGAGCATTCAAAAATTAAGAAAGAAAGTGGCTTAGAAATGTTGGGGAGGAAGAAGTTTTCCTTTACCCTTCTAGGTTCTTCAGGATGGTCAAAGAATTAAACTGACATAAGACAGATTGACAGGAGAAAATCAAACAAAAGTTTCATAACATGTGTACAAGGGAGACACCCAGGAAAACTGAGCAACTCTCCAAAATGGCTGAAACTCATAACATCTTCAGCCAAAGGCAAAAGAGGATATTGGGGGTAGTGGTTTGGTACCTCAAATAGGAGGAAGGCAAGTGACATGGAGATGGAAAAGCAAATGTTTGGTAAACAAATGTTTGCTGGGTCACGCACAGACAATGGGACACAGAGAGGAATTTTAACAAATAGACTTTGCTAGGTTCTTCCCTGTCTAGAGACCTAGTTCATACTATAGTTACCTATGGTGATAGCTCCCTTCCTGGAACAGGTCCTCCATCTACATTCTTTAGGCAGTTAGGGGAAGGTCAAATATTCTTCCTGAGTCTTTGGGGCCTTGATTGTTTTCAGTTTAAAATAATCCATATGCCAAAGAGACATTTTGGCATGGCAAAGTTTGCTCATCAGTTCTGGAGTCCCTCTCTTCTGTAACATAAGATTGTTCCTTTCCCCTTGCAAGAACTGTCTGCAGGCCTTACCCTGTTCCACCAAGATGTAGGTACAATTCACATTTTTTTTTTTTTTTGCCACCTCCACTTCCTCCTTATACTATACTTTTCCTTCCTTCAGATCATCTGGTCCCTTTGGACACTGCAAAATTTGCATTTGTTTCAGGGGAAAATTAAGCTGACTATTTCTAAGGAATTTGAATACTCCTATGAAGGCCTCTAATTTTCACAGTATCTTTATTTTGCCAAGGGTAAATGTATTTGAATCCCCAAAGCCTTAAGTTAGTTTCAAAGAAGATAGTCAATAGCGAAGGCCCTACACAAAAAATTCGCATCTCTAAAATGTAGCCTTAAGGCAATTTGAGTCTTGGAGAAATGTCTTCCCATTTTTCAATACGGCTTGACTTTGTTATAACCTTGGAATTAAGTGCACTGTTTATTCTTTCTGGTAGATCCGTTTAAAAGCCTCTTTAGCAATGTTGCTAAACTCCTAAGAACATTGCCTTATTAACTATACTCACTTTTTTCCCCGTTACCTTAACTAACTTTCAGTTGTCTGTTTAAATTTTGACTGGCATAGAGTGGGCCCCACGAAAATACCACTGCTTAGGCTGACTTTAGTGATACCTTCCTGATTTGTCTTGGGCAAATGAGAGAACTTCTTCTTACCCCAGTCTCACCTTTTGTTGACAGAGACTGTTAGGTCACCATAGAGATATCAGAGGGGAAAATGTGGGTGCTCAATAAGGGTGGAAGACAAAACTCATAAAATGCTTTTAGTTCCTTGGGAAGAGGTAATATATAAATACACGGATTAAGGGCATAGATTCAAGCCAGTTTGAATTCACATAACTTTTGTTGGACAATCGTATCACAATATTGACTCAAGTCCAGATTAGGGCCTCTGGGGTGTCTCTTTCTCTGCTGATTTGCAGTTTATTGGTTCTGCAATTCCATTACTCTCTATCTGATTTCCTCAACATTTCCCTTGCTATTTTACTGTGGTCAGAAGTTCTGTTTGGGAATAGCAGGGTACTCTTGTATGGAATGCTGGCATCACATTTAAGTTCCTTGATTCTGGGACACTCACTTTGTTCTCTATAATTTATTACAAGAAGAAAAAGAATCGATAGTTGAGAAACCTTATTAGTTAATTTCCATTGAAATCTGACTTTTTTTTGGGTCCTGTCTGTCCTCGGATGTCTACATCTTTAATTTTGCGAAGTATAGATGAGCCCCTTTATGGATGCATCAACTAATTGCATTCACTTAAAGCAAAAACGAAGAGACTATTTTTTTTTCTTTATTCACACACAGTAGACATTCTCCATAATTGCAAAATGAAAAGAAAGGTACAGTAGCCATCCCAAGTAATCCTAATTAGTTCAATGGATATTTGAGCTCTATCAATTACTTAAATAACTTAGGGAGTGGGAGGTATGTGGGTAAAGAACCATCAGCATGTGGGTTGATAGTCCCAAGTAAAACAAATGGCTTGAAACCCAGATAATGTCCCAGACTCTGGCCTTGAGATACTTCTGACTATAGCACCTGGTGAAAGACATGTCTAAAAATTTTCATTTCTAGTTTTTGAGCAATGAGGGAAGGTTAGGTGACGGGTGAATTTGGAAATGAGACTGTGAAACCAGAAGTCTGATTGGAGCTGGACTAGGTGAAGTACCGGATTAGGTACAGAGCTCGATTCAATGACATCAAATCCCTGGTGAATGCACGTGTCTGGAATCCTGGGCTTCAAGCAGTTGTACTGAATCCCCTCACCTGCCTTTTATCAGCAGCTGTATTGACAGGATTTTCATTACTTCCTAAATATCTTCACTGGCTTGCTTTATTTTTCTTCTCAAACATTGATATGTATATATATATATAAACCACTGGTAGTGCTATCATGTTAGTCACCACCAATTTCATCATCTTTACCATTTATTAATGGTCCTACTTGCTCTCTAATACCCCTTTTCTTCCTGATACATCTGAGAAACCCTTCTTCTTCCCTTTGAACTCCTTTATCTGGAATTAACCCAGTCAGCTTCCACTGTCTTCTGTTTCTGTGGCAAGCATTACAGGGCCAAAAGTTTTCTTCTTGTAAAATAATGTATATGTAGTAATATATATGTATATATATGTAATTGTGTGTATATATGTATATAAATATAAAACATGTATAGAAGTGTGTATATGTATATATGTACACATGTATATATGTCTATATGTGTATGAATGCTATTAATAATGCTAAAAATGCATTAATGCTAAAAATGCTATTAATTTATTTGTTATATACATGTATGTGTATATGTACATACATGTATATAACAAATAAATTAATAGCATTTTTATCTCTACTACCATAAAAACCTATCTATGTTTTTAGTAAAGTTAAGAAATAAAATTTGGTGACTTGGTATTAGCCTGAATTGCATTTACTAAAATCTAGTCATCCTCTCTTTAAGATATATTTTGTAGTCCTACCTTTAATCAATAATTAATGCCACTTCTAAGATAATAAACAACATTATTTCCTCAGGAAATAATCAGAAATTGACTCAAAATTTATGTATAGTTTGCATTTACTCACAAAATGTAAACTTGTTTGAAAAATCCAAAAGCTAGGTTTTTCTAGGAAAAACAACTGGAAAAAAGAACATCAAAATATGTGGTTATCCTAATGTAGAAGAATTATGGGTATTTATATTTTCTCCTTTATTCTCTTTTATATTTTACAGTTTTTCTACAGTAAAAATGTATTAACTTTGTAATAAAATACTTAAACCTTGATTTAAGAAAACTAATAAAGCAATACATTTTCAATGGAACAAATCCAAACAATAAACCAAGGGCTCTGCTTTTTTATCCCACTGAAGCTCTTTTGTCCCACTGAGGCTCTGCTCCAGTTTCTGTTTACTTTTTCTGATATTTTTTTCTGTGCCTCTACGACCACACATAAATACATGCTTGCATACCTACATACATACTTTTTAAAAAAATGAAAATAGTCCCATATACTGGCCTGTGGAATTCTGTAAGCAGATTGTTAAGCTGTTGGTAGTTTGAATGCAGCTATGACAAGAGTGTTTACCTCATGGAAATCAGCAAACACGAATCAAAGCTTCTTTTTAAAATGAGAGCTGGTTTCCCAGCACACCACGGACCCATACTATGTATTTCATTCTGTAATTTCCTTTTTGCATAGTAATGCAGGCCATATTCCACGTCAGGACTTATAGCTCTTATCTGATTATTTTATGGTTGTGTGATCTATTGCATGGATGTAATGAGCTCTCTATTGATAAACTTTTGTGCTGTTTAAAATTTTTGATATCAAAAAAGAAATATCATGCTTATATCTCTTGATGTATTTGTGCAAGTAATTCTGTAGGACAGATTCCTAAAAGTGGACGTTCCTTGGTCATATAACACAAATTTAAAGTTTGACTATTTAAAGTTTGACTAAAGTTTGACTATTACTGGCAAATTGCTCTCCAAAAATCATTGCTCTAGTTTGCACATCAACCAATTCTTTATCTCTAGTCACTACTTGAGATTATCAGTCTTTTAAAATTTTCTAATTTGATAGGCAAAATAATTGGTACTTTGTTTAATTATCAGTGAAGCTAATCTTATTTTTATAAGTTTATTGTTCATATATATTTCTTCTTAGTCTTTTATTATTGATTTGTAAATGCTCTTTATATATTAAAGATACTACATTTTTGTTACATGTGTAGTAAATAGTTTCTCCCCGTCTATTATTTTCCTTTATCTTATTTAAGGCTTCTTTTGCCTTCTGGGAGTTAAAATCTTGCTTTATGACATCCAGGTTTCATGTAAGAATTATAAAGTGTTCTCTAATCTAAGGCTATGAAATTATTAGGTGATCCTTGGACTTTTTCCACATGCTTTCATGCTTTGGGTAGGTACTTCCATTCCTACCCAAAGATCCAAAGAGTGTTGAAATGATCTGTTCTCTGCTTCTTTACTTTTCTCCATGAGAGGAGGAATTGTTAATTTGATGGTAAGAATTATGAACACTTACTGGGCCAGATTTACAAATGTGTGGCCTGAGTGTTAAAAGTCATAGTTGCCTGTGGCACAGCCTCTTGGCTTCTTGGACATATGTGTTAAAGTATGGATAGAGGGTGGGCAGAAGAGGATGTGGGAGGAACAGAGAGAACAGTTGGTCTTCCTGCATTATTTTTATAGAAGTGCCTTTTCAATGCTTGTTAAGACTATGAAAATAAGACATTAGAGAAAGCAGAAGAAAATGGGCAATTAAAGTGTGAGTGGTCAAGTGGTGAGATACATAGAAAGTAAAATGAATGGAGATTTTAAAATGCTACTTCCTATTGTAGTATATATTCCTAGTGTTTATAGTTTTCTGGTCATGGGAGGAAACTGTACTTTTCTGTCTCTTTGAAGTTAGGAAGAGCCATTTAACAAGTTCTGTCCAGTGGATTGTGGGGAGAAGTGCTGTGTGGTACTGCCCAGCCAGAACATTCAGTTGAGGTTCCTAGGTCCTTAGCTGCAGTGGTCATGAAACCATGGTGTGTTGAGAAGCCACCTCTGTCAGCAGAGACTCTGAATAACTATGATGAGCAGAGCCCTCTTGTCAACCTATGTTTGACATATTGCATGAGCAAGAAAAAAAAATGCTATTTTAAAGTCCCTGAGATTTTGAAGTTGTTTGTTACTGCAGCCTAACCTAGCATATACTGACTGTCACATTCATCAACAAATGGTGTAGGCCCTACCCTTTAACTCATTCCCTTTAATAGCCTAACCTAGCCTATACTGACTGTCACATTCATCAGCAAATGGTGTAGACCCTACCCTTTAACTCATTCCCTTTAACATCAGCCTCTTTAGTGGGGCTTGCCTTGTATCATTTGTCTCCAAGTGGTAAATGGATCTTATCAGCACCTACTGGAGACCCAGTGAGATGCCTGCTCTTTCTTTATTTCAGCTTTTCAGTTCCATGTGGATGGCTAAGTCATGCTTTCAGTGCACACTGACCTGTTTTTAACTGGGGCAGAGGAAATAGAAATCTTTCATCTCAGACTCTCTCCTATGCTGCATCCTCCTATCAAAAGCCCTTTCGGGGTTTGGGGACACCTAGCAGGACATGAATAAAACTGGCATTTTCATCTGCATTGGGCAAGTGGTTCTTGAGTGTGTACGTGTTCTCTGTAGGTTGGAACCCCAAGGGGATAATGGAGAGTGTTAGATTTCCTAATATCCCACAGAAGACATTCTCCTTAATTTTATTCTTGTAGGAATTTATATTTATACCACAGAAGTAAAGTTTTAACAAGTTATATTTTGCATGTTCTTGTATTTACACATGACACATTTAATTTAGGAATGCAATCCTCAACTCCACCACCTTTAAGTGTAAAAACGGCAAGAAAATACATTGGGGAAAAAATGTAACTCTCGGAAATTTCACCGTCTGGCTTAGGAATGGACACCAATACTGCAAAGTAGCAAGGAGTATTTGCGAGAGCAATTTGTTTGACATTATTCTGCTGTCTATAAATATGTCCTATATGCAAGAAGACCAAGGAGGGTAACTCCCCTCTAATACTCACTTAGGGAAGAGAAGGACTGCTTTCCAAACCAAGGCGAGTGCTGTTGTGGTAATGGGGCGTCAAACAGGAAAAATTGTATGTGTTGTCAATGGCTACAATATAATTTTATTGATTTACAATGTTCAGAGTGAAGACATGATTTCTAGCTTATATAAGGTGTCACATTGGAGTAACTGCACACCAACTGGATTTTATGACCAGAAAAGAGCATGGTAATGCCCACACAGATTCCTCAGGCTGCCTTGCTTTTAGGGTTGTTCAGTAATCAGGGAGTTATTATTAGCAATGGTCCTGCTTGAATGCTCATGGAAGGCCCAGATGTTGTGTGGCTTGGGTTTGATTCTAGTATACATATTTGAACCATGCAAAAGAAAGCATCTTCAAGTTGCTTCCGTGGTTTAGTCAAGATCCATTCTGTCCTTTTGGTCTCCAACTGTCCAGATAGTCATGAACTTCTCCCCGTGATGTTCTCCATCATGCACTTTACGTATCTCAGGCTCCTGTACAAATATTTTGGGAAATACTGCTCCCTTTAAGCAGAGCACAGGAGTCTTGAGTGGTGTTGCTCTATGGAAGATTCTCGCACCACCTGCATCAAATCACCAGGTTGCTAGGCCCTGTCTCGGAGGTTCCAAAGCACAACCTCCAGGGGGTAGAGCCTTGAAAAGTGCATTTTGAACAAGCACCCTAGTGGATTCTGATGCACAGAATTCTGGGAACCTGGAAGTGAGGAAACACATACATCAACTATGACTCACATGAAATTTTTAAGGAATGCATGGGTTTTATTTTTATTTTCACTATCATTTTGTTTTACATTTGTGTCTTACCTTTATTCAGAGAAATTCAGAAATCCAGGTTCATATCAGCTTTCCAGATAATTTTCATGTTGCTTTGAGGCATGTCCCATTCAAGATTTGTTGTACATATGAATACATGCCCATATATTTATACTTATACAGGAATTACAGTATATTTTATGTAAAGATCTTGCTCGGAGCTCACCTGTGCTGTTCTTGATAATGAACTGCTTTGAGATATTTTGAGAAAATTGTATCTGGTGAAGAAGCCGACTGTAGCATTTTTATTTGAAATTAAAA
Source organism: Aethalodelphis obliquidens (assembly GCF_003676395.1). Classification (NCBI taxonomy): domain Eukaryota; kingdom Metazoa; phylum Chordata; class Mammalia; order Artiodactyla; family Delphinidae; genus Aethalodelphis; species Aethalodelphis obliquidens. The sequence continues at coordinate 11,552,236 of NW_020837971.1, forward strand.
CATGTTAGTTTTTCTGATCCAAGTTTATAAAGTGATTCTAAAAATCTTGCCACCTCTGCTAGGAAATAACAAATATTTCCTGGAACTGACCACTACTGTGATGTGATTAAATTAGAAAGCCATTTCTGTTCTTACAAGTTGTTGTGGTCAAACACAGGATGTCATTTCTCACAGGCTAAAAATTGCTGACCGAGCCCGTGAATAAGTTGATAAATATGAACATTTTTCTGCAGAAAAAAAAAAATGTGCTTAAGGTAGCATTCAGAAGAAGAAAGAATATCTTTTCATATGATGTTTTATAAGAAGGCTGTGGGCTTCCCTGGTGGCGCAGTGGTTGAGAATCTGTCTGCTAATGCAGAGGACACGAGTTCGAGTCCTGGTCTGGGAAGATCCCACATGCTGCGGAGCAACTGGGCCCGTGTGCCACAACTGCTGAGCCTGCACATGTGGAGCTTGTGCTCCGCAACAAGAGAGGCCGCGGTAGTGAGAGGCCCACGTGCTGCAATGAAGAGTGGCCCCTGCTTGCCACAACTAGAGAAAGCCCTCGCACAGAAACCAAGACCCAACACAGCAAAAATAAATAAATTAATTAATAAACTCCTACCCCCAACATCTTCTAAAAAAAAAAGAAGGCTGTGATATTTTTGCAGTTGTGATTGGTTTAGTTGGAAAACATATCAACCGGTAATTGCTTTCAGTTCTCTTTGAAGGCATAAAAGGTGAATTCCTACTTGTGATCATGCCAGGGACATGGATTTGCCCCTTTCTGAGCTCTCACCAGGTGCAAATCTTACCTGATCTACTTTAAAACGCCTGTATAAAGACAGGCTGGTACAAGGGATATAGGGCCTTCTGTTAGTGATTACTCTGTGGACACATGCACCCCACCCCTTGCAATGACTTCTCTTGAAACCCTTTAAGGTTGACAATCCTATAGTTATGACTCTGGTACACCACTCTATCGGTTTCAATTCCTCAGAGGTAGCATCATGAATTCACAACCTATACCACATCTTGAGCTGAGAAATTGTCAGCACCTTGGTCAGCTCCAGGGCCCAGTGGGTGGAAGGCAGAGGAGGGCCTAGAATTCTCACTCTCCTAAACATAAACATAAACCAGCGGCAACACCAGCCCTTATTCATCCCAGGAGGCAGAAGGAGGAGTTTCCAGGGTAGGTTATAGCTCTTTCTACTCTCCTTGCCAAGATCGCAATTAGCAGGTTGTTATGAAATTTCCAAATATTTGTTTATTTGCCTTAAACCCCTCTCTCTTCTGACTTCCCTTTCATTATTATCTGCATTCTCATATTGGGATTAGGCTCTTTGGAGTGATGACCAGCTTCGATTAAAAAAAAAATCTTTATTGAGGCATAACTTACATACTGTACATTCATCCATTGTAAGTGTACATTTTGATAATTTCTAGTACCTTTGCAGAGTTGTAACTGTCACCACTCATCAGTCTGAGAACATTTCCATTACTCCAAAATGTTTCCTCATGTCAATTTGCATCCAGCATCTACTCCCACCCCTAACCTCAGACAACCACTGATCTGCTTTCTATTACTACAAATTTCCCTTTTCCAGATATTTTATCTTTTAGAATTTTAACTGCCACCGCATTTTACTTATCCATTCACGGTTGTTGGACGCTTGGATTGTTTCTAGCCTTTTGCTATTATGAAGAATGTTTCTGTGACCATTCACATACAAGTCTTTGGACATATATTTTCACTTTTCTTAGGTAGATTCCTAGGAGTGGAATTTCTGGGTTATATTGATATAGTTATGTTTCATGTTTTTAATATAAATTTATTTATTTTTGGCTGCACTGGGTCTTCATTGCTGCGAGCGGGCTTTCTCTAGTTGCGGCGAGCGTGGGCTACTCTTCATTGCAGTGCACGGGCTTCTCACTGCGGTGGCTTCTTTTGTTGCAGAGCACAGGCTCTAGGCACACGGGCTTCAGCAGTTGTGGTGCACAGGCTCAGTAGTTGGGGCTCGCGGGCTCTACAGCGCAGGCTCAGTAGTTGTGGTGTACGGGCTTGGTTGCTCTGTGGCATGTGGGATCTTCCCGGACCAGGGCTCGAACCCATGTCCCCTGCATTGGCAAGTGGATTCTTAACCACTGTGCCACCAGGGAAGTCCCAGTTATGTTTCGTTTTTAAGGAACCTGCCAAACAGTTTTCCAAAATGGCTGCCCCATTTTACTTTGTCACCAGCAGTGTGTGAAGGGTCCAGTTTCTCTAAATTCTTGCCAAAAATTGGTATTATAAGCCTTTAGTAGATGCACACTAAACTTGGCTAATGACTAAAGAAGTTGAACATCTTTTCATATGTTTTTTTAGCTATCTACACATCTCCTTTGGTGAAAGTATCTTTTACCCATTTTTAAATTGAGTTGTCTGTCATATTATTCAAATGAAGTATTGATTATATATTCTTCATGCAAGTACTTTGTTAGAAATATAACTTGCAAATATTTCTTCCCAGTTTATGGCTTTTTAATTTTTATTTATTTATTTTTAAATTGTTATTGGAGTATAGTTGATTTACAATGTTGTGTTAGTTTCAGCTGTACAGCAAGGTGAATCAGTTATACATGTACATATATCCACTCTTTCTTTAGATTGTTTTTTCGTATAAGCCATTACAGAGTATTGAGTAGAGTTCCCTGTGCTGTACAGTAGGTTCTTATTAGTTATCTACTTTATATATAGTAGTGTGTATATGTCAATCCCAATCTCTCAGTTTATCCCTCCCCCCCCACCTTATCCCCTGGTAACCATAAGTTTGTTGTTACATCTATGACTCTACTTCTCTTTTGTGAATAAGTTCATTTGTGAATAAAAGTATCCTTTTATTGGATTCCACATATAAGTGATATCCTATGATATTTGTGTTTCTGTGTCTGTATGACACAGAAGTGTCATGACTGAGTCTGTATGACTCAGTATGATAATCTCTAGTTCCATCCATGTTGCTGCAAATGGCATTATTTTGTTCTTTTTTATGGCTGAGTAATATTCCATTGTATATACGTACCACAATTTCTTTATGCATTCCTCTGTTGATGGACGTTTAGGTTGCTTCCATGTCCTGGCTATTGTAAATAGTGCTGCAATGAACACTGGGGTGCATGTGTCTTTTCTAATTATGGTTTTCTCTGAATATATGTCCAGGAGGGGGATTGCAGGATCATATGGTAGTTTTTCTTCCTCCTTTCTTTATTCACTGTTTCTCTGTCCCTTTTTCCCTACTTTTCTCTTTCTTTCTTAGATATATTTCACTATCTTTTTTAGATATTAAATGTGTATATATACACATTTGTTAACAGTAATACCCTTGTTTTCTCTCAGAAGATCATTGAGGTGAGGATGGATTACTTGAGATATAAAATGTTCTTTTTATGAACCCATGAAATGGATATTCATTTGTGCATTCACATATACATTGGTATGTATGATCTGCAAGCATATATTACAGGAAATTGCCCATTTTTTCCCTGTCCCTTTCCATTTGTTTTACCATTCTTCTGAGGGTATTAGAAACTTTTCAGCAGGCTGAAATGATCTGTAAATGGTTTTGAAATACTCCATGTCTCTGGTCTAAAAGAAATCAGCACTGACAAGTAAAACAAACAAAATGAAATAAAAAGAGTACATCCTTAAACATTTTAAAAAGTTTGTATTTCCTCCTATTCCAATCAAATCTACTACAAGGCACTTTTGGATATCTTACATCCAGATGTATGGCTGGTCAAATAAAGCCACTTGCAAATAATAGTAATTATTATTATTCTATTAATTACACAATTCTTTCTCCATTTTAAGAAACTTTTATATATTTTTTAAATATCTATTTATTTATTGAAAGAAAGATTCTTTAAATTCTATAGTGTATTACAATTTTCAAAAGTTTCATACAGGTGATTTCATATAATCCCATAATAACCCTTTTTTGTCCCCTACCCTTACGTTGCTCCTCCCCTCTTCCCTTCCCCCGCTGGTAACCACTAGTTTGTTCTCTATATCAGTGAGTCTGCTTCTCTTTTGCTTTATTCACTAGTTTGTTGTAATTTTTACATTCCACATATAAGTGATATCCTATAGTGTTTGTCTTTCTCTGTCTGTCTTATTTCAGTTAGTATAATGCCCTCCAAGTCCATCCACGTTGCTGCAGATGGCAAAATTTCATTCTTTTTTATGGCTCAGTAGTACTTCATTATATATATATCACATCTTCTTTATCCATTTGTCTGTCAATGCATACTTTTAGGTTGCTTCCATAACTTGGCAATTGTAAATAATGCTGTTATGAACATTGGGGTACATGTATCTTTTCAAATTTGTGTTTCTGGTTTTTTTGGATATATACCCAAGAGTGGAATTGCTGGGTCATATGGTAGTTCTAATTTTAGTTTTCTGAGAAATCTTCATACTGTGCTCCATGGTGACTGCACCAATTTATATTCCTACCAGCAATGTATGAGGGTTTCCTTTTCTCCATATCCTTGCCAACATTGGTTATTTGTGTTCTTTTGATGATAGCCAGTCTGACAAGTGTAAGGTGGTATATCATTGTAGTTTTTTTTTTTTTTTTTTTTCCGCTACGCGGGCCTCTCACTGCTGTGGCCCCTCCCGTTGCAGAGCACAGGCTCTGGACATGCAGGCTCAGCGGCCATGGCTCACGGGCCCAGCCGCTCCACGGCACGTGGGATCCTCCCGGACTGGGGCACGAACCCGCGCCCCCTGCATTGGCAGGCGGACTCTCAACCACTGCACCACCAGGGAAGCCCTCATTGTAGTTTTGATTCCCTGATGATTAGTGATGCTGAGCATCTTTTCACGTCCCTGTTGACCATCTGCATGTCCTCTTTGGAAAAATGTCTGTTCAGTTCTTCTGCCCATTTTTTAAATTTTTATATTTTTAACATCTTTATTGGAGTATAATTGCTTTACAATTAGTTTTTGCTTTATAACAAAGTGAATCAGCTATACATATACGTATATCCCCATAGCCCTTCCCTCTTACTTCTCCCTCCCACCCTCCCTATCCCACCCCTCTAGGTGGTCACAAAGCACCGAGCTGATCTTCCTGTGCTATGCGGCTGCTTCCCAATAGCTATCTATTTTACATTTGGTAGTGTATGTAAGTCCATGCCACTCTCTCACTTCATCCCAGCTTACACTTCCCCCTCCCTGTGTCCCCAAGTCCATTCTTGACATTTGCATCTTTATTCCTGTCCTGCCCCAGGACCTTCAGAACCTTTTTTTTTTTAGACTCCATGTATATGTGTTAGCATATGGTATTTGTTTTTCTCTTTCTGATTTACTTCACTCTGTATGACAGACTCTAGGTCCATCCACCTCACTACAAATAACTCAATTTTGTTTCTTTTTATGGCTGAGTAATATTCCATTGTATATATGTGCCACATCTTCTTTATCCATTCATCTGTTGATGGATACTTAGGTTGCTTCCATGTCCTGACAATTGTAAATAAAGCTGCAGTGAACATTGTGGTCCACGACTCTTTTTTTTTTTTGCGGTACGCAGGCCTCTTACTGTTGTGGCCCCTCCTGTTGCGGAGCACAGGCTCCGAACGCGCAGGCTCAGTGGCCATGGCTCATGGGACTAGCCACTCCACAGCATGTGGAGGGATCTTCCTGGACCGGGTCACGAACCCATGTCCCCTGCATCGGCAGGTGGACTCTCAACCACTGCGGCACCAGGGAAGCCCACGACTCTTTTTGAATTATGGTTTTCTAATGGTGTATGCCCTGTAGTGGGATTGCTGGGTCATATGGTAGTTCTGTTTTTTTTTTTCAGGAACCTCCATACTGTTCTCCATAGTGGTTGTATCAATTTACATTCCAACCAACAGTGCAAGAGGGTTCGCTTTTCTCCACACCCTCTCCAGCATTTATTGTTGGTAGATTTTTGATGCTGACCATTCTGACTGGTGTGAGGTGATACCTCATTGTAGTTTTGATTTGCATTTCTCTAGTGATTAATTATGTTGAGCATTCTTTCATGTGTTTGTTGGCAATCTGTATATCTTTGGAGAAATGTCTATTTAGGTCTTCTACCCATTTTTGGACTGGGTTTTTGGTTTTTTGATATTGAGCTGCATGAGCTGCTTGTATATTTTGGATATTAATCCTTTGTTAGTTGCTTCATTTGCAAATATTTTCTCCCATTCTGAGGGTTGTCTTTTCATCTTGTTTATGGTTTCCTTTGCTGTGCAAAAGCTTTGAAGTTTCATTAGGTCCCATTTGTTTATTTTTGTTTTATTTCCATTTCTCTAGGAGGTGGGTCAAAAAGGATCTTGCTTTTATATCATGGAGTATTCTGCCTATGTTTTCCTCTAAGAGTTTAATAGTGTCTGGCCTTACATTTAGGTCTTTAATCCATTTTGAGTTTTTTTCTGTGTATGGTGTTAGGGAGTGTTCTAATTTCATTCTTTTACCTGCAGCTGTCCAGTTTTCCTAGCACCACTTATTGAAGAGGCTGTCTTTTCTCCATTGTATATTCTTGCCTCTTTTGTCATAGATTAATTGAGTATTAGTGTGTGGGTTTATTTCTGGGCTCTCTATTCTGTTCCATTGATCTCTTTGTCTGTTTCTGTGCCAGTACCATACTGTTTTGCTATTTCCTGTTTTTTTTTTTTTTATTTCCTGTTTTGATGACTATAGCTTTGTAGTATAGTCTGAAGTCAGGGAGCATGATTCCTCAAGCTCCATTCTTCTTTCTCAAGATTGTTTTGGCTATTTGGGGTCTTTTGTGCTTCCACACAAATTTCGAAATTATTTGTTCTAGTTCTGAGAAAAATGCCACTGGTATTTTGAAACGGATTGCAGATGAAAAGATATACTGTGTTTTTGGAGTGGAAGAATTAATATTGTTAAAATGACCACAATACACAATTATTTATAAAAAGTTATAAAATTCATCATCAACTCTGACTCTCACACCAGTCAGGGAAGATGTAAGTGTTCTTATGTTACGGATAAGACAAATAAGCCACAGGAAGTTTAAGGAACCTACTCAAACCTACAGCACGTTGACAGCATTGAATAAATCGAGTAAATGGATATTAAATAGATTGAGTTTATCTTGGATCTATGATAACTTCAAAATACTGTGTTTTATTTAGTTTTCTGGGATTGAGAGTAGAATGTAAATATGAATTGATACAGGTGATGGTCGTTCAAGCATGGAGATAGAGTTGGAGAAGACAAATATTGAGAGGAAAGGGGAGTAATGGCTCAGGAAGGGCTACCCCGAGGAAGGATGTTGAAACAGGGACACAAAAGTTGAGTAGGAGGTATTTATTTCTAATGTTTAGTAATTTTCAGATGCTTATTTACTGAGTAGAGTTTGAAGATAAGTTAGTCTATCATCATGGAGACCTGGAATTACAAGGAACAGATTTAGATGATTCTAATATTTGCAAAGTCTTGGGGGAATAAGTTATCCTTTATCTTTTTTTTTTTTTTTTGCGGTACACGGGCCTCTCACTGTTGTGGCCTCTCCCGTTGTGGAGCACAGGCTCCGGATGCGCAGGCTCAGTGGCTATGGCTCTCGGGCCCAGCCGCTCCGCGGCATGTGGGATCTTCCCGGACCGGGGCACGAACCCGCGTCCCCTGCATCGGCAGGCGGACTCTCAACCACTGCGCCCCCAGGGAAGCCCCAAGTTATCCTTTAAATGATTAGATATGTATAGGGGTTTACTTGCTTATCAGTTTTGTATTGCAAATATTCATCAGCATTTTTATGTAGTTCAAATGGTGAAGGGAACATCTCCAAAAATTCAAATTGTGGGTGATTTATATTTGGGCAAGGAATTTTATTAATTTGAGTATTCATAGAAACTGACATTAGCCCAACTCCCAGAATCCTCATCTTTTAAAAAATTTATTTTTATGAAAACAATCTAGATTTTATGAAAATACAATGTTTAATTTCCCAAGAAGTTAAAACATAGTCTCAAAAACTTAGGAAAATAAAAATGTAAAAAATACATACCTTTTAGAAAGATGCTGTTACAGCAAATAAAGGTTCTTGGAATGCTTCTGAATAGTACCTTTTTAGTAAGCTAACAAAACAACATGGAAGTAATGAAACAGCATAATTATTACCATAATGACGTCTCAGAAAATATGCCACATCATCTTTAAGTGTTCACATAGTAACTCAATGATAACCTTCAAGAAGAATTTTAGAATATTATATTTAGAAATAATATAAATATTTTAATTAGGAAAGGAAAGGCATTGTTGAGATCTTTCAGTTAAGTTCTTAGATAAATGCACATATGCTTCTAAGAGATTCAAGAGAGAACAAAGAAAACATTCAAGGAAAAGGATTATTCAAAAGCTTCAAAAACTTGCATGCAATATTTTAAATGAGTGACCAGATCTCATTCATAAATGTAATATTTAAAACATGCTCAATTTCTGGAAACCACAATGAGATACTCTTTATACCTACTAGGATGGCTACAATAAAAAAAAAGTGGAAAATAACAAGTGCTAGAAAAGATGTGGAGAAGTTGGAACCCTCATACATTGCTGATGGGAATGTAAAAAATGTGCAGCTGCTGTGGAAAATAGTGGAAGCTCCTAAAAAATTTAAACATATAATCACCATATGATCCAGTAATTATACTCCTGAGTACATTTCCAAGAGAATTTTAAAACATATGTATATATAAAAAAAAAACTTGCCCACAAATGTTTATAATAGCATCATTCATAATAGCTAAAAAAGTGGAAACAACCCAGATACTCATCAATCTATATATCTATATAATGGAATGCTATTCAGCCATAAGAAGGAATGAAGTATTGATACCTGTTACAACATGGATGAACCTTGAAAACAGTGTGCTAAGTGAAAAAAGCCAGATACAAATGTCATATATTGTATGACTCCATTCATATGAGATGTCCAGAGTAGGTAAATCTATAGAAATAGAAAGAGTGTTAGTGGATTCTTAGGGGTGGGGAATGAGGAGATAAGGAGGTAGAGCTAAAGGATTTTTTTGAGGGATTGAAATGTTCTAAAATTTACTGTGGTGATGGTTGTACAACTCTATAAATACAATAAATATCACTGAATTGTATACTTTCAGAATGGTGAATTTTTGGTATGTGAATTATAGCTCAAATTTTTTAAAAAGAGAAAAGTAGTCCTCAATTTTCCACTAAAATATATGAAGGAATTGAATAACATGAAAATTTACAAAATCCCCAAGAAGAACTAATATCCACCTATTTATTTTCCAAATCTGAGAGGAATTTTTACTAACTTCAAGATGGAAGCAATTTGAATGAAAAATGCAGTTTGTGGTCCAGCAATGCTTTATAAGCCAGAAACAAAGTAGAAATTTGTCCCTTTGTATCTGTACAAAATAGAGTGGTGGTTCTCAAACTTTTGAACTCAGGACTTCATTACAGTGTTAAAAATTATTGAGGACTGCAAAGAGCTTTTATTTATATGCATAATATCTACTGATAATTATCAAATTAGAAATACAAATTGGGGAAAATTTGAATTATTACATACTATGGCATTTTAAAATAACAAACTCATATTTTTTGTTAAAAAACTATATTTTCTAAAATAAAATAATTTAGGAGTGATATTGTTTTACATTTTGACAAATTTCTTTAATAAAAATTTCATAGAAGACGGAGTCTAATGTCTACTTCGGCATTTATTCTATTGTGATATATGTTCCTTTGGTTGAAGTATATGAAGAAATCAACTGTCCAGATTTGTGATATGCAGATATGTGATAGGAGGGAGTATTTTAGTTGCCTTTTAGGATAGTTGTGGTTATTCTTTGACATTATACCACTCTGACAAGTGGTAGTTTTATAACATTTCATTGCAATGTAGAAGCAAAGAGCATATTAACATTTTTTTTTGTACTCACACTAAAATCCGTTGATCGGCCTAATCAAAATAGGATCAAATATATTGATTATGTCAATAAACATAAATGTTTTAAATTTCTCCATAAAATACAAACTGCAAGTTTGCATTAAAAAAATCGACGTCTTAGTAACAAGAGACATAACGTAAAACAAAATATTGTAAAAGTGTTAAAATCAAAGAAGCAATTGTTTATCTTTAAACAAAAACCCAAAGCAGAATTCAAGGTAAGAAAGGCTAAGTGAGAAAAAGGTCATTTATAATGATGGAAAATACAACTGACAACTAATTGAGACATTACACATCAAATACCAAATTTAAAATACATAAAGCAGAAACTCTTAGAAATTCAATGCAAAATTGATCAAAGTATAGAATTCTGAGAAATATCAATACAAGTCAATCAACTTTAGCTAGACCAAGGATTTACAAAGTAAATAATGACATAAATTTCTATTTTAATTGTGTTTGATTTATGTATCAGATTCTCATACAAACATAGAACATATTTTGTTTTTATGTATCCATAGAACATTTTGAAAAGCTGATCATAAACTTGACCACACACACAAAATTCTCTCAAAAAGAACTCAAAAATCACATTCTCTTTCATAATATATTAAAATTAAATATTAATAATAAAGACCTAATTTTTTAAACCTTCACTATATTTAAAACATCTCTAAAATAATTGCTGGGTCAAAAAACAAAACAAAATCACAAGATGAACTACTTATTAATTAATGAAAATATAAAGGATAAATATGAGGATTCACAGGATATATCAAACTTATAATCTTCAATTCTCTCATTATTTTTTAAAAGAATGCATGAATTAACTAAGCGTGAAAATTAAGTAACATAGACACATTGGGCAGAAAGATATACTAAAGATAAAAGAAGAAATCAAATAATTTTTTAAAAAGTTGACAAATATAAGAATTAGTTTTCTGAAGAAAAAAGCTAATAAAAAGATTTGATAAATCTAAAGAACAACATAAAATAGGAAAAACACAGCAACATGAATGAAAAGAAACTTAACAATGGCTGTGAAGGATATTCCTCAAAAAACTAAAACTAGAACTACCATATGATTCAGAAATTCCACTCCTGGGTTTATATTAGAAAGCAAAAACAAAAGCACTAATTCAAAAAGACCATGTACCCCAATGTTCATAGCAGCAATTATTTACAGTTGCCAAGATGTGGAAGCAAACTAAATGTCCATCAACAGATGAATGGATAAAGAAGATGTGAGATATATATATATATATATTTATATACCATAGTGCACTACACAGCCATTAAAAAGAATGAAATTTTGCCATTTAACAACATGGATGGACTTGGAAGGTATTATGCTTAGTGAAATAAGACAGAGAGAGAGAAACGAATACTGTGTGTTATTACTTATATGTAGAATTTTAAAAATAAACTACTGAATATAACAAAAAAATAAGCGGACTCTCAGAGAAAACAAATTAGTGGTTGCCAGTGTGGAGAGGGAAGGGGGAGGGGAGGGGGCAAGACAGGGGTAGGGGACTAATAAATAAATAAATAAGGGTATATTGTACAGCACAGGGAATATAGCCAATATTTTATAATAGCTATAAATGGAGTATACTCTTTAAAAATTGTGAATCATTATGTTGTACACCTGAAATTTATATAATACTGTAAATCAACAATATCTCAACACCAAAAAAGAAATTTGCTGAAGAAAAAACTGATAAAAGCATATTATGTACAATTCTATTCAAATATACTTCAAAATCTTGATAAGTATGAATTACCCAAATATCCGGGACATAAGCTGCCACAATTCCAAGAACGGGCCTCAAAGAAATGGGAACAAACAGACCCTGGAACTAAAGACTGTACTTAACCGAGATGCCGCTGGTCAGACCAGCGATGACCGATTTAAAGAAAACTGTCAGAGCTGACTGCTGTTTCTGCATATAGCCCCCTCTCTCCATCCATAAAAGCTATTGCCCACTGATTGTCAGTGGGAGGAGTCGGTCTTTGGACAAGAGTCTGCCTTCTTGTGCCCCCAGTTGCTGGCCTTGGAAATAAAGCAAACTTTCCACCAGTCTTCCCTCTTTATTAGCTTTTGAGCAGCGAGCAGCCCGACCTCCACTTTCAGTAACTGTTTTGGCGCCCAACGTGGGGCTGCGTTCTCGCGAGATCTGACTGCGTGGGGTTTTCTGGAGTGGAGCTACCGGCTGTGGTAACACGCCAAGATGGCTGCGATGAGTCAGCTGTTTGTGGCTAGGGGGCCTCGAGAGGAGGATTTTGGGGGATGTTCCTCGCAGCTGACAAAACCATTTGTTTTGGGAATCGTCCCTGTTTCTTCCCTGCTCGGCACTGGCTGCCAACGCACACTTTTCCTTGGTGGAACGGAAACATGCATCTGGACGAGCTGACAAGCTCCAAGACGGGGTAAGTTCACCGGTGTGCACTGGGCAGACTTCTCTTTTGAGTGCGAAGTGCTATTTGGGAATTTTTATTGGTTCTGACATGTGTCTGACCTCGAGGACTGTTTGTGTTGGGGAAATGTTTGTTTGGGACTCCATATCGATTTTTCTCTGGAAGGATTTGTGACAGTTCTGTCTTCTGGTGTGTGAGTGTACATTCCATTTGCGTGATTGGTATCTTTGTTTTTTGTAAAATGGGAAATTCAGGTTCAATTCATTGGAAATTTTTTTTTTTTTGCGGTACGCGGGCCTCTCACTGTTGCGGCCTCTCCCGTTGCGGAGCACCAGCTCCAGACGCGCAAGCTCAGCGGCCATGGCTCACGGGCCCAGCCGCTCCGCGGCACGTGGGATTCTCCCGGATCGGGGCACGAACCCGCGTCCCCTGCATCGGCAGGCGGACTCTCAACCACTGCGCCACCAGGGAAGCCCGGAAAAAATGTTTTTTAAATTTTTATTTTATATTGGAGTATAGTTGATTAACAATGTGTTAGTTTCGGGTGTACAACAAAGTGATTCAGTTACATACACGTACACGTATCTATTTTTTTTTCAAGTTCTTTTTCCATTTTAGTTATTACAGAGTATTGAGCAGAGTTCCCTGTGCTATGCAGTAGGTCCGTTTTGGTTATCTATTTTAAATATAGTAGTGTGTATATGTCAATCCCAACCTCCCTATCTATCCCTCCTGCCCACCCTTACCCCTGGTAACCAGAAGTTTGTTCTCTAAGTCTGTGAGTCTGTTTCCATTTTGTAAATAATTCATTTGTATTATTGTGTTTTAGATTCCACATATAAGCGATATCATATATTTGTCTTTCTCTGTCTGACCTACTTCACTTAGTATAATAATCTCCAGGTCCATCCATGTTGCTGCAAATGGCATTATTTCATTCTTTTTTATGGCTGAGTAGTCTTCCATTGTATTACAACAATATATATGAACCACATCTTCTTTATCCATTCATCAGTTGATGGACATTTAAGTTGCTTCCATGGCTTGGCTATTGTAAATAGTGCAGCTGTGAACATTGGGGTCCATGTATCTTTTTGAGTTAGAGTTTTCATCTTCTCTGGATATATGCCCAGGAGTAGGATTGCTGGATCATATGGTAACTCTATTTTTAGATTTTAAAGGAAACTCCATACTAAAAAACAGCCATTTCTGATAAAAAACGTCCTTAATGATTTGTGAGTTTCTTACATGATAAAGCTGATCTTTAAACCAACACCAAAATCCTACAAAAACACCAGAAGCATCAAGGCCTCATACCACTATTGTTATGCACTATTTTTCTTATAGTGTTATAAGATATGAAACAGCCATAAATATTACAAAAGAGGAGACATCTATTTTTATTTGTTAAAAATATGAATATATATGTACACTCCTAATAGAATTAACTGAAAACTCAATGGTTTTTCTAAATAAGAGCAATAACCATATATTACTTGATCTTAGAAAGGGAAATTGATTTTATTTACAGTAGGAACAAACCAAAAAATATTTGGAAATTTTAAAGCAAAAATGTCTGCAATAGATATAAAAATAACCACACATCACTGATAACAGTACAAGAAAATTTAAATAAATGAAGAAAAGGACCAAGTTTCCTGATGGTGACACAGAATGTTATAAAGATGACATTTATTTGTTTAATTTTAAAATTAGACAAAATGATTCTAAATTTCACTTGGAAAAAACAGCAGAGAATATGTAAGAAATTTTTTAAAAAGAGTAATGGAATATAAAAAGGATGTTTGCTCTATCATATATATTACATAATATAAAATACATATATAATTATATAAATATATGTTAATATAATTTATACCTATAAATTATATTTATAATAGTCAACATATATATTATATATAACATTTATACACTTAACACATATATATTGCATTATGTATGGTCACACATATATATGCTACAAAAACAGACCTTAGTTTCCATTAGAAATTAGTTTATGATTAAAAAAAAAGCATAATATGTCAATGGGTTATTTAACTACTTGTGCTCTAAAAATTGACTATTTGGGAAACTGTAAGATTTTCAGTTAATGCCATACACCCACATATATTCCAGATAGATTCTAGAATTACATTAGAAATAAAATCATAGAAAAAAACTGGAGACTATTTATGCCTTTTCATGGATGATTTCTCAATAAAAGCAATAGAACAAGACTTAAAGGAGAGGGTTGATAAATATGACTGGATAAGAATTTTTTAAATATATTTTTAACCAACATTAATAAAAATCAAAGGGATAACAAATTCTAAAAAAAAGAAATTCTAACTCTTACAATTTGTAATCAGGAAGACTCTGCCAAATTACGTTACTTAACTTCATTCCTTTCAATTTCATAATCCATGAAATGGGCATAATAACACTCTTGGTTGTTTAGAGGACTAGAAAGAAGGTCTGGTCTATTTCTAGCATAGCCAGCACTCAACACAATAAGTGTCAGCCATTGTTTTTAATAATTATTACTATTTCTATATATCTATACAAAGTTCAGTTAGAAAAATACTTAGATCCCCAGCAGAAAGACAGGCAAAGGATGTGAGTAATTTATGAAAGAAGAAACTTAATTAGCTAATAAAGTTGAAAATTTTAGCTTTGCTAATGAGATGCAAATTAAAACATTAATAAAATGCCAGTTTCTGTCTAATAAATCAGCAAAAAATTTAAATATAATATGAAAGAGAAGCTCTCTCAGACACTGAGAGCATAAATTTTCCACCAACTGACCTAGAAGGCAATTTGGCAATGGTCCATCCTCTTTTATTTGTAATTTCACTCCTGAGAATATGTTTAAAACTGTCAAAATTTTATTTTTGTGTGAATAATTGGACACATCTTAAATCAAAGGACAGCAGAGTTTTGTGATAACCCAGCTTTATCAATGAAACTAATTTTTACCAGGTACTCCTAATACGTGTAATTTATTTACTCGTTTTTTGGTTTTATACTGCTAAAAATCATACACAAAATAGAATTGAAAAAATTGAAATAAAAACAGAAATTCTAATACTTTCTTCCTGTACCTGAATGCACTGCCTTGCACTTCTCCTTGTGTGCATGTAGCCCATTTCAAAGACCACTGCCCAGAATGTTCTACAATTAGAAAAGAGTTCAGTAAGCCATGGCATCAGAGTAAATATTATTCAGCAGTTTGAAATCACAGTTTTAGATACTAATTCATTTGGAGAATATGGTTACAATATAATATAATAATGTCTGTGATGGCAAATATAGTGCTCAGCTGTCGTACCACGTGGTAGCTGGTAGTGCTTTTTAGGTCTCTAACAAATATTTATTAAATGAAAAGTGAATTATAAAAGAAGGATACTGGGGGGGAAGGGATAAATTAGGAGGTTGGGACTAGCATATACACACTGCTACATATAAAATAGATAACCAACAAGGACCTACTGTATAAGCACAGGGAACTATACTCAATTATTTTGTAATAACATATAAGGGAAAAGAATCTGAAAAAGAATATGTGTGTGTGTGTGTGTGTGTGTGTGTGTGTATAAAACTGAATTACTGTGCTGTACACCTGAAACTAACATGACATTGTATATATACTACACTTCAATTTAAAAAAATGCTTTGCTGAAAAAAATACTTTCTTGCTAAAAAATGATAACCATCAAAAAGAAAAGTGGAATACTAACTTGTATATGCAATGTGGATCTGTAAACATTAACAAAGGTAACAAAGATTGTATATAGACATACTACATGTATATATGTGTGTGTACACATATATACATGTATACACACATAGATATATAACTTTCAAAGATTTCTGCAATGAGTTCCATACTTCTAAAGTTCAAGATAGATATGGATTAAAAAAATAGAGCTTAAAATATAGTATGACTGTCAAAATGAATGATGATGTTGAAAGAATGAAAGATAAAATCTGAAATATAGAGAATATGAAATAAATATTTAGTTCAAGACCCCAAATTTTGTGACTCAGAGGACAGAATAAGAGGAAGTTATAAAGCAGTCTCTTACTTAAAAGTTATGAATCTGTGCATTGCTATGGCATGCTTTCTTCTGAAATGTTGAGAAAACTTGGTAACACTTTCCTTCTTATTCTTCAGTATATACCTTTAAGGTAAGGGTTCTCGTACTTTAGTGCTCATAAGAATTTTCTGAGGAACTTGTTACAAGTATGGATTTCTGAGCCCCTCCCTCTGAGATTGTGATTTGACAGGTTTGAGGAAGGAGCCCCTCCACCGCGTTTCCCCCACGTGGTTCTAATCCACAGGACTTGAGCATCGCAGTTAGAGGTTGTAGAGCGGGACCAAGCATTTGCCCTGAATCGTGCAGAACCTCGGGGACCTGACGCACTGCAGGTCAGAATGGATGATAATAGAGAGGTGGGGTAGGATTGAAGTGGAGACTTAGAAAGCACAAGCTTCTTGCCAGGGCCACCCTGGAAGCAAAGACTGCATTAAGAAAAAGGCTCTTAATGCCATTAACAGTTGAAAAGGGGGCTTTTTATCATGTGAAAGTAAGTCAAAAAGCCCAGAATGCAAGTGACCAAAAAGCAAGTGACCAAAGCAAGTGACCCAGAATGCAAGTGACCAAGTGTGTTAGAAGAGATGTGCTTTTACAGGTAGAGCAGAGGCTCCTTCCAAATTGATGCCCAGGTCGGTGCGGGGGGCAGGGGTTTGGGGGGGTTGGGGGAGGTGGAGGGGTGAGATTAATGCCCGGAGAGTCCTGTAGGTAATGTTTTTTGTACAGTCCTTAAGCCCCACTGGGATGTAACACATTTTATTTTAGCCGAAAGAAACATTCAAAGAATTTAAAGTGACTTTTCTAAAACTGCCTTGGGAGCTAGTCAGGTGTCAACAAGAATGGATTTCAGTGATGTTAGGGACCTTCCTCTTTTGGCGCGTGTGACCAGGCGGACTTTGGTAATAATTTAATTCATCCTGAGGAGCAAGAAGGAAGCAGTCAGGGCAGCTTCTGCAGAGACAGGTAGAGCTGAGAGATGATTCATTTAATTAATTTCTCAAAAGAGATTAAGTTGATTTAAAGGCTGTTGGGATAAGATAGCAAGCAAAACAATGTGGCTGCAGTTTGGGTTTTCATAAGATTCAAGCTACTGAAGTGTTTTCTGGTTCTGTAAAAATAATATCTTTTATGTGGTAGACATTTTGTAATCTTTTGTTTGTAATTTAAAATTTATCCAGAAAAAGGGACAGGAGGAAACCTTTAGAGGTGATGGAATGTGTTATTGTGGTGGTGGTTTCACATGTGTCTGTGTACATCCAAACTCACCAAATTGTATACATTAAGTATGTGCTAGTTTTTAATATCATTAAAACTAACTATACTATTGGTTTTGAGTATCAATTATATCTCAGTAAAGCTGTTAACAAATGTTTTGATCTCACGTCCGAACTACAATGTATTTCCCTCTGTGCTTCACTTTCCTCCCACAAAAGCAGCCTTTCGAAAGACAAGTCAGATCCTGTCTCATCTTGCTCAGAACCCTCTGTGGTTTCCTCTCCCAAGTCCCCACAATGGCCCAGAACCCCCCCTCCCTTGATCTTGCTGTTGGCCATTTCTCTGGCACCCAATTCTCTGGCCTCACCAACCACTGACCACTCATTCCCTCTCAGCCATCTCAGCCTCCTGGTCCCCTGAGGGCACTGAACAGGCTCCCAGGCCAGAGTTTTTTTCTCAGTGTCCCCTTGTGGTGCTCACATGCCCCTCACCTTGCTCACGGTGGCCTCTGCTCAAGGGTCCCTTATCTGTGCGACCTCTCTGATCATCTTATATGTGACACACCCACACTCTCCCCACACTTCACTCTGCTTTATTTCTGTTCATAGCCCTCAGCACCACCCAACATCATGATGGTTCCTTATTTATTGATTTGGCTATTGTCAGTCTCCCCAAGGTATTTCAGTTACAGGACTGCCTGCATTGACCTGTCTTACTCAATGATGTGTTCCCATCACCTTGAAGAGTGGGTAGCATGGCACCCAATACTCACTCAATACATATTTGTTGAATAAATAAATAACATTAAAAACCCTCCCAATATCAAAGTTAAATGAAGAGGAAAGAATCTCCAATAATCCGGTGCAACAACAAATCAAACTATTTTCCACTGGATTTAGAAAACTCGATTTTTAAAAATCTGTCATCATCGACTATCTATTTTTATATCAAAAACTCGGGAATGTGTTTCCTAGTTGATTTCAGTGCTAATTTGAATTTACTTTTCTGCTTGTTTTTAATCAAAAAATGATTTCCTCCTGATTTTTTAAACTAAGTACTCTGCAGGTTTGATTAGAGTTTTGCTTGACATGCTAAGGAAATGAGTGCCCACGGGTGGCCCCCTCAAGATCCAGAAGCCAAGGGCGAACCTTGCAGGCAGGGTATAAATCCCACAGAGATTCCCAGCAGGACCCATCTGTTAGTGGGCATGGAGGAAAGAAGAGACACGAACCCTTGTAGCTGAAGTAGTGAGAAAGGAGAATTCAGTGACAGTCCATTTCTCATTTATTTTGTACAGGAAACAGAAAACTTTCCAGGCACAATGCATGTGCATGGGGAGAAAGCGTGCAGACGCTCAGTGGAGTAGAATGAAAGAGGATTGTGTAATGAGGCTGCATTCCACCATGGATGTTTGAGCCTTCTTGGGGCCACTGGTACCTTAATGTCATTGGGATGGACCCAGTTACATAGATTCAGGATAAGTCAGCTGGCCTTTAGTTAAAATTGTGTATTTTTAATCTATGAAACATTTGTCTAAGCAAATTAATAGCAGAAGGGTGGGATGGGGATGGAGGCTTCTAAACCCACTGAAAAGAGCCAGTTGTTTGTAAAGACTTCTGCACATCTGTTTTCTGATGTTTTTTATGCGTGTGCCTTACTGATTTGTTAAAACAGGTCTGTTTTCCTCTTGACAACACATTACCCATTCTCATTACTGTAGGTGCTTGAGGATATTAAGGAAGCAATTCTTTAAAAATACTCCGTGACCAACAGTAGTAACTCAGGTGCTTCATCTGCTCCACTTGGTAGTGCAGCCCTTAAGTGCCAGTGATCCTGCGGATAGCTGTGTTGATACCTTATTTTAGTGTGAGTCAAAAGATAGCCTGTCATCAGTTGCAGATGAGGGTTAGAAAAGCCCAGTTAAAACGCCCTGAGTGGAGCAACATGTTTATTCATTAGCATCTGTAATGATATTAAAACAGTGTGTCAAAGAAAGGGTGTTATGTGCGTGTGTGTGCGCGCGCACGCGCGCGCATGCATGGTCCAAGTGGTTAGTATACATTGGCATTTTACAGAAAGGGAAGATAAAGGATGCCAGGAAAATGTTATATCTGTGACAGAAAGTATACAAGGCTCATAGAAGATGCCGAATACCATCCCTTTACTGATGTCTATAGATGGTGAAATTTTTGATGGTAGCAAGCGTTTCTGGATCCTTACATCCCCCATCGTCCCTTGAATAACACCTCGTACACGATGAACTGTCAGTAAATACCTGTTGAATTGCATCAGCTTTGTCCTAAATAGAACCGGATTCGGAGCCATCCCCAATCATGCAAATGAAAGAGAACATAAATAAATATTAATAAAAACTGGCCTTGCTTTAAAATTGCCCTTGTTTCAAAGGCTAGAGATTTAAAGAAATAGTCAGTTAAGTCTCTTTTTATGGTTGGGGTTAGAAACAAAATATTTTGAACAGAGGTTAATACGAGAGCTGAGGAGGGTCGGGAGAGTCCATAAAAAAAAAAAAAAAAAGGAAAAACCTCCCAGTTCCTGTATTTGTGAGAGCCCAAATCCCTAGGAATGAGAAGATTTAGCTAATCTTTCCAATCACATTCTCCCTCCCTCCCACCCCCGTCTTCTTGGAATTATGTTCTCTCTGCTGTCTTAAAAGCTCAGAAGCCTTTTGAATTGGAGCAGCATTCAAAGGACAGTCAAGGGTCACCCTTGGAATATTAAAGGAGAGTGGATTACAGGAGAGGGAGGAAAAAGGAGCAGCTGGGGCGAGGTGCAGCCCTGTGCAGACCCAAGGCAGAAAAGGAGAGGAAAACTCCTCAGGAGCTGGTGTTGGCCGAGAGAAACCTGCCCAGATTGCTAGGAAGGACAAGAAATAGCAAGGTAGCAACCCGTATTATTAGTCCAGCCCATGTTATTGTGTTTTGAGAGGAGAGGAAAGGAAAACACCTATTAGTGAAATCAATTAGACAATGGCCTTTTGAGCAGGGATAGAATGGCTTTTTTAGAGAACGTGGCTACGTGCTTGGAAGATTAAAAGCCAGATACTGTTATAATTCAGGGATACAACTCTACAGAACTTATAGCCCCCTGACCATTCTTAAAATAATAAGACCTTAGGATTTATAAAGCAAATTCCTTCTCAAAAGACATCAGAGTAACTTAGTTTTTAAAAATCTAACGAATTTTTGGTCTTCCATCATTTATAGATGTCAAGTCTTGTTTTGGTTTTTCAAATAAAATCAGTGAATATTTAGGGAGGGCTTATGATGTGCCAAACACCATCTTAATATTTGGAGTAGGCGGATGCAGTGACAGGCCCTTACTCCTCAGCAATGGTTACTGGGGAGGCGGGGGAGATGAAGAGGTGGATCAGGAATCCCTTTGAAAATCAGATGGCAAAATGCGCACAATGTTCACACTCTGTTAGGCGAGTGGCAGACCTAGAGCAGTATATACAGCGCTTATTACTGCTAGGCACTTGGCCTGTTCTAACCATTCTCTGTCAACTATTTAATCTGCAAAGCTATGCCACGAGGCATATACCATTATTACTCCCATTTCCTCTCAGGGAAATTGAGACTCAGGCCACAGTAAGGCCCTTGCCCCAGGCCCTTCAGTGAGTAGAAAGTGACACCACTGGTGAGGCTGGCCCCAGTTGGCCCACTGTGGACCAAAGGGAGGGCATCTCTCTGCAAATTAGACCAGACAGTCCCCGACACTTTACTGCTACCTGCCGGAAAATGTCTTAGTACAGTCATTATAAAAACGTGAACGGCGCTTTCTCTGGCTGTGCGTTGCCTAGCCATACTCAGCTGGAGAAAAGCTGGACCTGCCGAGTATGGAGGTTGTGGCATGCTCAGTGAGATGTGGACCCAACCTAGAAGGTACTGCTAAACCTTCAGGTTTCAAACTGGATGTTTAGGAATGTTAGTCTGTCAGCAGGGGGCAGAATGGATTTTTCTATTTATTTATGGAACTTTGAAACTATAAGGAACTACAAGGATCCTTTCTGAATAAAAGGTTTTTCTCCTCAACTGTCTGTCTTTTGCTATTCAGAGTGGAAGAATTGAATTAGATGTGTCCACATATTTAATGGATTATTCATTTAATTCATTTCTCGGAATATTTGCTTCCAAGAAAAATGATAGAATTAGAACATTTGTAATAAAATATTTCTAATGTGCTGTGTGTGTTTGATGATACTGCTCCTGAATGACCATGGGGTGCCTGGGAACGAGAGTGAATTGTGTAGGAGCAGCGTCAGAGGGAGAATCTTCTTGGTTGAACAGGAGGCATGGACAGAGCTGAGGCTGAGGCCCATGGTGGGCCGGCCATGGCCTCATCTGCAGCTACCTGAGTCCAGCACTGATGCCTTTGCTTGGTTGAGCTTATCCCCTGGACCAGACATAGCTTTGCTCTCATTCAACCTCCGTCCTAAGCAGAGAAAAAGGACTTTCCTTTTCCCTTCAGTGTTGCTATTAAATTCTTCCATTTTGTCTTATGGTAAAACAAAGTAACACAATCATGCAAAACCAAACTCACATTTCTGGAAGCAGAATATGGGTCAGTGTGTATGTGTGTGCGATGCCAGACAGGTAAGATAGCCAAGTGAGGCCTTAGTTTCATATTGTATAGTTTCAGACGTGATTAAACGTATGATTAAAATATTAAAAATGCCAACCAAGGACAATCCTTGCTTTAACCAACCTTCCTTCCTTCCTTCCTCCTTCTTCACAATCAATCAATCAAAACACATTTCTTGAGAGCCTTTTTTTGTATCACACACAATATTGGCGCCCAGTATTGGGGATTCTGAGACATGTCTGTCTGCAAAGGGCTCAAACATCTCAGCTGTAGAGTCTACTGCTTAAGTCTTTTGGAAAAGTAAGTGATTAACCAACCAAAAAACTGTCCTG
The DNA here is from genome assembly GCF_003676395.1 of Aethalodelphis obliquidens. Classification (NCBI taxonomy): domain Eukaryota; kingdom Metazoa; phylum Chordata; class Mammalia; order Artiodactyla; family Delphinidae; genus Aethalodelphis; species Aethalodelphis obliquidens. The sequence continues at coordinate 11,574,847 of NW_020837971.1, forward strand.
ATTTTACTGCATCTGTGATGCATGGCAAATATGTAACATGGGCGGACCTGTGAAACCCTTTCTTTAAGTACACTGAAGTCTCCATACAGAATTATCTATTTATCTATTTAATGTCTATATATGTACCTCTCTCTCTCTCCCTCTCTCTCTCTCTCTCTCTCTCTCTCTCTCTCTCTCTCTCTCAAGTACCTCTTAGAATTTTTAAGATGCTAGAAAGTACGTTTTTTAGGATAATGTAGGTTGTTTTTTCTTTGTAACTCCTTAGTAACTGTACATTCAAATCTCTAAATACAAGTCCATTTTAATCTGTGTTGTTTTCTGATTAAATTCTGATACCTATTTGAAGCCGTCAGATGATAAAGAATGTATGAATATAGGGTATATGTATGCAATGTCGATACTGCTGTATAACCCCATTACCAAAAGACCAGATCTAGATGAGCCTGGATTGAACTCCTATTGATGCTTTTTCACAAAGGCAGCAGGAAATTGAATTGATGGTGCTATTAGGTTGTCAATATCAGTGTCTCCCTTTCTTCCCAGATAAGTATATGTGAAGCATCACGCATACAGTCATTTTAACCTCTTGGGGGCAAAGGAGCTATAGAGGTACAAGGTGATGAGCTAGATGATGTGTGTCTATCTGTACACTAGATTCTTTGTAGAAGTCCAGAACTCACTGACTACTGTTTGATTGATTATGTTGTTATTTCATCTTATGTTTTGCTTATTTATTTGCTTGTTTGCGTTTAAATACAGCTGTGTCTGATGCTCTAATCTTTAATTGGAGTTGTCTGTAGACCATTAGCAGAGTTAAGAGGATGTGGCACTCATGGTGGGACTTGGAGAAAGATAGAAACTCTTTCTATAGCAAGTGACGGGAGAAGGAGATCGTATGCTTAACTGAAGTTCAACAAACCTCAACAAAAAGACAAGAGACTCTTAAACTGTGCCCATGTGTACAAAATGAAATACCATCCTCTGACACCAAAGCAAATCAGATATTTTGCAATCTTTTTCTTAATTAATTAATTTATTTACTTTTGGCTGTGTTGGGTCTTTGCTGCTGCGCATGGGCCTTCTCTAGTTGCAGTGAGTGGGGGCCACTCCTCGTTGTGGTGCGCGGACTTCTCATTGTGGTGGCCTCCCTTGTTGCAAAGCAGGGGCTCCAGGCGTGCAGGCTTTAGCAGTTGTGGCTCGTGGGCTCTAGAACGCAGACTCAGTAGTTGTGGCGCACGGGCTTAGGTGCTCCGCGGCATGTGGGATCTTCCCGGACCCGGGCTCGAACCCATGTCCCCTGCATCGGCAGGGGGACCCTTAACCCCTGCGCCACCAGGGAAGCCCAGATATTTTGCAATCTTTTTTTTTTTTTTTTCGGTACGCGGGCCTCTCACTGTCGTGGCCTCTCCCGTTGCGGAGCACAGGCTCCGGACGCGCAGGCTCAGCGGCCATGGCTCACAGGCCCAGCCGTTCCGCGGCATGTGGGATCCTCCCAGACTGGGGCACGAACCCGTCTCCCCCGCATTGGCAGACGGACTCTCAACCACTGCGCCACCAGGGAAGCCCTGCAATCTTATTTTATCCTTCCAAGATGGTTCTGGGCATTCATCTTAACTAACTATCCCCTAGATAAAATGTTGGGGATTGATGAAGGCAATAGTGTAAGTTGCCCAAGGCATCTTCTGAACAGGGGTTCTGGACTCTATTTCACTCTGTAAATGACCATGCCTGCTCCCTAAGACACCGTGGGTCATCACCCAGTGTAGTGGGTTATGTTTCAGTGGCCTAAGCCAGATTTTATTTGCACAATTACTGGGTTCTTTTTAGTGGTTGATGGCAGTCAGTAATGGTTCGAGATGGGGGAGACCTTGCTACATCCCCAAAGCCTTCCTACCTGCTTATAATGAAATCAAGCTCTGAGACCAAAAGCTGCCATACATAACATAGTTATTAAATATCCCCAAATATTATTATCCCCCAAATTATTAATCATCCCCAAATAGTTTGTTCAACCTGTTTGTATGCTTGATAAAGTCATAGCTGTTTGTCGTTTTGGGTGAACAGAGCACATCTGGTATGGAAGGTTCATTAAAGTAGGTGTGGCAAGATTCTAGAAGCAAGATGAGTTTCCCTCACGGTCAGCATTAGGCAACTAGAACTCTCTGACCCAAAGATTGGACATGGGACAGTTTGGGGGTCAAACCTTAGGCCACTAGCCCCAAGAACATAAGCAACAGGACTTTCTGGATTTTTAATATTCTCTGGTTCCACTCAAGGGTGGAGAACGTCTCCAAAATATTTTAGCCAATACATGTATCTTGAATATGACTAATTTAACCAAGTGAGAACTCATTTCTAACCTCCATTAATGCTGATCAACAATTTCACTCAAAATTAATATAAACTGTACTAATTAGCAAAATGTAGAGTGAGGGAGTGGGGACAGTGAACAGAGGTAGCTGTGGAATTTGTGGTGGCCAAGCCTGGAGTAGGGACTTGCTGATTAAACACCAGCCCTGGAGCATGAATACTGTTTAAGGCAGCTGACCGAGCCCAGGGTAGACCTCAGGGGTCTGAAAACCTTTTCTGTAAAGGGGCAGAGAGTTAAGTATTTTGGTCTTTGAAGGCCATAAGACAGAATATAGGCTGCCCTTAAGGAAGGGACATGACCTTGGAAAAGGCAGCTCCTGGGAAGGACTCAGGGGTGAGCCATCCTTAGCCAGCATTCCGGGCAGCTGGGAAATGAGTGCCTTGGTCCTAAAGCAGGGATCTAGGTAGCACATTGCAGCATCCACTATAGTGTACACTTCTGGTCCAATCTGAAGGCATGGAAAGAAAAACAACTCACAGTCCATTGGATGCCTTAATGAGGGAAGAGGTGTGGTGAAAATGGTCTCTGTGTGTAACACTTTCTACCTTTCAAAACATATTCACATGCAGTATCTGTACATGACCTCGCTCAGGTCTCATATTTTTCCCTTGAGATACGTAAAGCCATGTTGTACAGAATCCAAGAAGAAAGAGATGGTGATTCACCGCCAGTCATGCAGATGCTAAATCAGGGGATATCCATGAAGTCTCCTGAAGTTTCCTCAGTACTTCACTACTTCACTCTCGAAACCCAGCATTTATTTTGAGTTTTGAATGCCCTGCTTGATTTTCACAAATATTCATCTTCTTTATTTTGGGATGGGTTAAATAAAATGTTGGCCACGCTAACTAAAAGTGGAGAGACGAGAAAGAAAAAACAGTTGTGAGTACTGGGTTGAAGTAGGCAACCTAGGTTGGGATCAGCATGTTGCTGTGAAAATCTATTGTGGGATTATCAAGGGTATACGTTTGAGTTTTGTAATTAAATTTATTGTAATGCAATTTTTTGTCTGTTGAGTATTTGCTAAAAATGTGGGATTTCCAGCTTTTCTCAAAACAGTTTTTGTTTGCAGTCTAGGAAGTGACATTTAAAATAAAATTATCAGTGGTGGGTAAATTTATGGTGTTTTTAATGTCTTGTGATCTTCATTAATTTTCAGAATTTTCAACTATATTATACATATACATATAAAGAAAAATATGTACACATATAAAGAAAAACATAAAAATAAACTATGGTCTTATTTCCAAAAGTCAAATAGAATATCTTTTTAAAACTTATTGATAGAAGGAGGAAGTATTGCATAATACTTAGAAAAATTAGAAATTCTTTGTAAGTTTTGGGGGAAAACATTCTTTGGTACATTAAATTTCATATTGAGAACTAACTTCCTTAACCTTAATAATATTTGGTAATTGGTTAAAGAAAGAGAAAAATTGCTTTTTCTTTCCATGGCTAAGGTAACAGAATCCACACTTGAAGTTTCCTTTTCCCCAAACCCGCTAAGGTCAACTTTCTTCCTCTTCATTCATTTATGATTTTGATTTTTACTTCTCAGTGGGAGAAATTAAATACAAAATGTGATGCCGTCTTTGCATCTTAAATTGTCTGTAGGTAATTTGTTCTGCTGATTCCTAAATTGAAATGTAGCATTTTAGGGGTGGGGGGAGGGAAACCCAATATACTTTTTTTTCTTTATAATGGATATAATTTTTCTATCGAGTTCTAGAAATAGATCTGTTGAGTGCAACTTTGCCCTACTCTGGCGCTTTGTGACCAAATGAATTGTTCCCTTGGATTTTTGAAGCCTGCCTACCTGCCTATCTTATAAATATTTTCCTCAAAGCTGTTCTGATTGCCTGCTTCATAGTTGGTTTGTATGTACATAAAAATATGCTGGACTGAGTTCAAGCTCAGTTTAGAGGGGCGAGGGTATTTCCATCACGTGGCTGCCACCAGACACGGATGTTTTGCTGAGTTAATAATAATCTCCCTATCTTTAGTTTCCCTTACTATAAAATGAGAATGATTATGCTTACAAAAACTCTGTTGGTTAAATTATTGAAGGCCTTTAGCTGAATTATATCTTTGTTTATCTGGTATTATTTTTAACAGCCTGGTGAAAGCCCAAGTCAAATTCTTTCCTTTGCACAGTGCCCTATATCTGCTCTTCAAGTAAAGGTTTTACAACAGAAATACATGGGGACATCCTTATTTAAGAATTAAAGGGTATCAGAAATTAGCACACAAAGAGAGTATTTACAGTTAGTATATACTAAGCTGTGTATAACTGTATATGAATAAATGGTAAGGAATATTAATTAGGTAAAAGAATGTAAGAAGCACTGGACAGATATGTACTTGTTGAAGACGTCTAGCCTATTATTATAGAATAGTTAAAAATTAGAACTGTAATTTACGTTAGCTGTAATCTAAGCAGGCACAGTCTAAAATGTTTCAAGAAGCACGAGATCCGTTAGATAATATACTAAAGACTAAGGAAAAGGTCTTCCATGGTCAGATAATTGTGGGAAGTGCTACCTTAGGCAGAGTTGAATTGATTTCTTTCCTGGTAGACTTTTCTGCTGTGTTTTCCACGTGGGTATGATTACAAAAATCCTTTATTGTAGAATCTCTTTTAGGACAAGTGTTCTGTGGAATGCACTTTGGAAAATACTGTTTTATTTTGACCCTTTCATTTTCCAGATGAGAAAACCGTGGGTGAGAGTGGTTAAGTGATTGCTAAGATTATGTAGAGCGTGACACTGTCTGATGTCCTCTCTACCATTCCCTGTCACCCCATGGATTTTACCTAAGCAGCGTCAGACAGAGAGGTGTTTTTTTTCTAGAGTCTGAAGAGAAGAAGATAGTATACACAGCATACTGTGGGAATCGGTTATCCAGGGTTTAACACCCTTCCCAGTCCATAATTCAAGTTCTGGGAAACCCCATGGGTTACCTAGTCCATGAGCCTCGGTTATTTTCACGCAGTAGAGGGTGCTGTATAAAAAGCTGCTGATCCTTGGAAATGAAATCTACTGGGGTTCAAAATACAGCCTCACCACTTATTAGCTGTGGGGTAAATCACCTAACCTTTCTGAGTCTCAGTCCTTTTTCCCTAAAATGGGGTTAATACCTTGCATACTTTGAGTGACATTAAGTATATCTGAGGTGCCTATTTGGTAAAGGCATTCAATACATGCAATCTATTTTTATTTTTTAACAATGCACAAAGGAGGTTTAAATAATTGCTGTGTGGTCTGATGCTGACTGCAGTCCTTTCATTGTAGGACATGGTGAAAATTTTTGAGATTTTGCTAATGGAATCTACATCTCTTATTTCTTCTTTTTTTACTGTCTGGCTTCTTGGGTCTCTTATGACCCTTGTGAATTCCTGTATTGGCACATGCATCTCCTATTGCTTATACTTGACACTGTTCCATCTTGGACAAGTCCCTTTCTTCAGTCAGGGCCGATGAACAAACTGCAGAGAAGTCCCAACTTCTACTACTCTAGTTGTGACAATTTCAGATTTCCAAGTAAGAAGTCTTCACCCACTATTTTTTTGCCTGCACTAGCTCTTTCTGTTCCTATCTGCTGCTGCAGAAATCCTTGTACATGTGAAAGTTGTAGCTCTCTGACATTCCTGCAAGCACCCACGTCGGTGCACGTTGGAAATCCTTTCCTTACTCTGGGAGAAAGGATTTCACAGACTGACGTCACGTTTGGCAGGGAGAAAACAACTTCCAAGCCAAGTGCTGCTTGAAAGAGGTACGCCCACCCCAGTCGCTTATAAGACTGTGCTCAGGGGTTACTGCTTGTGACGCAGTTTCAAATGGACCCCCCAGTGGCTATAGCTGTGCTTAAAAGCTGTCTGCTCTCTGCCTCTCTGGGGCTTTGCTCTTTAACCATGTCATGCACATATATATGTGGCCTACAGCTGCATCATGGGAAAATGTAGAGCATTTTGTAGGATGAAAATCAGATGAGTACTTGGATGACAAACTCCTGAATTTTCAAAGCTCAGGTCACTGAGAGGCACTAGTTGGGAACCTAGCCGTGGATGAGGGTACCTAAAAGTAATTTAAAGAAGAAGAGCTAATGGGCAGTGAGTATACGCCATCTGCCAGTACATGCTTTGCACACATCAGCCAGACTGAACATCTTAAAAGATTTAAGTGCACTTGAACTTAGCAGCTGCATTTCAGCTCCTCTATGGGATTTGGGATTCAGTTTGACCATTCACAAATAAAGCAGGAATAGAATATCCTTTTCTTAAGTATGCCCAGGTACTCACTGATACATGCATAACCGTGTTTGGCTTATCACGAGGGTAGTGAATGTCATTGTAAACACAAGTCTACCATTAACACCATCTTCAGGAATGCTCCAATGAGCAGTGTGGCCACAGAGACTGGGTGTCTTAAAGGCATGAGTCACACCCGCTCCTTTAGATCAGAGAGATTGCGGACTCAACCTTTTATAAAGTAAAATAAATGCACTAGAATTTAAACCTGGTCCCTTTCCTTCATGTGAAGCTATGAGGTAAGGCAATGTTTCCTTTTCTACCTCACTCTGCTCTGCTTACCGAATCAGAAGACTCCAAACACGTGATCTTTCTTAGATACATAGGAAAGAAATTGGGGGAAATTTGGAGACTTTTGTGTCTCCTTTCCCCTCTGCCTGCCCCATTCTCCTCCCCCCAACCCCCCATTTTCAAGCGCTCCAAACCTCCACCTCCAAACACAGTAAATGAAATGCTAATCTATCACCAGCAAATTTAGGCTGACAATACTGTGAATCGACCGTATTGATGACATTGATTACATTTCAAATATTTACAGTGAGACAAGCCTAATTTATTCTCTAAAGAGTTCAAGGTAGGGCTCAACCGTTTCCGAGTGGGGGAGACAATGGAGAAATGTTTGTGGTTGCTATCTGCAATAATCTGATGCTGACAGAGAGTAGTATTTTATTTAGTAATTAACAGTGTAAAGGGGAGAGAAGCTGTCATGTTGGTTCTTAAGCTGGAGAATGTGATGAAAGATGATATCTGCGATCTCATCCTTTCTACTTGTTTAGGATTGTCAGGATGAGAAATGTCAGCATTATGAAAGCTCGGCTCTGCTCTTGATATGATAAAACCCTTCAAAAGCCAGTCTTCCTCCATCCCTCGTCCCCCTCCTTTCTTGCTCTCTCTGCACTTGCTTTTTATTTATCCTGTTTTGTTAGATGGCAGAAATATAATTCTTTTCTTTCTTCCTATTATAAGCCACCATTTTTGTTTTATTATATGTTTCACAACCCCTAATGCCCCACTGAAAATTACCTTGTTAAATGACAGTGTTTCAAAGCCATGAATCCTTTCCACCATTCCCTCAGAGGTTTGAAACAGTCAACAGACTGTAAAGAATAAATAATAAAAAAGTATTGATTATTTTGATGACTGTGAGATTCAATTAAGTATTAATTTTGCCCTCCAGTGGACCTATCAAGGTATTCAAAAGGGAGGATTTGGCTCAGCTAAATGCGTGCTGAGTGCTTCAGACTTAAATAGGGAGAAAATGTGTTTACCTACAGTATTTGAAGAAGAAGTGCATTGATGCACAGAGTCCAATATTTAAGTGCTGTGCAAATTAAGCCCTGGTGACAGTGACATTGTTTTCCGTGGTATGAGTATTGACTAAAGAAGTGAATTTGATGACAGCTTAAACTATTTGTATTGATTAACATTTTCATAGATTATCATGTGTCATATCAAATTCACTTTTCAGGCATGAATACATTAAAAAAAAAATAACCCCAGGCTTACCACAACCAATGTAATGATGGGACAAGACAGCATGCGGCCCTACCTGCCCCTGCGCTGGTCACCTGTCTCCTGCTCAGGAGCCATTTAAGCATGAACTTGGCAATAAATAGCTCCCAGAACACGCAAAAGGGGCACTTCCGGCTTTTCTCTCCCTTCTGCCTCTGATACCTGTGCCACCGCAATAGCATGCGTCTTAGTTTGCAAATGGAATAGAAGGCTGCCCTTGGAAAAATATTGCTGATCCTAAAATGCCCTCCTAACGAGCTGAAGATAAAGCAGATTTAAATTATTGGGGGTAAAGTTTGCCTTTTCGGAGGTGATCTTTGACTTCTTTTTCTTTAATGCTCTGGGCATAGGATGCTCTAGGTATCCGAATTATTGAACAGAGTTTGTAAGTATTTTTCCAATTCCTTTCAAAAACTGTAAACCAATTTTCATCTCTTTTATTGTTTGCTTTCAAATGTTCATTTGATTTGGGGTCAGCTGCAGTCCCAAATCTGGGACCAGCGAAGTCAACTTCTAAGGGTGCTGCTAGAATTTACATAAGAAATCTCTTTCATTCCATTGAAAGCCTTTGGACGACTCTTTTCTCCCTGTCTCTTTTTTCTGCTCTCGGGATAGGGTTTAATTGCTTCTCCCCCAGGGAGAGGGCTTCCTAAAATAGCCCTTGGGTCCTCCCTAGGGTGCTCCTTCCTTTTGAGTCTGTTGCCGAAGTACAAACCCCGCACTTTCTTTTTTTTTCCTCTCTCTTCTTGCATTCAAGACAGCACAAGGTGTAAAAACATTTGCACAAAAGCACATCCCACAATTAAAGCTGTGTTGGTTAGGTTGCTTTCAAAGAAGTTTTTTCTTTTCTCTCTCTCTCTCTCTCTTTTTTTCCTCAGAAGCCTCCTGCATCTTTCTCATGCTAGTTGAGCTTTAATAGGGTGGGGAGGAATGGAGAACTCGGATCTGTAATAGCTCTTCACTTGACTGCAGCCAGCAATAACAGCGGGAGCAGTCAGAGATAAGAGAGAGGGGAGAGAGGGAGAGTCTGTGTGTGGAAGAGAGAGAGAAGAGGAGAGGGAGACAGAGGACACGCACACACTCAAGCAGCCACTTTTTTTTTCCTCCCCTTCACTCTTTTCCCCCATCCTAGGATCCAATGATAGCTGGACAAGTCAGTAAGCCCTTGCTGTCAGTGCGGAGTGAGATGAATGCGGAGTTGGGAGGTGAGGACAAGGCTGCTACTTCAGACAGCGAGCTGAATGAGCCCCTGCTTGCGCCCGTGGGATCAAATGACAGCGAGGACACTCCCAGCAAGCTCTTCGGTAAGTCTGTCTAGGTCTTTCATTTCACTCCTACCATGATGTCCGGAAGAGCCATCCACGCCCTCACCCCCTCCTCTTTTTTTTTTTTTTTTTTCCTGTTGTTCATTCAATTTTCTTCTAAGTACCAAAGAGGACCTTGGCATCTTGGAGGGGCTGAACCACCCCAGCTGATGAAGCCAGCTGGCTGGGAGGGTGTCCTCCAAACTTTTCCCAACCAGGAACTTCCTCCTGCCCCTTTGCACTGGTCAGATATTGCTAGCGTCCCCGGGCTAGAGATCATGGGGGAAAAAAGAAGAGGAGAATCATCGTCAGGAAATCAGTTCCATTGTGAGAATTGGTTAACGTTTATTGAATAAATATCGACTCGGTTTCGGGTTGCTTCGCAGCCTTTTGTTAAGGGGAAGGAGAGTAAAGAGTTATTATCTGTAGTCAAAAGACCAGAGAGGGGAACTGAAAAATATCAATACCGGTCATTCTCTGCCAGGTAAACAAAGGTGGCTACGGGAAGGGCACAAAGACATAACATTTTGTGATCACAATTAGAATGAACATCTCTTCTTTTAAAAGGGTGATGAGGGAAGAAGATAGGTCCTTGGCATCCCTCGCCTCGGCCGCTCTCCTTTAACAGAGGTTTATAGCCTCATCCTAATGTAGAGGCAGCCCAGAACCTTTTTAGAAATCTTCGTTTCGTAAACAAAACAAGAACAAACAGAGTGCCACTCCAGCAAAGACATCTGTCATTCAAACAGATGACACTCTGTAAGCCAACTCAAGCAACTGTGATCTCTAATCAGAAAGGGGAGCAGGCTGTGTTGAGGCGCGTGACTGAGTGATGGATGGTGATAGATGTCTCTGCTGGGAAAGCACTTTATGGGATAGAGTGACATTAGGTTTTCAGAACAGTTGTTCCTGAAACACTTGCTTTTAATTATTTCCAAGTGTTTATATACTTCTGACACTAAATGTATATTATCTATACACATATATAATACATACTAACCTGTTCATACATATATATACTAACCTGATATATATATCTCAGAGATACATATGTATTGATCAGGCAGAGAACAGGTTAAAAGCTGTCAAGTGCCTGAACTGTAAAGAAACACAACATCATGGCATAGACTCCTTTATTAAGAAAGTCATTAATTCAGTTAAAAACATGAGCTTAAAAAATAACTATAGAAAAATGCAGCTTAGTTTGGCAACTCTAGGCCAGCTTCAACACAGGAGTGTTCCTCTGATTTTAAATACTCACTCAGTCAAACACTAGAGGAGTATTGCAGAGAAACTTTCTGTATCAAATTTTCTGTTGGTAAAATACTGTTTTGTAGTTAAGAGTATAGGAGATGCCAGTTTCAAGAAATTTTTTCATATGACCCTTTCTTGCAAAAGCGGCAATTCCACTTCCGACATAAATTTTCCATACCTAGGCATTAAGGTTTTAGTATTTTTACTTTAAAGAAATATTTTGTTGTAGTCTGAGTTTTTATCTGTGTAAGAAGAGTTATGTCCTGAAACACTCATTTCATTTCAAGGGGTTAGTGAGAGAAGGCAGATAAAACTGTAAATTGCAGGAAGGCAGAAGCCATGCTCCAGCCTCTTTGATGTTGAATATACTAATACTAAGCACTCTGACTTTTAAAAAGTAATCAATTGTGAATTCAACATAACTGAAGATAATGGATTATGTGTTCCTAAACTTTGCTTGCATTTTTTAAAAGTAAATGCTTTTTGTGGACTTTGACTTAAAACCTCAACTTGTTGTTGTTGGTTTTTTTTTTCAAAGAAACCAACAGAAGGGTAATTAATTTGGCTTCTCAACATTTGTTTAGATTTTCCAAGGTTGAAAATTGTCATAGATTTGTTATGTCACCTCTTACTGATTGGCATGTGTAGAGAAATAAGCTTAAAAAAATCCAAGGTTGGGGGCGGGTCAAAGAAATTTGAATTAAAAGTTCTTTGAAGATATATCTTAAGTGGAATCTTTACGGGGTAACCTAAGGAATCATAGTGTAGTTTAGAAATCTTAGCAGGTTTTAGAAGGTACTCATCTTTACTTTGGAATACTCACCTTCTGAGTTTGTGCGAGAGAATCCAGCAAAATCTACATCTTATATCTACTATTTCTTGTTTATTCACTTTTATTTGGTCTCTAGAGTGCTTTTTAAACACAATGTGAATATTTTCCAGTTTCCTATTAGGTTAAAAGAAATCAGTAGGTGAACAGTTTTGAAAACTTAAGAAAAAAAATTGGAGACAATTTGAGAAAGATAGAATAGAAAGCAGCCCAGAAGGATGCTTTTTTTTTTTTCTTTTTTGCAAAGTAAGCTGTGATTTTATTGTGACATTCTCATCGATGGAAAATTAACTGAATATTTATTCTGTCCATTTCATTTTACAGTAATCTTACCATTTATTATCTCATTGGTCTCTCAGGTTTCCTTAGCTACTGGTTCTATTATGCTCTCACCTTTTAATATTATTGGGACTTAGCATTAGGAACTCTAGTCTATGTAACTGGCTAAAACTTTCTAGTATAATTCTCAGAATTTTACTAGAAAGCAACTAGTTTACTACCAACTTTGGCAACACTTAATGGGTGGTAATTTAATGGATCATTATTTTACTTGACGTATGTTCAAGTTTTTTGTTTCCGTATATAGTTGTGATTATACTCTTCACTTGGTAATGAAGAACTATATTCTTCACGAATAACTGAGAGCGTCCAGGTTTATCTCTAAACAGTGCTTTTCTAACATACTCTCTCAAACCATCACTCTTCCAGCATATTCATTGTATTTTTGAAAACTGAGCTTCTGGAGTGAAAGGAGCAGATTAAGACAAATTTTTTTTGTATATCTTGGTCTGTTTACTTTTGTGGAGAGACATTTACCAGTGAGAGGAGACAAGAAGAGTTCCATTTTTTATTGTACACAAAATTTCAGTATAAATGGATTTCTTTGGAGTATAGTCCCCCTTTTGTGTCTTGTTGAAATTAGCAGTCCAGAGGACGTCTGTTTCTCTCACAGAATGGCACCTTCAGCCCAAAACTACAGGAGGAAGGCTAATACGGATGCCCTCTATGGATAAACAAAGGAAATTCCATTTGTTTATAAACAAATAAAAAGGAACCATTGGGCCTTTTTATGCTTCTCCTTAAATTGCACCTCTGCACTTTACAGCATCCAAAGGGAAACACACTCTGCAGAATGTTTCAGTGTTCTGAGCAGCTCAGAATAACAGAAGAAACCAGAAGCCATATGCCAGCCTAAAGAGAAAGTTCAGAAAAGGGCCCTTGTGTTTTATAAAGTAATTACATCAGAGGTAATGTTTTGCTTAACTTGAACAGCCATGGAAACTAAAGTACACTTAGGAGGGATGAATCCTCATTTCATTGAGAAATGTGTGGTTAGCTTGTTCTCTGTGATATCATTAAGTGGTACATTATTTATTCTTGTAAAGCCTGTGGAATAACTCTTCCTTTTTCAGTTCCTGACTGTATTATGCAAAGCTCTGAGCCGTAGGAAACAGTATGGAGGAGAGTAGACTTGCACGTCGGGAGGTATTATCAGAGAATCTGGTTCTGTGTCTCCCTGTGTTTCAGCTGCGTGGTCAGATGAGTGATACCATGCAGGGCTGGTCATTTAATATGTGATGAGTGATGTACATATCGGAAACCACTCTCAAAACTGGCCTTTGGCAAACAGTCTCAAAGGGATGAGGTTGCTGTGTTTCTCCAGTGACATTTATAGCACTCGTGTCAATGTGGTGCTTCAGTTTTAGTTATGCCCATCAAGAATTCAGTGTTCCACATTCAGTCAAGTTGGATGCTAAAATTCAAATGGTAGCATCAACAGCTTGGTGAGGAAAATGGCCCCGGAAAGGATAAAAATAATATATATCCCTAGAAAAAATATCTGTACTAAAGTTTTCCCATGCAGTCTCAGCAGAAGAAGTGAGATCGTATAAAACATGCACTAAATATTTTCTCTCATATATATTTGAAATTCCAAAGATGATTTATTAACAGTCCTCCTCCTGGGAATATTTTTATTGTTTCAAGTTGAACCTCATGATTGCTTTTCCTCAAGTCCCAACTACCTTGGGTGGCTGGGTTAGTTTCTTAGTGGTACCACACTGCACGGGAACTGGGCACACAGCTCTAAAGCCTTGAGCTGAGACATAAACAAACAAACAAAAAAACCGTTTATAAACCTTGTGCCTGAAATAAAAATTGGTGGTTGGTTTTCTCTTATGATATTGTGTTTCTCTGGGTTAAAAGAAATTGCATGCAATGATACCTGTGAGGGTGGGTATTTTCAACGTCACTTATCTGTGAACTATTGCAAAAGGGTTGAAAGTTGGGTCAGTGATTCTTAGCTAGAAAATGCAGTATCTGTAGGGTTTTTCTTTTCCTTCCCTTTCCGTTATCTTTCTCATAGAAACATGTATTAAAAGATTTTTTTTTTTTAAATTGCCATCCAGTTTGACTTGATTAGAATTTATGGCAGTGGAGTCGTTTCCAATGACAAAAGGATAAAGGACTAAATTGTCTGTCACCCCTTGAGGCAGTGGTCTCTGCAGGTCAGCGTGGAGGTCGTTGGTTGGGCGTTATAAGGACTGCACTCAGTGGTGAACCTGCCTCTTGCCTGTGCATAAGTGGAGGCCTTCATTATAGCATCACTCACTCTCTTTATTACTTTATTTAAACATCTTTCAATGCCTTGATATTTGTAATATTCTGATAAAATATGCTGGGGCCAAGTAATCAGTAATGGGGCTTAAGCCCAAGAGGGTTTTAGCTGGTAGTTGATGAGGAAAATTCCCTAGAGAAATAGATTTACTGAAAATATGAACCATGTTTCTGGATCTTTTAAAGTTTCAATGTTATAGCCATTGAAAATGCATACTATATTTTTCACTGAAGAGAGTGTGTTTTGTTAGAGAAACATTAAAACAGCATCTTTTAAAATCAACTAACTAATCCGAGTAATAGATTTGAGGCTAAACCAGTTATTTAAAAAAAAAAAAAAGAAAGAAACGAGTAGAAACCTGTATTTGTGTAAGTAAATGAGGTGCATGATAAGGTATTTGCCAAAAATCAATTATGGTTTCATACAAGCCCTTGTGGTGCTTCAAACAAGCCCTTGTGGTGCTGTTCTCTGACTACTGAGGGGGAAATGCACATTTAGAGACATTTCTTAACATTTAAGAAAATCTACTGCACCAAGGTATTTCTTTAAAAAGTCCAGTGTGTGTGTTTAGACAAATTTAGTGTCCCCCACTCCCAGAAAACATTGAGATACTGCACTGATAAATAAATCCACTTTAAATAGCATTAATGTGTAATCTTGGAAATAAAAGTAAATTCTTATCAGATGGCAGTGATGTTCAGACTTCACACCATGTTCGTTACATTGAGCTGTGTTCATTTCTATGGGGCACTTTGATGGAGGGAAGTGCACAATACACGATGTAAGATTCAGTGGGGACTTTCTCACTGCCTTCTTTTTTCCATCTCTTTGCCATGCCTGGGGTACTCAGGTTAGACCTCTGTATAGAGAAGAAAGTTCTATATTGCAGTGTCTGAGGATGCTACTACCTGGTAACACATTAGTGAATCAAAATGCTTATACAGATTTACACTTTTTCTTTCATTTTGATTGCTAGGATGCTTATATTTTGTTGTCCTTGTTGTTAAATGGTGCTGTAAAAAATCTGAAAGAAGACAAAGTATTAGAAATGACGCTACTCTGTACCATCATCCCTTAAAATGATCCCATTGTAGTCTTTTTATCATCTGGGATGTTTTAACTTAAAGGTTACGTGGCATCATAGTGTTTTTGTAGTTCGTCCGGCTCAGTTTATGTCATAATTAATAAATAGAGGTGCATTTCGGTTTCAAGCTCCCAAGGCTCAGCCCTTAAGTAGATTGCTTTCTTTCCCAATTACCTGATTTAATGATAGAGTGAGCATTATTCTTTTTCAAGAATTGACCAAATAAATATTTTCCCCCACTTCAAAAATGAGATGTTAAGTGACTGTTGGCAGTGGACTTTGCTGGTTATTAGGCAGTAAACAGATAATTTGTGAGAGAGCAGATATTTTCTTTGATTGGCGACCTTGCTGGTTTATGTTTGGGGATTAATAATACATCAGACATTCACACATTAAAAAGAAAGTAGATGTGAAGGAGGAGGGGTAGAGGATGCAGTTCTGCCATGAGGCTGCTCCAGATTATCCGGGCCTTCCCTGGGAACGGGGGTGGTCAGAGGCGCCGGCATGCTTGCCCAAATATGCACCTGGCTCCACTTCACATGCTTCTTGATTTTCTTATGCTAAAGAAAAAGATAGCAAAGTGTTTATACCAAACTGGCACCCTGTCAGGGGGCAATCTGTGTAAAGTTTCCTGCTGTCAGGTTAATAAATTTTTAAAAAATATCCAAAGGCAGAGGTAGCTAGAGAAAGCTCATAGTAACAGTTGCCATTCTCCAGCAGATGGGTGGATGGGTTTTCTCTTTAACAGCCAACGTGGCTCTGGAATTTTCTCATTTGTTGTCTTCCTAGGTTCTATACTTCACTGGTGTTTTTGTTCAGCTTTCCTTTTATTAAAGCCATTTCAGTCTTACTTTTTAAATGTTTTCCCTTTTAAATTTACAATATCTTTTCTTTGAAAAGGAAATAGGTGAGCATACTTTGTTTCGAGATGGTATTTTACAGTTGCACATATACCTTATGCTATGAGTCTGAATGAGGTTCTAAATCTGTCAACACTGGGCTTTTCTTTGGGAATAGCTTCACGTAATGTTTATATTAAAATTCATTCATAAAGGAGTATTTGGGCTTTGGCAATATGGGGGCTTCTGATGAGGTGTGTTTATTAAGCCTGTTGACCTGACTCAATATTTTAAATGTAAACTCCCACCTTCTGCTTCTTAAAGTCAGAAGAAAATGTATCTAAAAAAATGATACAAGTGAACTTATTTACAAAAGAGAAATAGACTCACAGACATAGAAAACAAATTTATGATCACCAAAGGGGATAGCGGGAGGTGGGGGGGAGATAAATTAGGAGCTTGGGATGAACATATACACACTACTATATATAAAGTAGATAAACAGCAAGGACCTACTGTAGAGCACAGGGAACTATACTCAATATCTTGTAATAACCTATAATGGAAAATAATCTGAAAAATAATATATATATGTACATACATATGTAACTGAATCACTTTGCTATACACTTGAAACTAATACAACATTGTAAATTAACTATACTCCAATAAAAAAAAATAACTGATATAAAAAAAAAGATAGTCCACCTGAAAAATAGTCAGATTTCATACAAATATGAAACAAGGGCACACTAGTTTGGTGACATCTCACTCTATGTTGTGGCAATATTGTGAGCTATGAAACATGGACTGTCTTTAGTGCGAACACAGAGGTCAGGAAAAAATAACACTGAACCGCTTTTGGTTGAAGAAAGTTTGTCATTCTCAGAGAAATGGAAATTAACTTTTTGGGTAAGTGTTCAGAAATCATTCTGAAAAACTACCTAGTCAAGGCACATAGCTGCTAACTAGCTGCTAACATTCCTTTTTAATTGTTAGTAACTGATACTTAAAAAAAAATCCTAGATGTTAGATGAATGTCTGTATTTCATCTGAGGATTTGAAAGAAAATCCGTGCTCCAACTTTTCTTAGTCAAAGAGCTTTTAAGGTCCTAGAGTGGCAAGAACAAACTGGTTTTTATTTTCATTGAAAACTTAGCTACCTGGAACAACATAACTAATACAGTCTGCGTCCCTTTTATTAGAGGACTGTACTGCCATCAAACCTATTTGAAAATATGAGAAAAATGATCAGATTACAATTAGAGAAACTAAGTAACATCATTACATAACTAAATACATTAGATATACTAAATTCTTAAGAGATTTGTCATGCTGAAGACCATTTGAAAATGGGATTCTGTAATGAAACCTGCATTCCTTAAGATGGTGAATAATTAAAATAAAACCTGTTAATTTATCCTGAGAATGAGGTAGAATATTAAGATATTTTTAGGACACTCATCATGTACCAATTATACCCGACATGAAGCAGTTCAACAATTTAATGAATGTATTTGTCCTGCTAGACATTGTTTGGTATTTGTAGTTTTCTGAGCATTTCTTCTTTTGCTGTGAAATAATCATATTTTCCAGATTGGTGTACTTTCCAAATATCTTATGTTATTTTCATTTCATCCTATTAATGAGGAAAAAAAAACAATTGTGATAAAAGTGTGTGAAAGCCAAGAAACCCATATTTAAAGATTAGTATTAATATAGTGTTTTAAAATAACAATGCACATTTTCCATTTTCTTATCATTTTCATACTTTATTTTTGTTTTCCTGTATTTTCTTTCTTAGGCACTGTGAATGCACAGTGAATAAATGTAGCACTACCCATGTAAAACATGTGTGTCTACTGTGTGTTCATATTTTCTCCTGTCTTCATGTGACACTTCAAATTGTCTTGCTAAATTTGTTGTATGAATGTATTTTCTCTATCATAAAATTAAAGAAGTCTAATTTATAATAATAAGCTTTTAGTTCACTCTATCCATACATCACTTAAATATACTTCTCCTCTGTATATTTTAAAAAATAGTTTCCAGATAAACGTAATAAAATTAATAGCTTGCCAATAAAGGACAACTAGTTATATTATAGTATTGCTTCAGGCATAGTTGGGCTTAATCCAAGTTCCAGTATCTTCTTTGAGGCTGCTATTCACTGAGCAGAGGAGACAACAGGATTTCTTAGATATTGTGCAGTTTAATTCAGTAAAGAGATTTGGGGTTTTCTGCACAGTTTGATTTATATGGAATAGATACACATTTTTAAAACATACAAAACTTGCCCATGCTAGAGAAGATGCTAAATTTTGGGAACTTAAATATTTGTCTACTTGTGGGATATGCATACATTACAATATAAACATTTCTTTTTCTTTTTTTAAGTAAAAGGCATTGGTGCAAGAGTTAGTAAGCGTAATTTTGGTTACACATTCCTGTAAGAATTCCATGTGCCTAAATATACATTTACATATACACATATCAAGATAGGATGGATGGTTGATATGATTAAAAAAAATCATTTTTGAAACATTTGCTGTTAAAATAGTGTGGTGTAATTAATCTCCTTTTGCAGTTCTTGATGGCCATATATGTGGTGATTTGTCTTTTACTATCAATATGGCAGGATTTATTTAGATAAATTTAGATAAATTAAAAATAATTATTATTATTAATAATAAATTAATTTAGATAAATTAACATCACTGTTAAGGTAGAAGAGGAGCTAAAGGATTAATTTGATTTAAAAATACAAACATTTGAAGCTACTTAAAAAGCATGAAAAATTATTATTGCAGAGTGGATTTTTGCCAAAACCAACTGAAGGTAGAAGAAAATAAAAAATCAAATAGAAAAACACATTTTCCTGTATTAAAAAATGTATAGACGCAGAAGTGGTCTGTGGGGTGAAATGCCCTTTTACAAACCTGCATTTTTTTCTTTAGTATATCTAATTTCTTTTAGCAAAATAGAAATATGTCCAAAAGGAAATACCCAGTTTTCAAAATGAGAAGCATGAAAGGAATATCAAATAAAGCTAACATTTTAATGGCTCCATTTAATTATATTTATATACTGCACTGTTATGTACGCATGGGTAAATATTCAGAATAGGGATCATCTTGATTATGTGGGAAAACTTTCGCACACTTTTGGGAAGAAACGCACATCATTGTTTTGGGTGTAGATTGGCTCATCTTATTCTGACTTCTAAAATTAAGGCAACTTTTATTTTTAAGAGATACCTAAGGAATTTTTCAAATTTTCAGGTATACTGGTCTATTTCTTTGCTTTAGTTTGGGATCTTTACTTCTCCTATTATATTCCACGCTCATACTAATTCCGTAACAATCCAATAGGAATCTGCAGGCAATCAGAAAAGTGTTAAAACTAAGCATCGCTTTAAAAGGGATTAATGTCTACAGCTGCCTGCTTAAAAAAACAAAAAACTGGTCAGATTGGAGATTGCTGATGGCATTGAGATGGTTGTACTAGCCTAGGATGGTAGCTACCCATCTTGGCATTTGTAATGTATCAATATGTTTTTATAATGATGCAATAATCTGAACCCTGTAACAGTTTATGGTCCTTCTGAGAATTCTTATGGATTCTTAGAGTGACAGAGGTCTGAGAAAAGATCTTGAAAGCTTTCACAAAATCTGGCTTGGTGACAGAAAGCTAGCATGAGTGTGATTTAGCTGCTAAGGAATCCTATTGACTGGGAACATCATTAAACTTTTAAGTTAAAACTAAACCCACAAGACAAATGGTAGATATGAAGGGTGAAGGGTACCCAGAAGGATGGCAGAAATGAAAAAGTGCTGAAGGGTCTGAGATAAAAGGCAAAATTCAGCAAGCTCAATGCTGATCTGCATATCCTACTTAGGAAAAGGATTTTTGTTTGTATACTGTTCTGAGTAGTGCCATGTGCCCTGGAAATTGGCATGAGTGCATTCTGGAATCTTATCAGACTTCGTGGTTGCTTTTTTAATTTTCCCTGGCTATTTTTAGTCCATGATAAATAAGGAACTTGAATTTTGAATCTAGGACCCGTGAGATATAAAACCAGAAGCAGCAGGAAATAACCATGACGAGTAACTTCACATCAGTATATGCCCACAGACACCAATCTACTTAACATTGGTAATACCGCTAATTTCTCTGGGCTTTTTAAAATACACTTCCACAGGAGCTCTCAAAACCCATAAAAGTGTGGCATGTAAAGTAAATTGTTTGTCACTTGCCGACGACCTGCCATATTTATTGTCAGGAGAAATGGACATTCGTTGGGAGAGCAGTTGTTAAAGGCCAAACAATTTTTAAAGATAGCAAAGATATGTGAGGGTTTTCCTTTTTCTAACAATGAGCCACCCCTTCAGACATCAAAAGACAAGATAATAAGACACTTCAAGCACAATTCAAGATTATATTCAACATCTAAAGGCTCATCTCTTGTCAGTTTGCATTTACTCTCTCAGGGATGTGATGCTTCTATCATCTTTCTGTCAAGAGGAGTCTGGCAGAAGAGGCGAGAGCTCTTATTTCACACACTTAGGGTTTTTTATCAAATAGCCCACACTCGTTCTGATTCAGCCAAAATGGGGGGATAATTTGAAGAAGGTCATGCACAAGCACAAAAACCTCATATTGATTTGTGAGATTAGAAGGCATTAAAATTGCACGTTTCTGTTAGTTGTCGAGATGTTTTGTCAGTTTATTTGGTAATACACTTTTGCAGCCTGGAAAAAAAAGATGACTTAAAATTTTCAAATAGATGGCTGAAAGCTAAAATTGTTTCCTTTAATGTGACCATATTTGAACATTTAACAAGTGAACGTAAAAATCATTTAATGCTTTTAGTTTAACAATATTTGAAATTAGCTTATATAATGAAATACTTCATGCAATGTAAAAGCAAAATAGCACAATTGTACCTGTCAGAGGAAAGAAATATATGTATGAAATCAGTTTTTAAACACTTTAAAAATTGATTTCGTATATTTAATATATAGGTAAAAGGTGATGACATTTTCAATATAAATGTAATTATGAGGTTAGTTTACAACGGTTATCAAATTTTTAACATTTTGTACTCTTTGAAATTACAGTGCCATTATATTTCTCATTTTATGCCATTCTTACTATATGTGCCCTTTTCCAGAGAGGGTACTAAAGAATAAATAAAGGAGTTTTAAAGTTATTATTATTATTCCCTGTCAAAATTCATCACATTTCCTCCTTAGCTCTCTGACAGTCACAAAGCCATACAAAGAAACATTCTAGTTTTATTTTTTCCTGGTGAGTGGGACAGGAGCAGGTCTATAGGAGTTAGAAGAACCAGCTTTTCCTCTCAAAATATAACAACTGATGAAAATAAAACCATGATATCCTGGGATCATTTCTATATTGGATCTTTGAAATTACTTTTCCTAGGAATATTCATCAACTCTATGTGTCTCCATTTCTTATGTTTCTCTTCTTTGCAGTAAGTGTTTTGAAGCTGACTTTCTTACTTTTGTGCTACTTTCACATATCAAAACAAAGGAGGTGTACCTATATACCATGTAATTACGGCATGGTGTAATAGAAATGAAATGCATAATTTGTCCTGTTTCTTACATGGGTCTTTTCTATATTATACAGTTTATGCATTTTACATTCAACTGAGTGAATTTATCCACTCAACAAATATTTGTGAGTATCTGTTTTGTGGCAGGAGCTGTCCTCTGAGGACTCAGTGGAGAATACATCAGACAGGATCAATCACCTAGTCTAGCTCACCACTCCAGGTTGGAAAAATGAACAAGACAGGGTTGCCCCACCCTCAAATAGCCCACAACCAACACTATACATTGACATTCTCTTTACTTCCTCATGTCCTAGGACTCTTCAGGAAATCTTAATCTTCAATGTCATGCATTTCAGAAGTTGTTTGTTGGTCATAGCCTAAACATTTAGAAAAACTATGATCTCCAAAAAGTGAGGAAGAAGAGAGGATTATGAAGTGATTTATGACAGATGACATTCATAAGGTTTTCATTAGTTTGGTGCTCGTGATGTAAAACACAAATGCAATTTTTTAGCAATTGTCTCTTAGTCATGTGCAAAGGGAACAAGAAGTGGATTTATCTTTTTCTCTCCTGCCTTTATTCTCCTTCCAAGATTCTTGTTTGTTTATCATACAATAAAATTTAGTAGGGCAAGCTCTGGAGTAGGCTGGTTGGATTTGAGCCTGGCTCTGCTACCTGTCAGCTGGCTGGGCAAGATACATGTTTAAGCCTCAGCTTCCCTGCCTCTAAGTGAGTTACTGATGGTACTTACTTCATAGCAAAGTCTTGAGGTTGAAATGAGGTGTAGAGCCTCATGTGTAGAGCCCTATTGAGTGCCTGGAATGTAACCAACACCTAACAAATACCAGCTGTACTTCACTTTATTAAGAGTTGAAAATGGGCTTCCCTGGTGGCGCAGTGGTTGAGAGTCCGCCTGCCGATGCAGGGGACACGGGTTCGTGCCCAGGTCCGGGAAGATCCCACATGCCGCGGAGCGGCTGGGCCCGTGAGCCATAGCTGCTGAACCTGTGCTCTGCAACGGGAGAGGCTGCACCAGTGAGAGGCCCCCCCCCCCAAAAAAAAAAGAGTTGAAAATGAACTTGCCATTTTTAGAAAGAATTTGATTAATTTTTAGCAACAGATATCAGAAAACCAACAACCAAAATTCTGAGGTATTTGGAATTAGCCATGCTTCTTCCTAAGGAAGCATCAGCATTCAGGGTTCTCTTGGCCAAAGAAAAATTCTGTGCATCTTTCCTCCTGATGACAACACCCCTTCCTTCTTCAGGAATATTAGTCACTGCTTACTCCCAAGTCCATTCAGGGCAGGATTCAGACTTATAAATAGATGACAAGCAGGTTCTAGACGGGGCAGTACTTCACGATCTTTGTCTTGGAGAGCCTGTGGGCAAAGTGGTGAGCAAGGATACAGTTCTGTATCTTACTCTTTTCTAAATTTGAAACGTTGGAGTGTGCAAGTCTTTCAAATCATAGAGATTTTAAAAATAATTTTGGCCGTGGGAAGTGATATGAAACCATATGTCTGTGGGCGACAGCAAATGCGTCTCTAACTTATGGTTCAGTCGGATACCTTGGTGGCGGGCTGCCTTTGGGTGGTGTCCCTCCGAGGTGGACAGCTGTCTCTCTGATGGAATTTGCTAGCTCTCCGACCAAGCACTTATTCCTTTCCACCTTGACCACATTGTTGCCAAAATGAGGAATGTAGCATTGGCCTCCAATTAAGTGCTCAGAGATCTTTCAGAGGATGATTCTGTGACCTCATCCAGGTGAGCTACACAAAATTTCAGAGAGAGAGAAACGTCCCGTTGAAATCACGTGAAGCTAGGGGAAGAAGCATACAGCAGAAGGATTGTAACCAGGGTTTGAATCACTGCTCTTGACCTACACACAGGGGTATGACTTCTTGTGCCTCTATTTCCTCTTCTGTAACATGAGAGTTAGAATAACAATCCAATAGGGTGTTAAAGGTTATAGAAAGGAAAGCAAGTAAGGTGCCTGCATGTGGGGGTGTTTAATAAATGTAATACCAAATGTATCTTTCCGATACACTAAGAAGTGACCCTGTAGAGAATGTGGATCAGATATTAATGATCAGATGAGGCAGGGATTTTGAATGATCAGATCTGCTTCCCTAATCTTTCTCCATAAAAGCCAGAACTCAACCTGGAAGTGGAGAGAATAATCTCTGCTCCAGAAATAAAGTGGATTCAATTAGGCGCTGTGTGTCTTCTCTGCCCTCGCGAGGAGCTCTTTTCTGCCTCAAAAGTAAAGCACTTCTCTCCAGGCGTTAGTTATATGTTAGTTATATGTTGGTGAGGTATTGGAACTTGGCTGCAAGTAGAAGTCCATGGTATCTTCATACCTTTGGGTATTTTTATAGCCAATGTTTAATTAGGATTTTCTAATCTTCAAGAATGAGCCCTTCATATTTTTTTAAAAAAGTAATAAACCAAAAATAAGTCTACAATCTCAAAAATCTTTCAGTGTAATACCTCTAAGAATTGAACATGCTGTGGATATTTGAGTAGACTAAATTGACATTTGAAGTCATATTTGTGGGGAAATGTGTTATTACCTTTATTAAGGATATTTAGAGAATTTTGACTGAGATTACTGAAACCTGCTTCCTTTTATAGATGCCACAGTAGTCAGGACCACCAGTGGAGCGCCTCTCTGTGTTTGTTGCTGTTGTTACTGTGGTAACCCCACATATTTTTAATTATATATTTTTCATGCCTTATGCATATTTATCAGAAATTATTGGCACTTCTAAAACCACGTCGTTAACATGTGTCAATTGATGTCGATAAATATACCATGATATTGAAAAATATAAAATCATGCTTTCAGATTGAATTAACGTACGTTTGTGTTCATATTAAGTAGAAGAGACAAACTCTCCTTGAAGCCAGTGGCACTGATCATCCCCTTCATATATAATGTGTCTATTCGACAGTTTTGACTTTCTTCTCTGAGTGTATAGGATATTCTGCCCCTTGCCTGTACCAACTTTTATTACCATGGCCTCTGTGGATTTCTTACTGGGTAAACAGATCTGTTTCCACTTGGTTGTGCCACTGGGTAATGGCAGCATGGAAAGGATACTGTTGGCGAAACTAATACAAGATTTGGCTCTATTGCGGGGTTTATATTGTACAGAGGGAATAAAACCCGCCTCTTCATGCCGTGCCAGGAGTTGGGTACAGATTTATTTATTGAGCATCTCATCCAGCGCTTATGTGCATCTCCCAGGCCATTCCCTTCTGGCCACCGCCCAGAAGATTCTTTCGTCAAGCACTGCCCTCTACAGCTGAATCTTCCAACTTTTCATCCTTTAATAAAAAGTTGCATTCTTAATCTGTCCTAACTAAAAGTCAGTGCTTAGGAGAAGAATTGCTTCTTCTGTGTAAGACTTGTTTTTTTTATACTGATTTCTCTGCCTGTATGTTCCATGGTGGTTCAGAAATCTTCCATTCCTCAAAATCCTCAAGACTTGAACAGTCTTACACACGCCTAGGAATTTGTAGTTTACCTTCTTGTTTAAATATTGAAATAAACTTGCTTATTATTAGGCTTTCTTTAAGGTGATCTGCCCCAAGAAAATGGCTATGCTTTTATGCTGCCCTCTGAAAGGACATCTTGCTTCTTGGTCTTCTTATCCTTCAGAGGTGCATTTTTTCCTATGAGTTATGAACCTTTTAGAGAAAAATCTATGGACTCTATATAGCAGCACATGTTAACTAATATCACTTCATTTCATTTGGGTTAAAGAGGCCAGGTGCAAATAACCATTTACTATCTTGATGTGTTCTCTAAGTTGCTTATAATGAACTCATTGAGGGGTTAATTTATACAAAAACATTTATTGTGTCCCAGTCTGCTGCCCACCCTTTTTTGTGGTCAAAAATATTTGGGCCAAGCTTCCTGCTTTCCCACATTACAATGAATCTTGCCTTCTCTTGCTTTCTGACTGTTCTCTCATTTTTTACCCCCTTTTGCATCCATTTCCAGTGTTCGCCTAGTATTATAATGACTTGTGCCTTTGTCTGCCTCCCATGTTGGGTAGTAAGCCCCCAGAGGACAGGTAATAGATCTTGCATATATGAAGTGCCAGATAAATGTTTTTTGAATCAAACTGCTTCTGAATTGGATGTTTCTGGACATCATCCACTCTTGGTAAATACTTCCTTGAATAGTAAGGGGAAATAAACTCTACCCACAGGAGTCTACTGTTCAACTAAAGTAAGAATGTGTGTGTGTGTGTGTGTGTGTGTGTGTATGTGTGTATTAACAAAAATGAATAGCAAAACAAAGGTAAAAAGTGTTCACGTATTCAACAAATATTTATTGAGCACCTTTGTGCTAAGTGTTGTACTAGGTGCTGAGAAAACAGTGATGAATTAGACATAATTGAATTTTTTTTTCATGGAGTTTACAGATGATAGGAAACTCAGATATTAAACAATGATGGCCCAGAAATTTAGTAATTTACCGTTGTGAGAAATGCTCTGCAAAAGTATTGTATGCTATAGGAATGAATAATAAGGGGATGTGACTTAGTTTGAAGGTTCAGGTGTGATGGTGGACATTGAGTGGACAGTATTTGGATATTACTTTGGCAAATTACACCTCTCCAATTGGATACAGTCTTGGTGGAACTATCAAACAAGATGTTCCATCTTCTCCTGGAGAAAGGAATTGTATGTGCCCCAAAGTAGACAGTCAGGTGCTCTCTCCTGGGAATATCACTCTTGAACTGAGTGACCCCAGGACTGAAAAACAGCTAGAGCACGTCTAGATGGTGGTGACCCCAGAGACTGTCCTTAGTTTTTAACACCTTGATTCCTGGAAGAGTCTTTGTTATCATCTTTTCAGAGATCTAGATCAATAGCTTTTTCCTTTGACCCTGTGAGCTACCTGCCTAGCCACAACAAGGACTTTTCTCTTCCTTTCTCTGTTTTGCGTAAGTAAGGACCTAGAGATTATCATACTAAGCGAAGTAAGCCAGGCAGAGAAAGACAGATATCATAATGATATCACTTATATGTGGACTCTAAAAAAATGGTACAAATGAACTTATCTGCAGAACAGAAATAGACTCACAGACATAGAAAACAAATTTATGGTTACCAAAGAGGAAAGAGGGGGAGGGAGAAATTAGGAGTTCGGGATTAAAATATACACATTACTATATATGGAGTAGATAACAACAAGGGCCTACTGTATAGCACAGGGAGCTGTACTCAATATCTTGTAATAACCTATAATGGAAAAGAATCTAAAAAAGATAATATGTGTACATATATTTTCTTTCTAAATATATATAAATCTTTATATATATATATATATATATAAATCACTTTGCTGAACTGAATCAATGAATCACTTTGCTGTACGCCTCAAACTAACACAACATTGTAAGTCAACTGTATTTCAATACAAATTTTAAAAAAGACTAAGTTCATGTTACCTGCAACTGAAGAACTCTTATTCTGGTTATGCTCATGATCTCCAGAGATGCATTTAGAGAAGACATTTTTCTAAAATTGATATCTCAGAGTTAGAACAGAGAAGCCATTCCTTGGGCAAACAGCATGGGCAAAGGAACAGAGTGAGAGAGTTTTGTTCAGCTGCAACTTTATAGGATGGGAGTAAAGAATTAGGTGTTCCTGGTAGAGGAAGGGGTAGGGCCAGGTGACCGTTCATCACAGATACTGAAATCTGCCCTCGGAATTAGCAAAGCTGGCAGATCTTGAGGGAAACTATGCAGGCTAACATTCTACAGCTGCCTTCCATTCCTCCTGCCTAGTCTGGGACCCAGTCAGAGCTCCCACCACCAGCCCTAAGTGTCTTCTACTAAAGTTTGATTTAAAGTACCACTGATTCTTTTTTTTTTTTAAACATCTTTATTGGAGTATAATTGCTTTACAATGGTATGTTAGTTTCTGCTTTATAACAAAGTGAATCAGCTATACATATACATATATCCCCATAGCCCCTCCCTCTTGCATCTGGCTCCCACCCTCCCTATCCCACCCCTCTAGGTGGTCACAAAGCACCGAGCTGATCTCCCTGTGCTATGAGGCTGCTTCCCACTAGCTATCTATTTGACATTTGGTAGTGTATAATATGTCCATGCCACTCTCTCACTTTGTCCCAGCTTACACTTCCCCCTCCCTGTGTCCTCAAGTCTATTCTCTACGTCTGTGTCTTTACTCCTATCCTGCCCCTAGGTTCTTCAGAACCTTTTTTTTTTTACATCACATATATATGTGTTAGCATATAGTATTTGTTTTTCTCTTTCTGACTTATTACTTCACTCTGTATGACAGACTCTAGGTCCATCCACCTCACTACAAGTAACTCAATTTTGTTTCATTTTATGGCTGAGTAATTTTCCATTGTATATATGTGCCACATCTTCTTTATCCATTCATCTGTTGATGGACATAAAGTACCACTGATTCTTAAAGTACACATACTCTAGTTACAGTGATACGGTTGTTCTCATTATCTATTGCTGCATTACAACCCACATCAAAACCTCATGGCTTAAACAGTAACATTTATTTTGCTCCCAGATCTTCGGTTCGGTAAGGGATTGGTAGAGGCAGTGCATTTCTCTTCCACATGGTTTCCACTGAGGCTGTTAAAAGGCTGGGGTTTGAAATCGTCTGAAGACTTGTTTTTTCACATGTCTGGTGGTTGATGCTGACTGTTGGCTGGGACCTTATCAGGGGTTGTTGACTGGAATACCTACGTGTTTCTCCATGTGACCTGGGCTCCATGTGACCTGGGCTTCCTCACAGTACGGTGGTTGAGTTCCAAGGGCAAGCAATGAAAGAGAGAGAGAGAGACACCGGGTGGAATCTGGCTTTCATAAACTAGAGTTTTCTAACCTGTCCTTGGAAGTCAACAGCATTACTTCCACCACTTTCTGTTCATTAAAATTGAGTCATTAAGGTTTTCTCATATTTAAGAAGAGGAGAATTAAGCTCTACTTTTTTGATAAGAAGAGTGTCAACAAATTGCGGACAAGTTAAAAAACCACCACAAAGGCAATATTATTTCTGCACATCTATTTCTTTCCTCTCTGATAAATTAAAATAAATAAATGCATTTTGGAGGCACTGTCCTCTTATTTAGTGAACAAATATTCCTAATGAATTAAAAGACCTTGTTTGAGGCAAGGTTAAACAGGGGGTAACTTAACCATTTAATGAGCATAGCTCAATATCTTCTAGATATTTGTGTGTTTATTCCTACTGAAACTTTTATCACTTTCATTTTTCTCATAGAGACTAAGAGGTTTAGTTTAGATTTTGGAAACTGGGTCTTTATAAACATGAAAAAAATAAAGGAAGTCTCATCTTAGGGTGTCAGGGGCAGATGGAAGATAGAATCTGGAAGACCACTATGTCCACACTTATGACAGACCATTGGTTATAGCAAGTGAAAATAGATTTCCCAAACCTAACATATTAAGTTCAATACATTTCTCTTTGGTAATAGCAGATAGAAATTTCAGTTACAGTAAACCATTTCTGAGCCTTTATGTGTACCCCTAGACATTCTAAAGAAGGATGAGCTGGTGAAAGAAAGTTGGTATGTTTGAAGTCATTTCATGTAACTGTTGTCATTTATAAGAAAATTGTCTGTACCACAATTTTCTAACCACATTTAAAAATTAAATAAATTCTACATTTGAGGGCTTTTACCTCAGTTTTTTCTGGTTATGTCTAGGATACTTCCTCTTCAAGCATCTTGAATTCTTATAAAAGTTGATTCCACATTTTCTACTGTCTCATAATTTCTATAAAAAAGGGTCATCAGAAGCAAGAATGAGTATTCTGTGCTTTAGACAGATGGAGCATAAGCTTCTTTCTGATTCTGTTGAGGAAATTGAGGGAGCAAGAAGCTACATTGAAGCTGTGGTTATTTTACATATGGACTCAGCAAATTAAAATGTGCACAACTACTGTATATTGTTTGAATGGTGGCCAGACCAAGAGGTTTTTAGTAACTGAAAAAGTCATGAGCTGAATTCCAAATTCTTTTCAGTATTATAAGAATTCTATCCCAGAATCTTGTTTTCCTTGGATCAATACCCTCCAGCCCTCCTTTCCCCCACGGAATACGTGAGGAGCCAAGATAGAACTCTGCTGCTTGCCAGCCTTTGCACACAGGGCTGTCAGTGAAGGCACCTGGATGGGAAGGGGGAGTAGGGTACCGTGGGAAAATGAGCTTGGTGCTTGTAACCATTCTCTGTAGGTTGTGGCATGTGGCGCAAATACGCAGTAGGAGATACTGGTCTACAGAACTCCTTACAAAAACACTTCCTTTAAATCCAGTTAAAAGAACTTAATGATAAAGTAGATTTCCAGGTGTGTCTACAAGCTAACCCTCTACTACTCCCAGGCTTTCTTTAGTAGTGGCAATGATGGCTGTATAAATTAGCATTTTCAAAGTATTTCTACTTGCAGAAATTCCAGGTAGGTATTTATCAGGATTTGATTCATAGACTCCAAGAAGTACAGCATTTATATGGTTATGAGCATTTTTTCTCCACTACTTAGAGCCTTACAGTGGCTTCCTATTGAACTCAGGTAAATTTCAAACTCCACTAACATGGCTTCCGTGTTCCAGAGGATATACCCCATGTTTACCTGCAGGTCATCTATAATAATGCTGAAATAAAACGCTGTTGTAGTCTGCTTTTTCCTTATTTAGCTTGTGTCTATGGGGACTATATATAGTAAACATTCTTCTATGCAAACAAACATTTTATTTGTGATTCTGTTTTATTATTTTGTATTTATTTATTTATTTACTTTTAAAATAAATTTATTTATTTTATTTATTTATTTTTGGCTGTGTTGGGTCTTCATTGCTGCGTGCAGGCTTTCTCTAGTTGTGGTGAGCAGAGGCTAGTTTTCATTGCAGTGTGCGGGATTCTCATTACAGTGGCTTCTCTTGTTGCAGAGCACAGGCTCTAGGCACGCGGACTTCAGTAAATGTGGCGCACGGGCTCAGTAGTTGTGGCTTGCGGGGTCTAGAGCGCAGGCTCAGTAGTTACAGCGCACGGGCTTAGTTGCTCCACGGCATGTGGGATCTTTCTGGAAAAGGGCTTGAACCCGTGTTCCCTGAATTGGCAGGTGGATTCTTAACCGCTGAGGCGCCAGGGAAGTCCCCTGTTTTATTTTTTAATTTTTAAATTTTTTGGCCGTGTCACACAGCATGTGGGATCTTATAGTTCCCTGACCAGGGATCGAACCTGCGCCCCCCGCATTGGAAGCATGGAGTCTTAACCACTGGACTGCCAGGGAAGTCCAACAAACATTTTTATAGCAACACCTTAAATGGCTTTGAGGTATTTTATCGTATGCGTGTGCCATCATCTGTTGCTGGACAGTTAGATAGATTTCAATCTTTTAAATTGAATACTTTTGTAGATAAGATTTTGTTTACACCTTTAATCATTTCCTTAGGATAAATTAATATTATTAATTTATTAAGTAGAATTACTAGACTAAGAGGTGTGCATATTTTAAGGCTCTCAGAAAGGATATACAAATTTTTATATCTATGAACAGTATTTGAGACTGTCCATTTTCTGATTCCTTAAATAAACCTGATTTTTATCTTTGATAATTTGAAAGGTGAGAAATGATATCTTTTTTACTTTACATTTCTTTGATAACTAATCCAGCTTAAATCTTCTTTTTGTTATTTTTGGTTATTGGTAATTCCTCTGTGAATTGCTTGGTCTTGACCACTACGGGCGAATCCATCATTTTTCTTATTGCTTTTTGTGAGCTCTTTATATAAAAAGACATCAGTATTAAATTTCCCATATTTATAAACTTCCATAGACTTTTCTAGACAGAGCAAATAAAACATGTTAAAAGTATGATGGGAAAATGTTTTCTTTTGAGTTGGCTGGTTATCTAAGGACCAACAATCGTTTATACATGGCAGAATAATATAGTAGCTGTTTTCATCAGGATCCTGGCAGGAAAGAGATGGCAGGGTCAAATTAGGTAAACTGGGGAAAGTTTAGTAATGGTACTACTTACAAAAGTTTGGATAGAATGTAGGGAAATACAAAGGATAGTAGACATGTACTCAGAAATGTACTTAGTAACACGTGCCCTGATCACTCTTGGGCCCTTGGACCTCCTCACCCTTGGACCAATACTCCATCCCTTTCCTGAAAGGGTAAAGTTACCCTGAAAGGGTGAAGGAAAGGACAGATAAAACAACCCTGAAAGAGAGTGTTATTTGGAAAGGACCACCTCTGTTGGGGGATGTAGCCGTTCCAGGACCCCACAAGGGAGGCAAGGTACTAAATATCCCAATTTTAGTCTCTTCCCTCCCTGCATTGACAACACCCAACTGGAAACCAGTCGGAAGGAAAGGTTTTGATGTAGTCCATATAGGGCAGCCTCTCAGAGTACCAAGCAAGATCAAAAGAGTAGAGTATAATCTGTAGGGACAGATGGTTTCAGCACAATGGAATATGACTGTGATTCTGGAACTGGTCTCAAGAAGGCTCAGTTCCCCAGCTTTGCCACTTAGCTGCTATGTAACATTTGTGACCCTCATCTGTAACATGAGGATCGCTGTAGTCCCCGCCTCAGGTGGTGATTGTGATAGTTGAAGGAGTTAAAGCACTTGGTATTATCTTGGCATGTAGCGTATACGTGGTTGAGGGTCTGAGGAACCTGAGATGTTTCCTTTGGTTGTTTTCTTTTCTTTCCCTTTTCCCCCTCCTTTAATAATCCCCACTTCTAGCCCAGCCTGGTTGCTGGTTGAGATTTGGCTGGGCGTCTGGAGTGTCAATCATCAGGGGCCAACCCTATTCGGTTCCTCAGCCAGCAGCTGGATAGCTCATGGCAGTGGGCGCCCACCATCCAGACAGAGCTGCATATCACCCTGTTGATCCTCTGACTACTGATCCAGGGGAAGCTCTGGGTGCCATGTCCCCAGATGTTTTATCATATTCTTCCAGCCTAGGCACTTTCCAGCTGTGGTACACTGAGGAAATCTTTCCCGGAGATGCTTTCACTTGCTTAGAGAAATTATGAAATAAAATAAATACATCCCCCCAAATGAATTTTTTTCTTATTCTCATAGTAACCATATGAGGTGAGTCTTTAGCAGCTATCCACAGACGTTTGTTTCAATGTTTGCTTTCTAGATAAAAATAAAACAAAATCATCAACCCCCCAAAATCTATAAGCGGAGAGGTTTGTGTATTGAATATTCATGAACACATAGAGTTGTATGTACTCCAGATCTTCTAGGCAGTAATTTGCAACAAAGTGTATCTTCTTTTGAAACATTAGTAGAAGAACTTCACAATCAAAACTAGAAGAAAATTTGAAGAATACAATTATATGCAAAAATTACTTCCTGGGAGCTTTTAGTTTTTTTGTGTGTTTGGTTTCCTGATTTTACTGTTGCTTATTACTTTCTGAATGAAGTGACAATAATTCTATATACAATTACTAGCATTTTAATACTCACTAAGAGGTGTGAAATTGCCACATTTATGTTTATTGGTGTTAATCCAGGGCATTAATAGCTGGCCTGATTTGGTATTGGAAAGGAATAAATTCTGCCTGATGAATATGAACAAAATGTGACCATGGATGTGATGAGACAGTCTCTCCATCTGCTCAGAAGCAACCTGAGTTCTTATGGATGAGCTTCCAATATTTTTAGAGGATTGGTAAAAAGAACTGTTAAGTTGGGTAGAGTATACTGTATTTTAATGACTTAGAATAAATATTAGACACATAGTTCTGGCACATCTGTTACACAGTAGGAAATGTAAATCATATAGGTGGCATTACTAATTAAGTTATTTTTAGCTTTAAAATTTAATAATGTTTCCAATTTGAGTCCAATGATTTCAGAACTCAGGAAGAAGTGTAGTAGATCAAGGTAGGCTTTGAAAAATTGAGTATCTGTCCAGATCGGTCTCTAGTGGTGTATTGAAGCCAGCTCATGCTGGCCTGTGAGAGACAACTGTTATATTTTCAGGAATTTTGTGAGCCAGTTGTTAAACAGCCACTGTTAAGAATTAAATTATATAATCCTATAAGTATATAAATTATACTAAAGAATAAAGATAATACATACTCAAAACTTATCACTTCCTAAATATGTTGCTACACTTTTTTTTTTTCTTTTTTTTTTTTTTTTGTGGTGCGCGGGCCTCTCACTGCTGTGGCCTCTCCCGTTGCGGAGCACAGGCTCCGGATGCGCAGGCTCAGCAGCCATGGCTCACGGGCCCAGCCGCTCCGCAGCATGTGGGATCTTCCCGGACCAGGGCACGAACCTGTGTCCCCTGCATCGGCAGGCGGACTCTCAACCACTGCACCACCAGGGAAGCCCTGCTACACTTTTAAAATTACGTTCTTGGGGTTATTTATATCTCTGCTTGGTGGAAATACTATATGATGATATAGTGTATCTTTTCCAAACTCTGCATTCAGTGACATCGTGTTGAAACTGGAGAGAGTATTTATACTGGAGAGAGTATTTATACCACTCAGCAAATGCTAAAAGTCAGGATTTCATTTATTGTCTTGTTGACTGTCTAGACTTGAGAAAGTGATTTTAAGTATAATGTAGATTAAACTTAAAAGTGTGTTGTCTCTATAGGTGTTATATTGTGAATAGTGCAAAGAAATGAAGAAATACTCTTCCAATATTCAAAAAATATTATATGATTCTACAAGGAAATCACTTATGTCATTGACAAACAGGTAAAGTTCCGACTTGCATCTTCATTATTTCACTTTCATCTTACTTGTTAACATAAATGAAAATATCAACCAACATTTAGTCAGCATGTTTGTCAATGGCATGAATGAGTTTTTGGTGAATCAGAGAGTACTGGAACATGTATTTGTAGTCTGATTTTGTAACACCATTTTTGGTAATGGAAACACAGTAGACTTTGTAAGAAATAGTAAATCACAGTTACAGGTTTACAGAATTTTGAATAAATAGTTTTGCATATTTTGTTCTACATATTTGTAAGCCGTGTTACAGTTCTTTCTATCTGTGTATAATAAATATATGTATGCATATATTTGCATACTTTTTTCTCCAGAGAGCTGGTCATTAAGCTTTTACTAGCACACAGTTGATTGGATATTATTAGTTCTAAAAACAAGTCTGAAAAACTCTGCATCTTGGTTCCCAACATATTAGCTTTAGGTGTGTGGGGACCCACAAAGAGGTTAAGAGGTTTTATGAAGAACCATCAGAAGCATCATGAAGACTTTTAGAAAGGATTACTGTAGAAGCATTTTGTATTCAATACCAATTTATTATTGTTTTTCTTAAGAAGCTGTTTATGAATTACTCGTAGTACTTAGATTTCTCTGGATAGTAAAATTAAAGTGAAATTATAGCAAGTTTAGACCAATATAGCCTTTCTACCCAATCATTTAGTGTTTTAGGTTAATGTTTCTCTGCACAAGGAAGTTAAGAAATATTAAAATCATGGATGTTACCTATTAGATTCCATAGCTGCATTATAGCCATATATACTTAAATAGATTAGATATAGGTACAGATTTAAACATAGATGTATAGGTATATGTAGATAGACCAAAATGACATACATGGTATGCTCTTAAAAGTGAAGAACATTCCGTTTTAGATGCCACCCTGTTTAGAAAGTGAAGGACCGCAGCATGTTCAGGTGAGAGTGCCCTGGAAGAGAAAAGGATTCACAATCACATCACACAAGGACTGAATAATGAAACAAAAGTCAACCTGCAGTAATGAAAACTTAGAAGGCCATGGGAGAGGCCTGCACATATCAGAAGGTTTTTATAAAAGGTTGGAGAAAGACTGGGCTTATTCTGGGTGGTTTCAGAAAGTTTAACAAATCCCAGTGGATTTGTAGGGAGGTGGATTTGGCACAGTGTAAGAATAATTACCTAATAACTAGAACTGTCCAAAATTAAAATGTGTCTCCTAAAGAGGTGGTGATGTCCTTCATTAGAAGTCCCCAAGCAGAGCTGAGAGTTGTTACAGATGGGATTCAGATGACCTTTGTGGTCACCTTTCCAATTCTGCAATTCTGTCAGTCACCTGACTTCTCATTTGTGTATTAAACCCAAAGCAGGAGCCAGTCCTTGCAACTGTGCTGGCTCATTTGAAAACTGGCTGAACATGTTGGTTCAGAAAGTTAAAAATTGAAATTAGTCTTTCAAATGTGATAGTTGAAATACACATGTGATCATATACGACTTTTAAGTAAATGAATTCCGGTAAAATCACACTGGAAAAAAATCCCTCTACAAAGACATATTCTCTATAACAAAAATGTTTCTGTGTATTGGGGCTAGTAAATAGCACATAAGCCTTGTCATCTATTAATAGTAGATGACATATTGTATGCTTATTTGATGTCCTATGCTTGATAACAGATTCCTTCTTTGCCCATTCATTTCTCAATACAGTTATTTTACAGCTAAAAAAAAATGGGCAGGGCAGAGAAGAAACATTCAAAAATAATGTTTAAACTGAGTTGCCACTGGTATTTCAAGCTATTTCAATAAGTATCCACATGGAATTGCATAGGGCATGAGAATTGAGTGGGTTTTTTTCTTCTACTTTTAAAATACATTATACCCTCCAGCGGCCAATTATCCCCCCAAATTAGTGTTTTACTTGAAAAAGTTCATAGATCAAATGAACAGAAATGAATCTTGACTGGCACTCTGGAATAATATTTGTCATGTAGCTATATAATAACTAGATATTGAAAGGATCTGTGTTGATTAGCAATGCTAATCAAAATTCTAAAGTTCCTCTTCCCCAGAGAAAAGATACTGCCATCTTAATCTATTATGGATTAGATGTTTATATTTTTAACCCCCTAATTAACTATTCTTGATATTTACAAGACAGTTGAAATTTTAAAATTTTGATTTTATTCTTACAGGGAAAAAAATTATTTCCAGGGATCAGAAAACTCACATGAATATCCTAGTTTTATCCTTGAGCCAGTTTGGGATATAAATTACAAAGAAACACAAGAAATAAAAAGAAACATGGGGAAAACTTTTGAAGTATATCATTGTCTTGAATTTAAATTCAGGAACGTGTCTCTTGGTACCCATTTTACGAAACTTATATCACCATGGTTTGCAAAACAAAGTAGAGAGAATGTGTGCTTGGTTTAGCTTAGATTTAATTTAATTTTTTAAGCATCGGGAATAGAAAAGAGACACAACTTTAAGTGAAATGAATAGGTAACATTTGCTAGAATTAAAAAAAGACACCACCAAATAATCTTTCCCTGGGCTAAGAGTTGCTGTCTCAGAGGTTCATGGCCGCATCAGCCCAGGCTACTCTTTGAGGCAGCCCATTAAGGGGAAAATTTAGCTCATGTTTTCTCCTCAATCAGAATAAAAAGGGAGGGGAGTATTCAAGGAGAGAATAGAAGATTTTTCTTAAAGTTATAGAAAGGAAACAAGAGCTTAAGTGAGTCAAGGTAAAATGACCTGGCTACTTCCCCAGTCAACTCACAAATGAGGTAGAAATTGAGGGCAAACTGGCTGAGATATTATTGCATCTCTCATCCTAGATTTGTTTCTTTTCATTGCAAATTTGCTATTCAGGGACTGGACCTCAGAAACAGTTCATCTCTACTTTCTATAACCTAAGAAAGTGCCTCATTTCAATAAAATCCACCCTAGATCAAAATCATCTGTGAAATAAGCTTATAATGGAGATTCACCAAAACACGTTTGCTTCCAACATGGTGCATTGTGGTTGGTCACAGGCTGACTGAAGGTGACCAAGTGTAGAGAATGGAGCACAAGCACCCATTATCAGGAAAAAAAATTCCAGGAAAATGCCCCTCTGGCTCAGTCCCCAGAATACTTTTGATATGTAGTGGTCAGTGGATTGTACGTCTTAAGAAAAAGTTTAATAAAACGCTAATTTGGGGTCCACCAGGATGCTAGACTATAAGTTCTACAGAAAATGCATGAATGCCTCAGTATGTAGGTAAACATATATTGAATATGGATGTGAAATCGCATAGAAAAATACCTAGATCTCTCCCTCCCTCCCTCCCTCCCTCTCTCTCTCTCTCTCTCTCTCTCTCTCTCTCTCTCTCACATACACACACACACACACACACACACACACACACACAAATAAACATTACAGAAGAAGTGATTGGGTGAAGCCAAATTTCTGTCACTTTTGTCATCATGAACAGCCAAGTGATGGTGATCG
Source organism: Aethalodelphis obliquidens (assembly GCF_003676395.1). Lineage (NCBI taxonomy): Eukaryota > Metazoa > Chordata > Mammalia > Artiodactyla > Delphinidae > Aethalodelphis > Aethalodelphis obliquidens. Next base: position 11,612,823 of record NW_020837971.1, read on the forward strand.
TGGCGGTGGTCATGATTATCATCTTTCATCTGATAGTAAAAATCTTATCCATCTTAGAGTGATTTAATTAAATAAGAGGTAAGCTCATTCATCTATTCTGAAGGGTTAGAATGAATATTTGACTGTAGGAATTTATCATGTACCCTTCATGGGTCAATGGATAGGTGAGTCTTAAAGCCTCTTTAGGTGGAGATTATTCTAATAGAAACTTCCTCCAGACCCCTGCCTTTCAAAGGCCCAAAGCAATATTCCGTATTTCTTAGAAGAAATAAGGTCAAATGTGGGGAAAGTGCAGGTAAACAGTATCATTCACATGGAAATCATCACCTCAAGTTACCGAAAAGGTGATTTTTCTTGGAAAAAAAAGGAGATAGAACTGATTTTGATGGTATTAAAGGCAAGGAATTTCATTAAAAAAAATGTTGTTGGCAAGATGCCGAATTACAGTTTTTATGCTATTAAAGTGAAGTTATTAAACCTTACAGCAAATGAAGATTATTGTCCTTGTTTAATAATAATTTTTTTGTGCCATGAATGCTCTGCTGCTAATTGGAGAAATTCCCAATGTATCTTAGCTGAAGAGGAATTTTAAATTTTATAGAAGATATGTAACAAATTACCTAAGTACTTATGTGAGTACATATGCAGATAGCTAGGTAGATAGACGTGTGTGTATTTGTGTTTGAGTTATATGCCTGTACTCCTTTGATTTACCCAGGTATAAATTATAGTGATTTAGGTGGCTAAAATACGTGACATATTAGTAGTTAAAATACATGTAATTAACAGTTTATGTTCCCTGTTGTGAAAAGAGAGAAGAGATACCCCCAGTATCAGGTAGACATGGAAAGCAAACCTTCAGGATTGTTGGCCTTACTCTTCATTCACAGACAAGAACTATGAGACCAGATTGGATCTCATGACTGTGCAGCCACTGAGGGGAAGCCAGACCCAACCGAGGTCTCCTGACTTTCTGTCCAGCATTCTTCAGATCTTAGTTATTATGTGGTGAGGTGTCAGGAGGTGTGATAAGAAACCCTATCTTTCTTCTTGATAAACTTCAACTTCTTTTCATCCTCTTATTAAATCTCAGCTTTCCTCAAAACCTTCAAAGCTTTTTCAATGTGCCTTCAATTTACATTTCTTTTCATTCCTCCTCTGCTCCTTGTTTTCCAATATTTGGGGCCCCAAAGAGGCAGCACCAGTTAGAAGTTTCTCCTTGCACCTCTGTAGAATCTGTTCCTCCACCTCCCACCGAGATTCCGCGTCTGTAACAGCCAGACCAGGGCTTGCTTAATCCACGTGGATATCTTAGAAGTGAGAGGAAAAACTTTTCTGTATTTACCGAGATGGAAATCAAGTTGTGTTTTGAGGACATGTAATTGTTGATCAACTTGAAGCTCCTTGAACTCAGGTGTCAGGCTTGTTTGTTTTCCACATGCCACCATTTTTTTTTTAAATTGAAGTATAGTTGCTTTACAATGTTGTGTTAGTTTCAGGTGTACAGCAAAGTGATTCAGTTATACATATATATATATTTTTTCAGATTCTTTTCCCTTATAGTTTATTACAAAATACTGAGTATAGTTCCCTGTGCTATACAGTAGGTTCTTGCTGGTTATCTATTTTACATGCAGTAGTGTGTTTATGTTAATCCCAAACTCCTAACTTATTCCTCCCCCACTTTTCCTCAGCAGTAACCATAAGTTAGTTTTCTAAGTCTGTGAGTCTGTTTCTGTTTTGTAAATAAGTTCGTTTGTACCATATTTTTAGATTCCACATAAAAGCTATAGCATATGATATTTATCTTTCTCTGTCTGGCTTACTTCACTAAGTATGATAATCTGTAGGTCCATCCATGTTGCTGCAAATGGCACTATTTCATTCTTTTTTATGGCTGAGTAATAGTCCATTGTATATATATACCACATCTTCAGATGCCACAATTTTTAACATGGAGAAGAATGAGAGCATGTGGCAAAAGTATTGAATAAATGAAGAAAGATCTCTTTTCTAAAAAGGTACCTTCTCTTTGTATAATGTAGGTATGTAGCTCTAGCAGTAGCTGTCCTTACCTGGATCATGGAAGCATTTATTTGATTATAGGCCAAATTCAACTCTGAGCACTTGTTCCCCTTGACACATGAGAAAGTAAGAGATTGTTCTGAGGTTAAGTAATTCGTTCACTGTCTTACAGTGAATTGGGGCACATCTACTCAGCAGATCTGCACCTGGGTATTATCTTTGGCACTGAGACACTCAGAGCTAGCTCTAGTTCAATGTGGGAAGCGAGTTATTATTATCATCATCGCTGTCATTTTATTTATTGAGCATTTATTGTTTACTGAGCATTTATGAGGTGCCAGGCACTTTGCTAAGCACTTTACATATATAACCTCATTTAATATCGTGACTCTTTGAAGTGGATGTCATCCCTGTTTTGCAGATGAGAAAATGAAGAGATGGGCTGTTTAATATTACACAACCCGTAAATGAGAACAGAACCTGCTGTGCGGTTAAATTCCAGAGGGCCATAACTGGTGCATCTCTTGCTGATATAATGGCCAGGAGGAATCAGAAACCCAAGCTAGGAAGGCTCAATGAGAACAAACTGTCAGGGCTGCCAAGGAAGCAAAAAGGCTATGCAAGCATCTAAAAAGATGGCAATGGCTGCTGCAAAGTTTCCCACAAAGGCAGCACCTAAGCAAAAGATTGTGAGGCCCGTGAAGATTTCTGCTTCCCAAGTTGGTGGAAAACACTAAGTTGGCAGATTGGATTTTTAAAATAAAGATCTGAGTATAACTAAAAAAACTGAAAACCAAAAAATGAAACAAAACAAACAAACAAAATCAATAAATGAGGAAAGTAGCATTTGAACCCAGGTCACTCTAGTCCCCAAAGCCCTTCTCTTAGCCACTAAACTGCTGATCTGAATAAGCACTCTAACTGGATGTTTGGTGCTTTTCACTCTCCACAGCCCTAAGCCCTTCTCTTCTTCCAGAATATCTTTACCTCTTCCCTCCAGTGTCAGGTACCTTGATAATCTCCCTCCAAATAAAAATCTTCAGATTTTTCATTTACACCCATATTTTTATATGACACCTCCTAAGAGTATTTGCACATCAAGGAGAAAAAGTCTTAGGCCAAAAAAAAAAAAAATTAACAACTAGAAATAGAATTTTAGGAAGGAGTTGTAGAGGTCCAGGGGTGAATTAGGCCCCATTCTGATTTCTCTGAAATGACATTATGCTGTGGTTACCTTCTTATTTGTATGTTGAACTTGAGAAAACTCCCTTTTTTGAAGTGAATTACCGCCAGGAGGCCCATATATTCAGTCACATATCAATTTTGTGCATTTTGAAAGATAGGCTTGTTTCAAGAGAATTCAGCAGTGTGTACCCAGAAAATTACTTAATAGCAAATAAACTATTGTTTCACTTGTTATATAATACATTCTTATGATAATAAATCTGTGTAGTTGCTGGAAGCTTGAGCTTGGGATGTGGAGCAGCAGAGAAATAAACATAAATGACTTACAAGGAAGGACAAACTTGAGTTACCAAATTATCCTCCCCAGGAAACCAAGTCCTAAATTGATACCCCCCAGGGGAGAGATTAAACAAACAAACAAACAAAAGCAAATAAAAACACCATAGCAGACTTTTGGTTAAACACAGGAGATTGAACACATGCATTTCTCTCTACTCACAACCCAAACACAATAATCATAACCACAGAGGAATTTTAAAAGGTATAAAGAGGAGCAGGGAAGAGATGGTCCTGAACAGGATATGTCAACAAGTTTTTAGAAGAGGGGAAATGGATGAGTAATAACTGATGTAACTGAATAGAGAGAGGTGAGCCCTTGCTGCCCGCAGGAGGGCAGCCAGTCCACACACCAGAGCTCCTGGTCCTCTCCGGAACTGGGGATACCTAGTCTCTCTGCACAGGTTGTGTCAGGGAAACAAGAGGATTGGTTGAAATCGTATAAAGAGCAGTTAGAGCTCCAAGACCTTTTCTGCATCCCCATTAGAAGCTGCATGATTCTCCCTGACCCAATGGAGACAGCACTCTCTGGGGAAACTGAAACAGAGAGGTTCCAGTGTCAGGGACACCCAGACCAGCAAGGGGGTAACCCAGAGGTCTGAAGACAAAGGCAAAGACTCAGTGCCTTTGCCGAGATGTACAGAAGTTGGACCCTCAATTCCCATTCCCTGCTCAGCCCCTAGAACACTGGTAGTTTGTCTTACCCGCTTATACCACCATCACCACCACCACATTCTCCCTCAAACAGAAAATTAGAGGAATCTTCTCTAGAGAAATGGTATGGTGCAGTGGAAGAGACCCACATTGAGTGTTCCTCAGCAAATGACTGATTCTCAAGCCTAATAAATCATAAGTCGATAAAATCCACCATTGCATAGAGGGTCCAATCAGAATTTTATTGCCCTACTTTTGAATAACTACTGATAGCCAAGGATTACCTACTATTTGAGGAAAACCTACAATATGAAAGACAGATAATAAAGAAATAGGCTTTGGAGGAGGAACTCTGGAAAAATAGAAGCAATGCACAGAATAAGATAAAACTTGAAGAAAAGAATAATCCCCTCAGCAACCTAAGATACTACAATTATGAAACAAGAGAAGGATGCTACAGAAAAAGGATATTCAGAGATCAAGAGAGAGCTCTTGGAAATTAACAAAAAAATAAGATAGCAGAAATAAAAAATTCAATAGAAGGTTTGGAAGAGATAATTGAAATCTATCAGTCATTTTCAGAAAAATACAGAGATTGAACATAGGATAGAAAAGTTGAAAATTAGAGGGTAGAACTAGGAAATTCACTATCTAACTAATAGGAGTAGTAGAAGAATGATGCAGAAAATGGAAGGGAGGAAATTATCAGAGAAATAGCACAAAACAATTTCCCATAAATGAAGGACATGAGCTTCTAGATAAAAAGATCAAAAAGCCCGCTGCATACCTTGAATATAAAAATGATAAAAGATCATGGAATTATGAAAATTTAGAACATTCTAAACATTTTCAGCAACAACAGAAGGGCACAATCAAAAATTGAGATGGTATTAATTTTCTCAATTTAACTTGAGAAGTTAGAAGACAATAGAGCAATGCTTAGAATTCTATGAGGTAAGTGATAGTTTTCATTCTCTCGTGTTCAACTTTTGAAAAATGCATCTCCCATACATTGCTTCTTGGGAAGTTAGTGGAGGATGTGCTCCATGAAAATGAAAGGATAAACCAAGAAAGAAGAACTGAGAGCCATAAGGGGCTGCAGCGTGGGAGAGAGGTGGAGGGAATTCCAGGAGGATGGTAAACAAGGCCTGGAGAACCGGGCAGTTCTGTTTGGAACAAGAGAATGCTGGGGTGTCCAGGGCTGTCCCTAGAGTTTAAATGCCTGTTAGATGCCTGATATGTTCAGCAGTGTTGAGGGCTTTTTACAGAGTTTGGGAGAGGAAAAAGTGATCCGCAGATAGAGAATTACTAAGTACCTAGTCAAGGCAGTGATTAATTATCAGAAAAGTTTTAAGAAATAATTAAACCTAATAATTGCACACTATCTCAATTATGAACAAGGACATAATAATATAATGTAAACATCAAAGACTGATTTATTCAAAGGCAGTGATGTCATTATTTTGGGAGGGAGGCAAAAAGAAGGATGGGGAGGGGAGGAGAGAAAACGGGAGAGAGAACTAAGTTCTCATGTTCTAAATGAGAAAGCTATAAATAATGGCTAAAATAGGAAAATCAAGAAATAGAATGGTGAGCATATTATTTAGAAATATGGGTGTGGAGGGGAACTAAGGAGTAAAGGAGGGGGCAGGATAAGCAGTTTTTCCTATAAGCTTTGTATTTCTTGACTTAAGAAAATCTGCTGGTATATTACTTTAGTAAAAATTAAAAATGAGTTTAAAAACCTGAAAATCTGATCTACAGAATAAGTACTCTTATTTAAGACCTAAAATAAACTAATGGTGGCTTTTGTTCCTTATGCTATAATTTCTCCATTTGGTAAAAATAAATGTCGTAAATGGTTCAAATACAAGGCAATGTGTTGAAACCAAGGGCTTGAAATTCATAAAAGAGGAAGGAGTCTGTGATGAATTGAAGATCTTAGATGAGGGGAGCAAAAGGCCCTTATTTGATGCTGTTTGAAATGGTGTGAAATAAAAGTTAAGGTGCTGCGTGGTAAGGAGAAATTATAAACCAGCACTTCTCTACAAGAGCTTGACAAGCATCTCACCATTTACTGACCAGAAGCCCATTAATTCCATGGATATGATAATATTTATCAAACAAATTCAGTACTATATGAAACTTCATATATCTGACTTTATAATGCCCTGTATACTTAAAATAATTAATTATAACACAGGAATAAGACCCCAGCCAATGCAACAGACCTCTATCTTTCATGAAAATTCATACTTTTAATAAAAAGCAACACAATATTACACATAATATATTTCTGACCATTATGTTAATCTGTTGAGCAATAAAATATTCTTCTTTTTTGTAGCTATTCATGATAGAAATAGATGGAGAGAAACCCAAATTTTCTAATTTATTGACTCAACTCAGCAAGGTGCCTTTTATATTAAAAATATTTCTATCCCATTCTTTCTATTTCATTTTTAAAATGTTGATTTTCATCCAGAGTCTTGAAATCAATCTACGTGGATTAATGACAGCATTTATTTTAAAAAATGGAATGAAATAGAATATTGCAGAACATTATGGAATGGAGTAGAGTATTTGTGACTCATATTTGAAAAACACTGCACAGTTTCATATTGCTTCCTTAATAGAAACCCTATCCCTTTTACTGTACTTTTCAAAAGCCTCATCCCCAGTAGAATCTGATACAGGAGTGCCAAGAGTGGTGAGGATTACATCAACTAGAGAAATTTTGCTCGACAGAATTTCTAGCCAACTTGCAAGATTCCTCTAGGCTACTTAGCTATTTTTTCAATCCCTTTAAAATGTTTTTTAACCATGATCCATAGTGAAAAAATGTCAGTATGCAAAGAATGTAAGTAAGGGCAGTTACTGTTCTGTAAAACTTTTGTTTCACTGATAGGTAAATAGGTAGGTAGGTAGATAGTTAGATAAACTTGGGCAAGTTACTTATCCTTTGTGAACCTCGATTTCCTCATTTGTTAAATGATAATATCGTCCTCATATGATTCTTCCCAGGATTAAATGTGATGATCCCTGTTATACATTTCCCAGTTCAGTTCATAGCAGAGAGAAAACCCTCAGTAGAGGCTGGCTCTCATTGTCAAAGGTTTTCTCTCACCCAGACTTGTCTGTCTCACCAGAATTCTTTGCTAAGTGGCCTAGTTAAGGCTGGTGATTTATAAATGATTTTCCCAACTGGTTAGGAAAGATTGGTCAATATTTCTCTATCAAAACATGTACTTCTCATTATTCTTCCTCATTCATTACCTTATATTGATAATATGTTTGCTGTTCTCTTATTTAGTTTATGCATTGGGCTAGTGTATCTTTGGTCAAAAGCTTGTACGTCTACCCAAGAGGAAAAGTTTAATGTGCATTAACTTAGCTTATATGGTGCCATATAGATACATATTTAACAGTCAGGTTTAGGTAGTGGTGGTGATCACTGATGATATCCTGAGGGTAAGTGATCTGATTCCATTCCCATTTTCCTGCCTAATTTGTAATGGAATCTTAAGCCTATCATTTGAGCCTTTTGGCAAATACCTGTTTTATGAAATGTGTATAGTACATATATTTTGCAGAAGGATCCTACACTCCCTGAAAGTTGTACTGCAACCTCCTTTTAAGTCACGAACTTCCCTTGTGTGTTTAGAATGTGGCTAATTTATACAATTCATAGGATTTGCAAGTACTGGAACTTGGGCACAGCACGAGGAGCAGCATGACCTAGTGGGAAAAGCGCGTGCCCTGGAGCAGGCAGAGCTCCACTCAGAAGCTAGCTCCGCCGCCCACACTGGGTCCTGGTGCAAGCTAACCTCTAAAGAGACTCAGTTTGCCTGGCACTTGAATGGGCACGTTCATAGTCCACTGTGTGAAAGTTTGTAAAGTATTTAGCACAAGGTCCCCTGCAGAATAAGCAGGCAAAGTAGCTTTAATGAGAGAGCTTGAAATGTACGTTAAACTGGGAGAGGGGAGGGAATCTAAGGAGGCAAAGAGATATTGCCTTTCCTGGAGGCTCTTTTGTTTTTTCTTTATTTTAAACTGACCACTTCTATCTCAACTTGCTTGCTGATTGGGGGTTCAGCTAGAAGCCTAAACTGGGGAGGTCATATATACAGATGCCTCTTAATGTTCCACCAGTACGAGCTGTGTGATCTGGGCAAGTTATATACTTAATTTCTCTAAGTTTCCCCACATGTAAATACTGAACCACGTTCAGTTATTGTGCAGATGAGAGCTGATGTGCATACATCAGCTGTCATGATGACAGACAAACATAGTAGGTCCTCAGTAAGTGCTAAAATTATGCAAATAGATTATCCGGACAATGGAAGCCATCGTTTGGTCGTGCTATATGTAACGTGCACTTGCTCTTTGTCAGCCTGCTTTCCTGTGACAGGGATACATGTTTCCCAGCCCCTGGGGACCACAACTGGATGGTTGGTTCCTTCGTCAGAGAAATAGGAAAATCCCAAACACAGACATAAGTTAATAACCAAGGAATCAAGTGTTCAGAAAGTTGGTAGGAAATAGAACACTTGTTTGATTAGATACTTGTGGGGGGAAAAAAAAAACAACAACCACCTTCAATTTTCTTTGCTTTGGACCTAAATTAAAACATCCCCTCCTAAAAAATGTAGTTCCTTCTGGTTAAGTGCAATTTTCTCAAATATTAGAAAATCAATTGCTTGTGAATTTGGGGGCATTTTCAAAACTTTTGTGGATTTTCCTTTATTGTCCTTTTTGGCTTGACCAGGATTTGAAATACAGTACCATTTCTATTATCTCTTGCTCATTTTCAAAATGTCCTGGGTATTTCTAAGGCATGTATTTTGATTGTACTGCCTCATAGCAATGACTGCTCAATTTCTTGGAGAGTTTTAGCATTCCTTGATGTTTATTTTAGTTTTTATTCTTTTTTAAAATTTATGGTATATATACTGACATTTCAACAACTTCACATATATCAAGAAGAAAAATCAAGTAACTTGTTTTAAAATCTGTAAATTAATAATAAGTATTTCTACACATACCTGTGATATAGATTACATTGCATCTATGCACACCCATGTGACTATACATGGGTAGGAAACCAAAAATGGTCTTCACCCCATATGACCTTACTCTGCCTTCATTTCCTCATCTATAGAGTAGGCTTTTCCTGACTTATGCTTGTGCACATCTGGTGCAGATTAATGAGTTAACATCTATGGCACGTTTTATCTGAACACTTCGGGTAATAAGGGCAGTGGAAAAGAACACTTCAATTCTTGGCTAGTTTGCTACGAAATTGAGTTTGCTAGTAAATTTTCACCAATACGGAAATTCTGTTTATCTTTGCACATTTTCAGAAATGAAAATGAAGATGTAGTGTTTGGTGATCAACAGCTCTACTTTTTATGAAATAACTAGTCTTGAAATAAATAAGAATAACTTCCCAGACAGTGTGAAGACTATTACTGTCATCATTCTGGTGACAACAGTACTAGCTTATGAGACATACTGGAGAGTATAATTCTCAAATGTTCTCCTACACAGTACTAGGGGCTCATTTCACAGAAGTAGATTAAAAATAAATAGCACTGGGCTTCCCTGGTGGCACAGTGGTTAAGAATCCACCTGCCAATGCAGGGGACACAGGTTCGAGACCTGGTCCGGAAAGATCCCACATGCCCCAGAGCAACTAAGCCCATGCGCCACAACTACTGAGGCTGTGCTCTAGAGCCCACGAGCCACAACTACTGAGCCCACGTGCCTAGAGCCTGTGCTCCGCAACAAGAGAAGCCACTGCAGTGAGAAGCCTGTGCACCACAATGAAGAGTAGCCCCTGCTCACCACAACTAGAGAAAGCCTGCACGCAGCAACGAAGACCCAATGCAGCCAAACATAAAAATAATAAATAAATTTTAAAAAAAATATAAAAAAAAGATATATAATAAATAAATAAATAAATAGAACTAACAACCACAATAACCAAAAAGCCCATTGATGACAACTGAGTCTTGTAGCAAAACCACTGCAAAGATGCAGTGGATACAAATCACGTGACTCGTAGAATAACTCAATAGTGGCCAAGATTCATCTAATAAGTTTTCCTGTCTCTCTCTGTAAAGCCAGATATATCTTCAGCAGTTGAATTTACATACATTTTGGTTGAAGTGATTGATAGAGGTATGGATACATCCTTAGGTTTCTGGTCAGGCTTAATTTTTCTTTTTGTCCCTTTATATTTTCTTTGTATGTGTATATGTGCATAGAAGAAAGCAAAGTTGAGATTGCCTATGGAAACACTGATTTACCAAAATAATCCAAGTTCGTGTGAAGCCCTTAATATTAAATGTCTATTAAAACGTCTATGTATTATATAACTCATATAATATTATATAATTTATATAATATTTATAGATCCTGGGCCCTTATATGAAAATACTTATCACAATTCTCATTTTTTCCTTTCCCTTTAATTGCACTTTAACTTCCATAGAAAATACTGTTTATTCACTTCACAAATGAAAAAAATACCATGCCTTTAGACTTGAAATCATGTCCCTACCTTGAAACTTAGGAAGCATATGCATGTGGGGTAGGCACTTTTGTATCTGTGGCAGTGTGTTAGCAGAAGGATTCCTATACAGTTGGAATTCAATGTTAGATGGTATTTTTAAAGCTGAAATTAGATTCTCTGCTTTGATTATTCCATTGTGGGTCCCTAGTTATATTTTAGTGTCCTTCACCCTTTCCTCCTTTATTATTTATAACCCATACTCTTTGAGCAATGACCAGTACTAATCTGTAACCTTCTGTCCTTCTCCCTGATTCGCTGCCTTTTTTGAAACTCCAAGATTGAAGCATATATTCTGAGACTTTCTGTTAAAAAATATATTACATTTTTTTTCATATTTCTGAGCCTGAAATGAGAGTCAGTCCTGTGTTTGCTTGTCTCATTCATTTTCAGCAGGCCAGCTTCAAAAGAGAGAGAGAAAGAAAGAGAGGAGGGTGAGAGAGAGAGAGGGAGAGAGAGAGAGGGGGAGAGAGAGAGCGCAAAAGTATAAAGAAGTCACACTTTTATATTCATTATGTTATAATATCTCTCACATGAACACAGAGATATACTTTTGCATACACGTTTGTTAAAACAATTCTTTGCTATCTTGATTGCTAGATTAATGCATTGGGTCTTCCTTGCTTCCATTGTCTCACTTTTTTTTCTCCATCCACAGTAGCTGGACCTAAATAATAATGAAAACGAAGAATAGCAATTCATTTGTACTTGGTGTGCACTAAAAAGAAGTGGGGCAGAAAGCAGCATTAGTGGCAAATTCCCTGAGGACCCAAGATTCCCACTGGTTCCAGTCTCCTGAATGGTGCCTGTCCCTCCCACGCAGCTAATGACTCAAATGGGATCCATTGCCACCGGGAGCTTTTAATTTCTTTACCTGGTTGAGGTCGCTCTGATGCGATGCAAAGTGACAGCTTCCATTTCAGTCTGGCTCATTATCAGCTCTTACACCAGACAGCCAGGACACACATCTTGATCTGCACGTTGGAACTAATCCTCTTCGCCGTATAAACTGAATTTGGCCTTGGCTAAGGTATGTGGTATAATGTCATGTGGGCGTGTGTACAAACCATGTCATAGCCAAAGAAAAGGAAAGTTGAGGTGAGGCATGGATGCCTTAGGACTCCCAAATGGAAAAACTTCTGTTTGGTTCAAATTCACCACTTAGAGGGCAAGAAAGCTTCTGAGGAAGGTCCAGCTGTGAGACAGTGAAGGCAAACTTAAGATGTGGATCTGGAAATGGATGCAAAGCTCCTAGGCTCTCTCTGGTGTCTACTCTTGACCGTCATATTTGGCCATGAGTGTGCAGACATTAAGTCAGATATTGGGTCAGTCCATGCCAGTTAGTATGTATCTTGAGTTTCTTTTACTTCTCGGAACGGTTGCATGAACTATGGCATGGTTCATGGATTTCTTCCAAGTTCAGTCTTTCTTTAGAAATAAAAGTTATCAAATCTGGCCTTAACTTTTCCTAAGCAGGCCTCAGCCAACAATTCGAACACAGTCCAAATTCTCAGTATTTTGATGATCTAGGCCCTGTCACTTGAAAGCTAACCCTCTCTAACGCTGCATATGAGAAAGCTGAAACCCTTTGTGTGTATAATCTTTCTTAAACTTACACAGAGATATGTACACATAGCTATTTATAATCTATACCAAGGTATACTTATCTGTAAGGTGCTTATTGGTGTTGAGTGTAGATCAGTGGGCTAAAGAAATAGATGAAAGACTAAAACATAGGTGAAATATGTTTCATATATGCTTTCCTAGCACTGTCCAGTAGAAATTAAATGTGAGCCACATATGTAATTTTAAATTTTCTAGTAAGCACACTTAAGAAGTAAAAAGAAACAGGTGAAATGAATTTTAATAATACGTTTTATTTAATCTAATATATATAAAATACTACCATTTCAACATGCACATTAAAATTATTTATGGGATAAGATTACAATTATTGGTATATTTTATAGTCTTCTTTTAGCCTTTGAAATCCAGTATGTCATTTACACTTAACAGCACGTTGCAGTCAGGCTTGGCAGATCTTAAGTGCCCAGTATCCACCTGTGGCTTATGGCTGCTCTAACAGGCAGCACAGCTTTAGACAGACATAGTGGCTCATGACAAGTTAGGGTTCCCTTTACCAAAATGTGGCTATTTGAGAAATAATACAGAGGGATTATCTTGGTCTGTTCTGACTGCTGTAACAAAATATCACAAACTAGTGGCTTTAAAAAAACTACAGATTCCACATATAAGTGATATCATACAGTATTTGTCTTTCTCTGTCTGACTTATTTCACTTAGCACAACGCCCTCCAAGGCCATCCATATTGCCGCAAATGGCCAAATTTCATTCTTTTTTATGGCTGAGTAGTGTTCCACTGTATATATGTACCACATCTTCTTTATCCGTTACTCTGCTGATGGACATTTAGGTTGTTTCCATGTCTTGGCTATCTTGAATAGTGCTGCTATGAACAAAGGGGTGTGTTTATTTTTTCAAATTAGCGTTTTTGTTGTCTTTGGATATATACCCAGGGGTGGAATTGCTGGGTCATATGGTAGTTCTGCTTTTAGTGTTTTGAGAAACCTCCATACTGTTTTCCACGGTGGCTGCGCCAGTTTACAATAAAATAGGGAATGTAACAATAAAGAAGCAGCGTGTAAGCCAGAAAGAGAGTTCTCACCAGACCTAACCATGCTGATACCCTGACCTCGGACTTTCAGCCTCCAGAACTATGAAAAAATAAACGTCTGTTGTTTGAAAAAAAAAAAAAAAAGAAGCAGCAGACTCACAGATACACAGAACAAATTAGTGGTTTCCAGTGGGGGTGGGTGTCGGGGGGGAGAATGGGAGGTGCAAACTATTGGGTGTGAGATAGTCTCAAGGATTGTACAACATATACAACATGGGGAATATAGCCAATATTTTGTAATAACTGAAAATGGAGTATAACCTTTAAAAATTGTGTAAATTTTTTTAAATTAAAAATAAAAAAGCCACCCAGAAATATTATTTCTCACAGTTCTTGGAAGTCCGAGATCAGGGTGCCAGCCTGATTGGGTTCAAGCCCTCTTTTGGGTTGCACAGACAAACTCTCAAGTGCGTCCTGGCATGGTGAAAGGGGTGAGAGAGCTTTGGAGGTCTTTTTTATGAGAACATTAATCACGTTAATGAGGACTCCACCCCCATGACCTAAGCACCTCCCAAATGCCCTGCCTCTTAATACCATCATATTAAGCATTAGGCTGTCAACATAAGACTTTTGGGGGGAAAACAAACATTCAGACCATAGCAGGGATCTTGATAGTATCTTGGTTTAGGCAAGCAATATTCAATCATTTATTGATGATTTTTATTTTCATTTTTTTTTCGTTCACTCAGTATCCAGGGCTTATCATGTACTAGGCATGTAAGGAATGGAAGACACTATCTTGTAGGGATGGGGATGTTGTATAAAAGTGTATAAAGTGTATAAAAGGAGGGCTTCCCTGGTGGCGCAGTAGTTAAGAGTCTGCCTGCCAATGCTGGGGACACGGGTTCAAGCCCTGGTCTGGGAAGATCCTACATACCATGGAGCAACTAAGCCCGTGCGCCACAACTACTGAGCCTGCGCTGTAGAGCCCGTGAGCCACAACTACTGAGCCCACGAGCCACAACTACTGAAGCCCCTGCGCCTAGAGCCTGTGCTCTGCAGCAAGAGAAGCCACCGCAATGAGAAGCCCATGCACCGCAACAAAGAGTAGCCCCCACTCACCACAACTAGAGAAAGCCCGCATGCAGCAAAGAAGACCCAACACAGTCAAAAATAAATAAATTAGAAAAACGAAAAACAAAAAATAGCTCAAAAGACAAGCCAAATGCATGCATGGGAGAGAGAACAAACTAGATAGTGGTTAATTAAATCCAAGACATCCCTACTGCAAGGGTTCCAAGTTACCTTTGTGAGCTGTTAACCAAACCTGGGAAATCTATTAAAAAAAAAAAAAAAAAGCGAAAAGGACAAACAAGGTCACTTCTATCATGGAGCTAACATTCCAGTGAAGGGTACAGGAAGAGAGAGAGAGAGACATATGAATAATCCATCAGATGAACAAAACAAAACACTGGCAAGAACTAGAGAGTGATGGGGTTGCCATGCTGGATTGGAGCAGCTACAAAGGTAAGGGGACATTTGAGCAGAGACCTAAATGAAGGGAGACCTTGAGTCCTGTGGTTCTCTGGGGAAAGACTGTCGCAGGGAGCAGCTGAAAAGGCCCTGCGGCAGGAGGATAAATTTCATGTGGTCCTGTAGGCCACTATAAGGACTCTGGCTTTAATTTAAAGTTTTGAGCCAAGGTATGACAAGATCTATCTGGATTCTCCATGGAGAAGAGACAGATTAGGCATTCTGTTTAAACAGCTTAGTATTATTTATGTGTGTAGACATTTATATTTGTATTTCTTTGTGTTGATCCACTTTTAGGCACATCATTGCTCCAAGATTAAATTCAATAGGTAGCAAAATGATGTTTCTGAATTCTACTCAAACAGTGCTATTATTAATCAAGGAACTAATGATGAGACCCGCCTCCCAAATATAGAGGAGCTGAATGCTGGACATAAATTGCATGTTAGGGCAGAGATCAGGCAGCTAAGCTGAACATAAGCAAAAAATGGATTACTACATATAAATGGGTTATGGTAGGTGTGTGTCTTAATTTGATGATTAGTAATGGGAAATATTCCTGCATAAGGGCTGTATGTTTGGACTTTTTGGTGTATAAATGTAGAATTCTAGTTGCCTGTCAGTCTTTACACAAAATTCTGATTATCAGCTGTGATGAATGTGCACAGGGTGTACTGATGGTAGTTTAGTCTTATTCAAAGTGTGTATCACTAGGAAACAAGAAAGAAAACCAAAGGCATCCAGTTGCTTGAATCTATGATCGCCATGTGTTCTCAGGCAGCCTGGCGGCCGGATATAAGCCATTTCTTATCTCCTATGAGAATAACAAGTTATTCCTGCTCTCTGATTTAAGTTTTCTGCAGAGTGAAAAAAGTACATTTACCTCTGAAAAGGAATTCAGCTGAAGTTCTATGGGAGTATATTGGACTCTAAGAACAAATCTCTTGCCAGCATCCTTATTTAGTAAAAGACTCTCTAAATGCAGTCGGGATGAAATCCAGGATCAGGGAAAGAGTGGTTATTGCTTTTGGAATATATCATGGTGAAAATAAACGTATCTGAAAAGACATGAATGCCCCTCAGGAGTTCAGACTGAATAAAAGGCTGGCGAAGGATTCAAACAGGAGACTCTATCTTGGTAACTGGTTATTTCTTAGGGTGGTCAGAAACATTGTTTTTAAGTTGCACCTGGTCATTATATCTGTGCTTTCTTGGGAGAATAGCTTTCTCCTTGGGAATCTCAAGATGCAGTAACACCAAAGAAGTCAGTTAGAATCCCAAGCTCCATGAGAGCAGAAATTGTGCTTATCTTGTTCAGTATTGCATTCTTACTGTCCAGAAGCGCACTTAGCCTACAATAGATACTCTATAAATACCAGTTATTTGAAATTTGACCAGAATGGACTTAAATATAAAATATTCTTTAGGAAAACCTTTAGAACTACAACCAATTCCCCTCCCCCACCCGCTTGATTTTAGTTTGACAATGGACTTATCATATAATTTGGTTGTGAAGTAACATATTCTTCGGCATTTAACCCTAATGGCTGTTTGTCAATTGTAATATCATACTCAAACTACTAACAAAATGTTTTTCATGTGTCCAGGTGGCTGATAGATTGTTGATAGATAGTCGAACTTCTGGCTTCTTACTTATTATTTTTTTAACATAATTTGAGGAATTTTTTCCATCAGATAACAGTTCAAGTTTAAGCATTATTATCATTATTTAAAATTTTTTCACAGCATAGACTAAATAAATATTGTTTAAAAAACTAAAGAAAGGTTGTGTGCATTTTAATGTCTTTTCCTTTCTGTAGGTTCTGCTTTATTAAATGAGAAAATTATATTTTATATCAGACAAAACAAAATGAAGGAAGGTCATCAAATTCAAGTAACTTCCCACCCCTGAAAGTCAGAGAAACACTGCAAATAGGAGACTTGCATTTTTCTTAAGAATTTTACTCTTTAGAAATAGCATGCCTGATTTAGACCCACAGAGGCCATCCTATTTGACTTGGCTGACAACATATGAAACTGCATCAGGGCTGTAAAAAATTCACGTGAGAGAAGTTATGTAGGTACAACCAACATGCTGAGCTGAGCACACTAGGGCTTGGAATTTTCCGATTGAAAGTGTTTCCTTATCTCCCTCCACAAAAGTAAAATGAAACTACATATAACAAATGAGGGAATCCTTCCTAGATTGTCTTTTAGAAAACTGTTCGCCAAATATATATAGAAAGGGCACCTCATCACAATGAAGTTTATTGCTCAGAAGAACAATAGAAACTATATATCTTTTTCAAATAGGAAGAAAATGATTTGTTTAAAAACGATCTATTCTGGACAACATCCTGAGATACGTCTGAAATTTTAAGATGCTAAGTCGGGTTTGGGTAGGATTGTCAGTCACCCCAAATGAGCAAGTGATACCTTAAAAGGTGCTGTTTAATTAAAAGCGCACACTTGGGATTTCCTTTCTGGGCGTTTGGGAGGCATCCAGGCTGTCAACCCTCCCACCTGCTGCCCTGCGAGCCGCCAACGCTGTCACCGCAGCTCGGATGCAGGTGAAGCTGGTACTGAACCACTTTCACAGTCCAGAAAGCATGACATTCCCTGTTACCAGTGGGAGGAAAGGCTAATTGAGAAGTGTGTATAAAGGCTGTAATGAGTAGCATTTACATGTATTGATTAGAAGTAGGGCCACCGTTTCTCATTTATCACCGCCGGCAGCTGTGAAGTTTTCCCCACGTCGATTGGCACGGCTCATATTCCCGCTCCTCTAGTTCTTTATTGCCTTTTTCTTCCCCTTCCCCTCCTGAACTAGAGTGCTGACCCACCAGCTGGAATGGCCTGGTAATTACTGCAGCTCCTCCACCAGCTGCCACAATTGCCAAACCGCTGGAGTGAAAAATTCCATCCCGCATTTCCGATTTTTTACATTACCATTGCATAATCATATTTGACGAATAATTAACCTGGGTTAATACTTCAGGGAGCCATTTGCAAGTAAATTGATAAGCTGAGTGCTGTAACGGCCCACAAGGGCTGGGAACCGGTGGTGGCATGCTGCCTCTGGGGCCTCGGAGCATCCAGGGGAGCGAGTATGCCTTCTGACCACCTAAACGGACCAGGCAGGTCAGCTTTTAAAAAGATTTCTTAACCGTGACTCAGTTGGATCAGAGGAGCAAAGGCTCTAATTCTAAGGTCACCTTGAATGCGTGGGATCTCCTCTTTCTTAAAGGGCTACTCTCATCATGCATATCCTGGAGGTGGAATGGATATTTTAAGTGCTATAAGCCCAGTTTGAGAAATTGACTAACTCAGGAGATTGTGAGTTAGTATTTAGGAAATCATCAACTTGATTTTGCTTTATCTTCTGATCTTTCATCTAAACAATGGAGAGGCTCCTTTCGCTGGCTGGAAGATGGTATGCTTCACCTTCATACGAGTGGCAGTCATTTTGGAAGTAAAAGAAAGATGTACTCGTATATCTCTCTAAGAGCATGGGTTAATATGTGACAGAGTGAATGCATGGGAGTAGTGAATAGTAACCGCATTTACAGATCAAAAATAATTGGACTGGCCATTTTGGAAAGCTCTTTGTAGGACTAAAGTCACAGAAGAACACCAAAGTCTAACCGTCTGAATTGAAATTTGTTCATAAGCCTGTATTTTGTGACCAACTGGGATACTGAATTTTTTTCAGTTGCCTAATTCTGCTACCTCTTGATTTCTTATCTCTTCGCTTGTTCATATTGGACCATGCTCTCTTTCAAGACTCATCAAGGGGGCAAGGGATAACCCTATGATATCAGAAATATTTGTGTCATGCAGGCTGGGCTTTGAGATGTGAGCTGTATTCTGAAAGTGGAATCGGTGTGTACAAGCCAGATGGAGAGTCAGCACTCAGCATTTGTCACCATGTGAGGCATTGCCAGGAAAAGCAGGTCCTTTCAGACTCAACTGTAGCACTAAGTAAAATCAATGGCCAAACAATCTAACACAATTGGTCACATATTGATAGAATTAAACACTGCTGTTAACGTGACTTGTCATTGATCTGACAAAAATGAAGTTCAGGGTAAAAGTAGCCTGAAGCCTTTCGACTCTGTGTTTATGCGGAAGGGCCAAGAGAAAGAAGAATGATTTTGCGCCATCTGCTTAAACTGTGATTTTTCTTTTTAATATATTGAATTTTCATTGTTTTCTTTTTTAAAATTAATTTAATTTATTTTTGGCTACGTTGGGTCTTCGTTGCTGAGTGTGGGCTTTCTCTAGTCGGGCGAGTGGGGGCTGCTCTTCGTTGCGTTGCGTGGGCTTCTCATTGCGGTGGCTCCTCTTGTTGTGGAGCACGGGCTCTAGGCACGTGGGCTTCAGTAGTTGTGGCTCACGGGCTCAGTAGTTGTGGCACATGGGTTCAGTAGTTGTGGCTCGCAGGCTCTAGAGCGCAGGCTCAGTAGTTGTGGCGCACAGGCTTAGTTGCTCCATGGCATGTGGGATCTTCCTGGAGCAGGGCTCGAACCTGTGTCCCTTGCCTTGGCAGGTAGGTTCTTGACCACTGCGCCACCAGGGAAGACCCTATACTGATTTTTGTTTTCTCCAGCCACTATACTTCACAATGGAATACGCTTTTAGTATCTCAATTTTTTCCATTGGTGGCATGGAAGGGGGGAATTAGAGGTAGCTCATTTAAAGTTCGGATTTGATGTTCCGCTCAAGGAATATCTTCTTGATGGTGTGTGAGATTACTTCTTTGACAGAAGTCCTGTAGGTTCCTATGGACAATGAGACAAATCGACCTGGTTCCTAAAACATCATATTCACTCTATTCCACATCTCTGCCTAGGAAAAGGAATCTTCTTTTCAAATACAAATTTCAGGAGGGTTTTCCATCCTTTTCACGCAGTCAAATCATATTGCAGACTGCTGTGGCTGGGAGAGCCAGCTGCGTCATTACTCGTGGTGCCTCTGAGCGCACTGGGGTCAGCTGTTTCTGGGCTGCACCTGCCACAAGATCACGCATGACTGATAAGAGACTGTCTCCATCAGAGAAAGTCAGCTGCTGCGTGTAGCCCGCGTGTGTGGTTTGAGCCACGAGCAGCCACATCGATTGCTGTGATTTCTGAAGTATTGTGTTGGATTGGCCAAAAAGTCCATTTGGGTTTTTCCGTGACATCTTACAGGGAAGAGGAAGCAGGGTTGTGTCAGTGCCTTGTCTCTGCAATGAATAAAGTCAAGAGATGGGATGCATTTGAAAGGAAGGATGTCTTTCCTTACTGTGTTTCATGATGATTGTGGGTGCACTGGTGAATATATTCAAGGATTTGACTATGAAATCTTTTTCTCCATTATGCAGCCTGTTTAGTTTCTTCGAAGTACTCTCACAGTCTAAAATTATCTTATGCATTTAATTGTTTTCCATTTTATTGTCTTCCCCAGTAGAATGTAGACTCCATGAGTACAGTAACATTGTTTGTCTTGTTCTAGGTAATGTCACCCTGATGCAAAGCCAGGGGCAGAGCAACAGCCTGTGGTTGGCAGATTATGCTGTGCACTGCACAGCTCCAGGGGGCACTGTTAACATAGACTACAGTATACAATCTGCATAAGCTCTACATGGTAGCCCTAAGGGGCTAGAACACAGGAGATAATCTCTTTGAAATGAATGAATGATTTTTTCTTATGTTACTGTGGACCTATGAAGTACCACTTTCTTTCTTGCTAAATAATGAATAGCTCTAAGGCAGTGGTTCTTTAGCATGCATGGGAATCATCTAGAAGGTTTTCTAAAAGACAAATTGCCAAGCCTCAGGCCCAGGGTCCCTGATTCAGCAGGTCTGGAGTGGGGCCCAAGAATTTGCATTTTAGTACTTTCCCAGCTGGTGCTAATGCTGCTGGTCCAGAACCACAGTTTGAGAACCACTGCTATGAGGCCCCCAGATTATGAGGATGCTAAAGGCGATGAGAGGTGATGCCAATGACAATTCCTCTTGCTCCTTCTTCATTCTATTTTTCATGTTGGAATTCCAGTGTTATTATCCCAAAGAACTGATCGAATCTAAGCTTTAACCCTGCTATCAACTTTTGGTGACCCCTTGTATCTGTAGCACAAAGTCCAAATGCTTTCACACAGCGCTTAAAGCCATCTGCCATTGTTGAGGGTCACCAACCCTTCTCCTCTACCCAACCCCAAACCCTGTGTGTGAGCTCCGGACACAGTAGAACCATGTATCTCAATGCTGGCTGTGCATCAGAATCACCCATGGAGCTCTCCCAAATACAGATGCCTGGACCCTGTTCCAGAGATTCTGATTCAGTAGGTCCCAGGTGTGCCCTGCCTTTGAACAAAGCTTCACAGATGATTCTGACATACAGTTGCACTAAACTACCAACCCATGGGATGTGGACAAGGCTGTAGTCAAAGGCCAGTTCATAATTTTATAACCTTTCATACTAAAAGAATGAATTAAAAAATGAAATAGGCAATCATCTCAAATTATGTTGAGAAGAATACATTTATAGGCTGACATAAAAATGAAGACAGAGAATTCAGTAAATTAGAAAACCTAAAAACAAATAGAAAGGAAAATGAAATCCAGGCAACAGATCTTGAAGAAACTAAGATACACAAGCCTCTGATAAATACATGAATAAATGTACCCCAAGAAATTTGAAAAGTGGATGAAATAGATGATTTTATGAGAAAGCAATTGCGGACATAGCTCAAGAACTTTTAAAAATACCAAATGTATTCTATTAGCTCAACAAATATTTATCAGGTACTTACTGTGTATCAGGCACTGTCATAGGCAGAGGGATAAAAAAATCCCAGCTCTTGTGGAGTTTGCTTTTTATGAACCCAAGCATCAAACTCCAGTAACCCATACATAGAGGGAAATAGACCAATTACATACATAAACAAAGATGAAGAAAGTTAAGTGAAAGACCAGGAAACTAAGTTCAACAGCACATTAAAAAGAATACTCATCTATACTCATTCCAGGATTGTAATGATAGTTTAATATTAGCAAATGCGTTAACATAATGCATCAAATAGTAAGTCCACTAATTTTAAGACTGTTGACCTCAGTAGATGCTGAATAGGTATTCAATAAAATTAAATATGTATTCCTGATAAAAATCCCTTGGAACACCAAGAATAGGAGTATATTTCCTTAACCTGATAAAGGGTATCTGAAGCCAGGAGCCAACATCATACTTCCTGTTGAGACAGAGGAGGGATTTCCATTTAAACTGAAGACAAGAGATGAATTCTTACTGTCACCATTGTTATTTATCATTGTCTGAAAGTTCAGGCAAATACAATAAACCATGAAAATAAGAATAACTATAGAAAGGGGAGATAAAATTATGATTATATGATGACAGCATGATAAGACACATCTAGGAAATCCAGGGCAACACCTAAATAATGTTTTGAATTATTAAGCAAGTTCATCAAGAGTGGATGGCAGGGGCTTCCCTGGTGGTGCAGTGGTTAAGAATCCACCTGCCAATGCAGGGGACATGGGTTCGAGCCCTGGTCTGGGAAGATCCCACATGCCGGGGAGCAACTAAGCCTGTGCACCACAACTACTGAGCCTGTGCTCTAGAGCCCGCGAGCCACAATTACTGAAGCCCACACGCCTAGAGTCTGTGCTTCGCAACAAGAGAAGCCACCTCAATGAGAAGCCCATGCACTGCAACGAAGAGTAGCCCACTGCAACTAAAAGAAAGGCCCCGCACAGCAACGAAGACCCAACGCAGCCAAAAATAAATAAATAAACTTATATATAAAAAAAGGAGTGGATGGCTGTAGGATAAATACACAAGAATCAATGACAGTTCTGTATAACAGCAATAAACATGTTAGAAGATACAGTGGCAACTAGAAACTGTTATCAAGGAACGTGTGACACCTATATGAAGAAAACCACAAAATTTTATTGAGCAATATAAAAGCAGATTTGAATAAATGGAAGTGCAGTTGCATTCTTGGATGGAAATACTGTAAAATAAAATGATCTTCCTTTTTCCCTAATTAACGGTTTTCATATAACTCCAATCAAAGTCTGTATGAGATTTTTCAGCTGGCCTGGCAAAACCTAAGTATAAAAAAAATTAAAATTTTAAAAACACAAAGAAACTTTTGAAAAGTAAATGATGGGGAGAGTGGAGTAGAACTTGCGCTACTAGATACTAAAATGTATTATAATGGTATGAACGCTGTGATAGCAAGGTACTGTCCTGAGAATTAAAGGTCAAGTCAAAGAACAGTTACAGATGCCTCTGAGACAGATTCTAGGATGTGTGAATGTTACAGCAGTGTGAATAGAACAGCATGTGCAAAAGTCCGGGGGTAGAAAGGATTGACACGTTGAAGAACTGAAGTCTAATGAGGCTGGGGTGTAAATAAGTTTAGTACACACTGGAACGAACTTTTTAAGAAAGCAATTTTCATATGCTTATAAAATATGCAATTTAAAATACAAGAATAGAGTCTTTGACCCAATGATTCTTCCTCAGAGAATCCCAGAAGTGAATAATAAAGGTGCAGATTAGTTATAAAAACGATTCCTTGCAACATTGTTAATAATAATATTGAAACTCAAAGTAACTTAAATGACTAGGAACAAGGAACATGTCAAATAAATTATGGCACTTCCATAAATTGGAGTGTTTGGAAACTGTTTAAAAACGTGATTTGAATGACCCAAATATATTAAGTGAAAAAGCAAGGTTCAAACTATACTCACTGTACAATCCCAACTTTATTCAATATGCACACGTGAAAAATATCATAAAAATATATTGTTAGCAGTGACTACTTTTGGCATGGTGGGCTTGTAGATTTTTTTAATAGTTATAAAAACTTTTAATTTTTCAGAATTTCCAGGTATCATAAAATAAGCACTAATAAACATAACATAAACACAAAACCCCTTATGTCATTTAACATCCAGCTCAACTATCACTTCTGTGAATTCTTTGCAGATTTCCTAGTCAGAATTAATCTTCCCTCTCCTGAGCTCTCTCATAAACTCCATGTGTCTCTTTGTAATCCTATATATAACACTTCTGGGTGAGTTAAATGTATGCATCTTGTCCATATAATTGATCTCCTCCATTTAATTCTAAGCTGCTTGGGCTTGCCCAACTTAACTAAAGATTTCCTGTGGGAATCATTATAAAACCCTGAAGAGAGGTGTCCACAGCCTATGGTCACATAAAGAGATGCTGCCACTGAAGTGGGGACCAAGGAACATGAGTGCAAAGTTTTGGCTGTCTTCGCAAATAGATGTCATCACATGTGTTACAGGAATTGAGGATCTGAAATATTCTGCTCTTATTTAGGTGCTGGTACTTTTCTTTTTTTTCAGATTTGATCCACTTGATTTATAATTTTTTCAGTTTTAATATTTTTTATTCAAGTATAGTTGATTTACAATGTTGTGTTAATTTCTGCTGTATATCAAAGTGATTAAGTTATATATATATATACACATTCTTTTTTTAAATATTCTTTTACACTGTGGTTTATCATAGCATCATAGGATATTGAATATAGTTCCCTGTGCTGTAGAGTAGGACATCGTTGTGTATCCATTCTCTATATAAAAGCTAACATCTGCTCACCCCAACCTCCCGCTCCATCCCTCCCCCAACCCCCTCCCCCTTGGCAGTAGGTAGTGGTACTTTTCTAGACACTTGTTGAATGTATAGTGTAATGTAGTAATTACAAACAAGACATCTAAACCTTGGGAATATTAACCCCTCTGCATCTCGGTTTCCTCACCTATATATAACATTTGGAGAGCAATGCACTTACTGGTGGGCGGTGGTGAAAATTAAATAAGATGATGCACGCTCACAGGCAAAACGCCTGACCCCACAATGAGTCCTTTACGTAACAAATACATCATCAGGAGAATTCTGTTATGTTCAGTAGTCTGACTGGAATGTCCCCCATCTTCCTCTTTCACTGCATAAAGTCACAGTTTGAGAGTCTTCCTCTCCTACCTCCTCAGGCTTCAACCCAGTAAACTATAATTTATCACCTGTCTGTAGGGGTAGCTATCATTCACTGCAGGGTCAGCTTTGTGGGCATGAACCCTGGGACTTCATGGGCATGATCCCACCTTGGTTTAATGCTCTACTATCACCGTCTTGAAATTTGTAATAATTTTGAATGAGGCCCCGTATTTTTGTTTTGCACCAGGCTCTGCAACTTTTGTAGGCAGCCCCGTTCGGTGAGCTCTCCCATCTTACGGATCCTCCAGTAGTCACTGAAAGGTTATGCTCGCCAGTGGACTGTCACAGTTCCTAGATTATTGAGGCTTTAGGGATATGTGACTTGTCTAACTTCCCTTATATATAATACGAGAAGCAGCCTTTGCTCAAGAGAGGCAGCGTCCTGGGAGACAGGGCTTAGGGGATCACTTCCGTGCTGATATACTGACGTTTTGCTGCTCATCTTAGGAATCCAGGCTTAGGGCTTCTCTGTTCCACTTGTGCTGTCTGCTACCTGAGTTATTTGTAAGAGTGACCACTACTCTTTGGCCATGAAAGCTAACTGCTGTCTGTTTTGCCTTATTTGTATGCATTACTGAAAGCGCATTGCTTCTGCTGTCGGTGGCACTGGCTGCTGTCTAGCCCTGATGCTGTTCTATGAGGTGCACCTGCTCTCATGCTCTTTCTTTCACCAGGAAAGGATTGAGAGCATGCACAAGCTGAACTGACCATTACTGCCAAATCTCACCTTTCTCAGGAACATTTCTAATTTAATGAGCAACAGAGTCTTCATAAAGCAAGTTGGTTGGGATTTCTGGTATCAGGAACCAGTGGGAGGGGTCTTGGGTGAAATGGATTTTCCCTCCCTCTCTGGGCAAAATCCATCCTGTTCTTAGGACTTTTCCAAATCCCAGCTCACACCTAGACATCTGGAACTTTCTTACAGTTTGGGATGTGGGATAAGAAAAGGCAGGGAAGCCCAAGCCTAAAGTGATTTATTTATTCTTCAAGATACTAGTGGCCTCATTTTACTGTGATCTTATCATATTCTTTATACATCTTAAACACAATTCCAGAGATCTTTAGTGTTATTTAGTTCTATCCTTAAAGTTTCTCACAGTCCTGAGTGTAGAATACTTCAAGCAAAAATTAATTACTATGGCCTTAAGTTCCCTGTCTCAATCTCACAATAAATTATCAATAATAATCATAATGAATATTTGTATTATTTTAAAAATATGTTTACAGAGGGAGCTTTGGGAATGCCATGAAAGAAGACTGAAAAAAATATACTTAAAATGTTGTCACACCAAACCAAATACCTTGCTGTCAATAAAATACCAAAGTATCTTCTGGCCTGTGGCTCAGCTGTTTACCCTTTTTCTGTGAAAAGCTAATAGTATGAGCTAAAGCATCAAGGCCAGCCCCGGTGGCTAGCAGCTTGACCTCTGCCTTGGCAGAGAGCTGGTGGTCTTCTCATGGGTCTCAGAACATTATATGACGAGCCAGGAGAAGGGAGTATTCATGTTGTTTGTCACATCTGTCGTCCTGTTGTGTTTATACCTTCTGTAGGGCAGGAAGAGGTGGGAATGAACTGCTGGGAATTTTTACAAGCTTGTAGATGTCCCTCTGCCTTTAGCTTCAAGTCTGTTTTTTAAAGGAAGAGAAAAAATTGACTTCACTTGTAACTAATGAAAAAGAAAAGGTAAGGACTGCTTTCTAGAAACCCATAAAAATATTACTTCCTAAAGTTCACACGATGAAATTAGAATTTCCTTGAAACTTCATATGCCCTTGATTTTGTTTCCTTATTGATGATTTTTGTTGAATTGTAAAACTCTTGGCTCTCAGAAATACAATGAGCCGTGTAGTCCTGGCCCTCAGAGGACTTTGGCTTTTTAGTCAAAGTCCTCAAAATTGATCATCTCTTTCTCCTTGTATAACCCCACCCACCCCCTCTTTCCTCTAAGTGAGCCTGTTTTTTGGTCTTTTTCAAGATGCCTTTATTCATTTACTTTTATATTTATTTATTTATTTTCTTTCTCTTCTTTTTTTTTTGACTGCGTGGGGTCTTAGTTGCAGCATGTGGGATCTTTTGTGCGGTGCACGGGGCTCTTTGTCGCAGTGTGTGGGCTTCTCTCTAGTTGTGGCACATGGGCTCCAGGGCACGTGGGCTCTGTAGTTGTCCTGCGTGGGCTCCAGGGCACGTGGGTTCTGTAGTTTGCAGCACACGGGCTCTCTAGTTGAGGTGCCCAAGCTCGGTAATTGTGGTGCGCAGGCTTAGTTGCCCCACAGCACGTGGGATCTTAGTTCCCCGACCAGGGATGGTACCTGCATCCCCTGCATTGGAAGGCAGAATCTTTATCACCGGATCACCAGGGAAGTCCCTAAGTTAGCCTGTTAAAGCTAATGAACGTTAACAGTTGTCCATGTCATCTTCTATATATCATATGCTTTTGTACACATTTTAAAGCATATGTAAGTACATTTAGATTTACAAGAACCTATATATATATACTTATTTATTTAATGAACATTTATTTAAAATAACAGTTCACTAAACAGATTTTTACTGCATTGTTATGTGTGTCCAGCACTGTTCTAGATGCTGGCAATAGAGCATTGAACAAAACAAATAAAAAACTCCTGCCCTCACTTAACATTCCAGTGGATTTTTTTTTTTTCCTGAAGGAAGTCTCAAGATCTGAAAAAGCTTTGGTTTAGAGAAGTAGTATGCTTTCAAACCAATTTAGGGAGCTCTCTTACTTTTGGTGGTCTCCAACTTGGACCTCACTGTGAGGAAGCTGAGAATCAGAAAAGAGCTGCCAAAGGGGACATGTGGACAAATGAAAGGAAACGACCATCTCAGTATGTGTACACTGTCCTCTTTGTGAGGGGTGGGAAGGCAAGGATGCAAGCTCACCTGCAAAGGATTTGGTCTAATTGAGGAGATGAAATGCTTATGTACAGCTTCTGGAGAACCGCTGAAGGAGCATGCAGAAAAGATTGGCTGAAGTCAGATGCGGCTCATCAGAGAAGGAAGGGAATAGCTGGGAGGGAAGGGTGGAGGGGAGATAAATTAGGAGTTCAGCATTAACAGATACACACTACTGTATATAAAATAGGTAAACAACAAGGACCTACTGTACAGCACGGGGAACTATACTCAATATCTTGTAATAACCTGTAAGGGAAAGGAATCTGAAAAAGAATATGTATACGTGTAACGGAATCACTGCTGTCCGCTGGAAACTAACACACTGTAAATTAACTATACCTCAATAAAATTTTTTTTTAATTAAAAAAACTCTGTTACAAACTTTGAAGATGAAAATTTTAAAAAGTAGTAAAAAGGAAGAGCATTATATGCACAAAAAATAACGAATTTTACCCAAACCATTTCTACTTTGTATAAGCAAGTTGCCTTGACTGAGCAGAGGTTGGCGTTTGGGGGATAAGAGCAGATGAAGGGGTGAGGGGGCCAGAGACTCTGCGGGACTGAGGGTTTTGTATTGGCCATTGAATCCCCAGGACCTAACTCAGGTTTGGGCCCTCAGATTATTGTTGAAATAGAGAGAGATGGGATAGAGGTTGGGGGGAAGGGAGGAACCATACTGAGGGTCTAGACTGTTAGGCTGAAGAGTTGCAACTTGAATTAATTCATTGTATGTGGAAGAATTATTGACCTACTACAGTTATCATGGCCTTTTTAAAGATTCACTGACGGATGGAAGGGTTCCTGAGAAATCTTCAAAAAATTCGAATTGAGGTTTTTGGACAAGCAGGCAAAAGATGTGGGCATGTTTAGGAAGTGTAAAATACAAGGGTTACCATTGCAAGCCCACAGCTCATAACATCAAAATAGTCCTTCCGGGCTTCCCTGGTGGCGCAGTGGTTGAGAGTCCGCCTGCCGATGCAGGGGACGTGGGTTCGTGCCCCGGTCCGGGAGGATCCCACATGCCGCGGAGCGGCTGGGCCCGTGAGCCATGGCCGCTGATGTGCGTCCGGAGCCTGTGCTCCGCGACAGGAGAGGCCACAACAGTGAGAGGCCCGCGTATGGCAAAAAAAAAAAAAAAAAAAAGTCCTTCCTTCTTATTTCCCTGGTTCCCTCTCTCCCTCCTTTCTGTCTTCAGACATTTATTAAGTAGCTGCTAGGTGCCAGGCACTGAGAACATGAAATTGAGCACAACTTGGCCTCTGCCTTTGAAGAATTTGCCCTCTTAACAAGAAAACTACTATACTCTCTTTGCTTCTGAATGAAGTCATAGGATAAATACATAAAACAGATCATTGTCAATAAGGAGTATCCAGATCTTATCATCATAGATGGGAAATTAAACTATTGGGCTGGAAATGTCTGCTCTTTTAAAAAGTTCCTCATATTACACCATGGATTATTTCTGAAAAACTGTAGACCAATCTCATCATTTCAAAAGAAAGTCATATTTCCTTTGATGATATGCATTATAATTTCTTCAGAGTTCTCCCTTAATTGTTGATGGTGTTAGAGGCAACTAGGGCTCCTGTCAGTTTCTTTTAGGGTTATTCCATTACCATTCATCCTCTCTCCACCCCCTAATTGTCATTGTAAGTAAATAAGTAGATTATTTGGGACCTTGTTGTTTGTAAGGTGTTGGAGTGTGAATAATTACTCCATCATTTCCGTATGGTCAGCCACCACCTCTGTGAATTTCTCTCAGGGTTGGTTGGTCTCTGTTTCTAATACCCATGGAAATTACCAACTATCTTTCTAAATACTCACTTTTTACATGGGAGAACTCAGGCAAAACTCTCATGTGGTGTTAATTGTGATGACAAGTCCCTTTAGAATTATCCAAGGCTATATTCTTCATCTGGGGTGTTATAGGCACATTGCAGGGGGGCACACCTTTGAAGATTTGGAGGGTTACCCTGGCCTCTCCTTCCCCGGGGGCTTCTCTGGCTGTCGCAGCCTCCTTCCTCCAGTGGAGGCAGGCATCCTGGACTGTTATTCACACACAGGCAAGATGTTGATGGCTTCTGTAATGAGGGCTTGATTCACATTGCAACATATTAGTTCACGTACGGTGGACATTCCCAGCCAGTTTGCCAGCTGTGCCTTCTTCAGAGTTCTCTCTCTGCTTACATATGATATTTCAGGGGAAAAGAAATAAGAAACGAGCCCATTGTTGGTACTCTATAATATCTTTCAAAAAATTTACAAAATATCAAAACAAATGTTTTATTCCCTCCCCAAGTTGATGGATCAGTATGTTCTTTGAGAAATCTGCGGTGAGACAACATATTAGACTTATATAAAAATACTGAGAACAATTATATTGTCATCTTAGATCGTACTTGGCATCAGTGGGTGTGACATATATGGGAGAGAGCGAGACCATATTACACAGTTTTGACTGGCATAGGTCATTTATTATAAGCAGTCGTGTGAAACCTACCCTAAGAGAGAGTAGTAAGTCTTTGGCACATTTGTTGGACCTATTTGTAAATGTGTAGAGTGGACGTTCCAGCCTTCCTGCTTCTACCTGGCAGTGGTTTTAAGAGGTCGTAACAAAAGTGGATCAACTTTGAAAAGGTCTGTCAAGTGTTTCATTAGCAGAGGGAGATGCAGCAGAGCTGGGGGGAGGAAGGGGCGTGGAGTGCTGCA
Organism: Aethalodelphis obliquidens; assembly: GCF_003676395.1. Classification (NCBI taxonomy): domain Eukaryota; kingdom Metazoa; phylum Chordata; class Mammalia; order Artiodactyla; family Delphinidae; genus Aethalodelphis; species Aethalodelphis obliquidens. The sequence goes on from NW_020837971.1 coordinate 11,643,430, forward strand.
AGTTCAAGTCATGAACTTTCTCCATGGAGGTGGCGGTGATGGGTTGGTAGAAATTACTTTATCCCTAACTTTCAATCAAAGCACAGGAAACTGAGATCCAGAGAAGTACAATGACTTGCCCGAGGTCACATAGCATGTTAATGGCAGAGCAAACTATCCCCAGGCAAGGGGTCTTGCCACCAGGCAACAACCAATTATTGGTTCACATCATTTAAAATACTTGTATAGGGACTTCCCTGTGGTCCAGTGGCTAAGACTCCGCACTCCCAATGCAGGGCGCCTGGGTTCAATCCCCGGTCGGGGAACTAGATCCCAAATGCTGCAACTAAGAGTTCATATGCCGCAATGAAGATCCCTCATGCTGCAACTAAGACACAGTGTGGCCAAAATAAAAAAATTAAAAAAAAAAAAATTTAGAAAAATACTTGTATAAAGAATTCAATAGCTTGAATATTTCTAAAATTATATAACATTATGTGAAAAAAAGGTTACAAAACACTAGATGCAAATGAGAGTTTAACTATGTAAATACATTTCCATATATTTTAAGTGTATTTGCATATACACACACAGAGAAATGCATGGAAGAATGTATATTAAAACATTATTTTATCTGAGTGGTGGGATTATGGACAGGTTTTATTAACTCCTTTATACATATTTATTTATATTTTTTGAATTTTCTACGATAAGAATGCATTTCTCTTTAAATTATTAAAAATATTTTAGGTTGTAAATATTCTCTCTGATAAAATTTTCAGGAAAACTGAGCACAGCATAATCAAGTAAATCCTGCTGCAAGCGCAGCACACATGTATATGTATAAAATTGTGGGAGACAATATGTGAGCTGTTTGGACCTGAGCATATAGAACACGAACATTCTGGAAAAATAGAAATTTAACCTATGGGTGAATAGAGGTTGCTTGTAAACTAATAAAGACAGAACAAGGGAACAGGTTTTCATTTGTAAAGGTTGATTTTATGAAACAGACTTGAAATGAGCGGGAAAGAGACCCAGACTGGGCTACCAGTGTCTCCACACTATTTAGTTCCCTCCAGTCCCTCGTTCTTCTCCTCCCACTGAAAAATGCTCCAGGGTGTTCGCATTTCTATTTTCCTCTCCATTCTTCACAGAGCAACTTAGATTGGTGAGGACTGAGTTTTGGGGGGAACTTGGGGTGCTCTGGAAATTATAGTGGGAAATAAACTCTCAAACCAGAGTACAGACAACTGAGGCTATAGCTTGTGTACAGTTGCCTAATCTGTACTTCATTTCAGGAAGACCCCCCTTAGCACAGGAGCTTCACATCCCTAGAAAAGCTAGAAATCTGTGCCCCACTCTCACTTTATCCAGCAAATCTCTCTCTCACACACACACACACATCAAATCTTCAGCAGCAGTTTTTAAATATTTCACATGTTTTCCAAAGGAGGCATTGCTTCTTCCCACCCAGACCCCACCTCCAAGCATGCCCTTTTTATTCACTTTCACCATACCATGAACCTGGGAAAGGTCCCTCAGCCATCGACAGAAAGGTTGGCACAGAACAGAGAGGAGTTTTCATCTTGACTAGGGTGTGGTCTGCCTCTTTGCCCACGGGCATTTCCTTCTGGACAGGTGGCTTCAAGGTCAGCTTGGATCCCTTTAAGAACTGAGAGGGTGAGACCAGGGCTCAGGCCTGGGGCATTTAGATTCAGATGCCGGTTCGCCTCCTGACTGTATCCTGATCTCTGACTGCCCTTTGTTCCCTACTCACTGGGTTCAGAGTTTCACTTTTTTCCTCTAAATCTCTGCCACAGCCACTTGCTTGTCACAGCTTCTATTTCTTTGATCAATCCTGGTCTTGGGTACCCGCCCCAAGAAGAGCGTTAACTATGATGATGATGATAATGATCACTTCCTGAGCGCTTTCTATGGACACAGCATGAATGCCGTTAGGGAATACCGCTGTCATCCCCGTTCATTTATGGAAGAGACAGATGAAGAGGTCAGGAACCTTGCGTATTTAGCATAGCTAGTGAAATGTGGCTGCAGCCTTCCAACCCTGCATCTGACTCCAGAGACTCCGCTTTATCAGGGTCATTGGTAGCCCTGAAAGGTGGGGTTAAGTAGTGACGAGGATGATGAAGATGCTGTGAGTGGTAACATCCAGGACTTTAGTCAGTGAAGAGTAGAAGGCATGGGAGGGTCTCCTTGGGAAGGGTGGAGGGCTAGTTTTTTGATGGTAGAGGCCCTTCAGCATATTTATTTGCGGAGGAGAAGTCACTAGTAGAGAAGCTGAGGCTCCAGGAGAGAGAGGATTGTTGATGAAGGGGGACCGTGAAGAAGCAGGGGAGAAGAAGTCTAGGAGGAATCAGACTCTCACAGAAGCATTCTTTTTTTTTAAAATAGTAAACTTATTTTTAACTTTTTTAATTGTGGTAAAATACATAACAAAATTTACCATTTAAACTATTTTTAAGTGTACAACTCAGTGGCATTAATTACATTTACATCATTGTGCAGCCATCACTACTGTCCATCTCACGGAGGTATTCTTGAGTGGGTGTTGTATATGTTGTGATGCATTTGCTTTGTTTGACCCATAACTGTTTCTCTCAGTCCCTCAGTCAAGTCATCACTTGTGCTTGCCATGTATTAATGATGGTGGAACCTCCATTAATTAGCCCATGTAAAATTTGCGTCTATATCCAGCCATATCCTTACCTGCAGGTAATTTTATGGCCAAATCTCATCAGAAGACCTTTGAAACAATATAGGAGGTCATTTATAGAATTGAGGGAAGATTCTTCATTCAGGAAAAAAAGGGCTTTTTCTGATAATGCAGTTTATTCTCTGGGGAATATGTGAAATTGACTTCCTGCTCCCTTTATGTTCCCAGAAATCTTCTGTCCTTTGGGAAGTGGGGAGCTCTACCCTCTGAGGTATTATGATCTCAAATACATGCTGAAGTGGCGTTGTTTTCTTTGCTATTAAGCATGGACTTTTTTTTTTGCATCTTCTAGAAGGCTCTTTTCCTGATGGAGGTCAGCAAGCTGCAAGGTCTAGCCATGATTGATCCAGCCCCATGTGGCATTTTACAAAGCTGAAATAACGATGGCCTGAACCACTGCACAGTAAAAGTGGTTTTATGTTTCCAGTGCCTGTCCTAAAGTAGTTTTAGAGGTTAGCATTAATCAATAAATCATTCTGATCACATGGATCGTCTCTGGAGGCCCATTAGCTGTGGTGATGACTTAGTCATCTCACCATCAGCTTCTTTAGACCAGAAGTCCTTGGGACCACGAGTTCAAATCCCTGTTGAGCTGATGGAGCTTTTCGCTCTTCAGAGGTAAATAAATTGAGCTTCACCTAGTTTGTTGTACAGAGATTTCTGTGATGCATCATCTGCTATCCGGTGGCAGTACAATATCTATGACCTCCCTTTTTTTTTTAAAAAAAAGGAGACAATGCCTGACCCTATCCTTGTATCCTTGTACCTTCTCTGTTCATCTAACTGTCAAATAAGGCATATTTGTGGCTTCTGAAATGGCTGGGTTCACTTGGTTCTTTAAAACAGAATGCCATGACAATAATGGCCTGTTGTTGATAATCTCACACCCTTAACGGTGCACAGATGCTGTGAGGGTTTGGGACCTTAACGGTGCACAGATGCTGTGAGGGTTTAGGACCTTAACGGTGCACGGATGCTGTGAGGGTTTAGGAGAGGGTTTCAAACCCGGTGGTTCCCAAACTACAGCAGAGGATTGGAGGCAGGAATTCATAAAGGATGGGACAGTTGTAAACCCTCTTGAAAGGCAGGAAACTGGCTTTCTACCACATTCTGCCATATGTAATCCCAGGGCAGTGCTGTAAATGATGAGGCAGAGATCCCACTGCCTGGCTGCTCCCTGTCGTGCCGTCACAGAGATTCCTGTATTTTTTTCTCCTGTGCCTTGTGACTGGTGAGGTTATCAGGATGAGAGTAACATTCAGGGTGCCTTAGCTTCCTTCTGTAGCCAGGAGGGCCCATGACAGAGGAAGAAGTGATTCACAGGCACAGAGACATTGTTCACACTGTGTATCTGTATGTGTATATGCATGCAATGTTAGAACATGCAGTGACTGTGAGTTTTAGTTGGGTACAATTATATCTAGCACTGGAGTCCAAAAGCCTCAGGAATATTCCCATAATTGAGATGCTTAGCATCCTTCAATAAAGTCCTAAACAGTCAGTACCTGATTAATCCTCCTTGATGAATCCCTGGGAAATCAACCAAGGGCCAATATTATCTTCTGGGCTTTGGATAGATAAGTGGCCCCCAGCTGGTCGTGAGGAACTGACCGTGGCCGTTGTTTACTTCACTGGCCTGGAAACGGCATGACAACAGTTCTACCCCCAAAGGCCCTGCCTGTCATCCTGGCTGCTGGGGAGAGATGTGAAGAAAGTGAGCCGGCTGCAGTTCTCTTTGGGGTCCAAACCTTGTCTCCCTTGTCCCTGTGCCAAGAGGTTTCCCATTCCTGTTGACACAGCCCCCCAGAAGTGATGGGTGGACAAGCAGTTAGGGGTACGAGCCCAAGAGCTCAAGTCTTTTCTGCAGTCAGGCTGGCTGAGGTTCCCAAGATCACTCAGTGATTTGCTGCCAGAGGGGAAATCAGTTCCTAGGTCCCCAGTCTCTGCATCCTGCTCTCCATCCATTAGACCATATCGCCTCTCCTGCCAGCGAGACACACTCAGGACACTTGAATTTCAGCGTTTGATTCTATGTCTATTTTTCAGCTATTTGCTACAACATTCTAGGAAAGGAAGGTTTAAATTTCCTACAATCCAAATCATTTTCTAGTTTACTTATAAGCGATTCTGAAACAGTTGACCCTGGAAAGCTGACAACTTGATAAAATGTATCTTTCAAATCAACCTAGTGCTGCCTTATATATAGTTAAATCATCCGAATCCAGGGTGCCGAGTTAAGAAACGGAGATCTTCTGTTCTCAGGCTGCCTGTCACTTTGGGTAAGAAAACACACAGAGTTATGCTCACTTACGCTTACTCAAGTGTGGTCTCTTGGGAAAGAAATAAGCACTGGCTTTTGGCAGGTTTATCTGCTTTTAGCCAATAAGAAATGGTTCCTGCAGTGATGTGCATTGGACAAAGGTGGTTTGGGGAGACTTAGTGTCAAAACCAGCAGCTAATACAATGTTGATGGAGAAAAGATTTTATATATATATTTATTATTGTTATTATTATTAAGGTTAGAGAGTTGAAGAGCAATCCTGAGCATTCAGCACCAATGATGGCACTTTCTGTTGCTTTAAAAAAATAGGTTTATCTGTATTTGCACTGATATGTCATCTGTTCATGAGACCACGCTGAGATGGATGTGTACCTGTACCAGTCAAGGCGCCCAGACATGGTGGCTTCTCTTATTTCACTACAACATGGTTGCATACTATCCTTTGGGGAATGCGGCGAGCCGCCTCCGACCAGCAGAATGACGAGTCGCCACACGCAAGATTCTTCTCGTATCACACTTTATTGGAGCACAGCTTGGTTAAAGAAAAGATGGAAGGAAGACACCGCAATCCTATAGCAGTCTGCTTATATAGGGATTAAGAACATGTGTCGCTCTGTGATTGGCTTTCGCCGATGGTGCGATTTGTGAGCCAGCATCGGATAGGTCGCTACTTTAAAACCTCATTAGTATACTTAGCGCAAGCGCAGTGGCCACAGGAAGGATGACTCAGCTTATTTCAGCTTCCTGCCGCGTAGCAGTTAGCTGACCGCGCCCTACAGGGGAAAAGGGGGCCAAGAGCATGAAAAAATTAAGAATAATTTCAAACATCTAAATTTATGAAATTCTGGATTCTGGATTTCAACAAAAGGGTTTTGATGCATTTCTAATTCAGGGTAAATCAGTGAAATGAAATCAGTGAGTCTTCATACCACCACTGTATATGATAATTATTTTAAAAAATTAATTAAAAGAATGGAACAGGTACAGTGATTAAGCAGATAGTCTTTTTTTTCCATTTCTTTACTGAAGTATAGTTACTGTGCATTATTATATGTTACAGGTGTACAATTCACAGTTTTTGAAGGTTTTATGCCATTTATAGTTATTATAAAATATTGGCTATATTCCCTGTGTTGTACAATAATATATCCTTGTAGCTTATTTTATTTATTTTTGGCTGCGTTGGGTCTTCATTGCTGAGCGCGGGCTTTCTCTAGTTGCTGTGAGCAGGGGCTACTCTTTGTTGCAGTGTGTAGGCTTCGGTGGCTTCTCTGTTGTGGAGCACGGGCTCTAGGTGCGCGGGCTTCAGTAGTTGTGCCTCGTGGGCTCTAGAGTGCAGGCTCAGTAGTTGTGGCTCACGGGCTTAGTTGCTCTGCGGCATGTGGGATCTTCCTGGACCAGGGCTCGAACCCATGTCCCCTGCATTGGCAGGTAGATTCTTAACCACTGCACCACCAGGGAAGCCCAACTTATTTTAAACCTAATAGTTTGTACCTATTAATCTCCAACCCCTCTGGTACCCCTCTCCCCTTCCCTCTCCCCACTGGTAACCACTAGTTTGCTGTTTATATCTGTGAGTCAAGAAGAAGTTCTTTAGATTTCAGTAGCTTCAATAAAATTGTGGTGTTACTTGTTCAGTTTCTTTCCTTTTAAGTTTTTATTAAAAGTTTATTGAGATATAATTTGGCTATCATATAGTTGACATGTGTAATGGCTTTTAGTATATTCACAGGTACATGCATCCATCACCACAATCAGTTCTAGAACATTTTTGTGTGATGTCCATTTTATTAAACAGTAAGAATGTAGCAATCAGTAGTTGAGGGCCTGAACATCCTGGCAGGAGACTGCTGTACCATGATTGGCCTTTGGGAAAAGATGCTGCACTTTGCACTTTTTTTTTTTAAACTTTTAATTTTATATTGGAGTATAGGTGATTAACAGTGTTGTGTTAGTTTCAGGTGTACAGCAAAGTGATTCAGTTATACATATACATGTATCTATTCTTTTTCAAATCAAAGATGATGCACTTTGACAAATGCATTCAGCCAGGTTGCTCAGAGGGCAAGAAACCAGACTGATACCCTTGCCACTCTGGTGGTAAGGATAAGTGAAAGCTAATTTAATATCCTGTGACACATAAAATGTTCACAAGTAAGTGGTAAGTACACATAAACATGAACAGTATCCATTAAGAATCTGGCTATTCTGTGCTGATAATTAGCTTCAAGAAATGAAAACAGATTGTTTGGATTTTGAGAAATACTGTTCGGGAACACAATGAATACAACATGTTATTTGCAGGTTCTCTAACCAAAGATTTCAAAGTAGAAACATTAACCCAGTGAAGTTGTTTAAAATAAGATTACAAAGCCTGTGTTTCCCACTCACCCCAAACTCACTCTTGCTCTACCTTCTGATCTGGTAACCCTGTAAGGCATGTAAGATAGTGGTTAGAGCATGGGCTTTGCAGCCTGGGTTTGCTTCCTGCTTCTGCAGTCCTTTCTGGCCTCGGTATATAAGGTCTCTTGGCCCTGGAATAATAACATCCATATAGGGTTTTTGTAGAATTAAATGAGTGAAGGTACATGCAGCTCTTCGCTTAGTTACTGGGGCAATAAGTGCTCACCTAACAGCACCTGTTACTGTTATGTGCTCTTCATGTGTCTGATCATTAAGATCCATAAGGGCAAGACTTATGTATGTCATGGTCTTCTCTAAAGAACTTTGCATATTGCTAATAGTTATATATTTTATTGAAATTAATTGGATTAGAAATTGCAGAAATTGACTCACAGACATAGAAAAATAAAACTTATGGTTCCCAAAGGGGAAAAGAGGGGGAGGGATAAATTTGGAGGCTGGAATTAACATATACACACTACTGTATGTGAAATAGATAACCAAGAAGGACCTACTGTATAGCACAGGGAACTCTACTCAATATTTTGTAATAACCTATAAGGGAAAAGAATCTGAAAAAGAATACATATATATATACATATATAAAACTGTTACATATATTATATATAGATTCAGATATATATATATATGACTGAATCACTGTGCTGTACACCTAAAATGAACACAACATTGTAAATCAACTATATTTCAATAAAAAATAAATTAAAATGGTTAAAGAAATTGCAACCTTGGGCAGAGCCATTTCCAAGTGTTGTTGGACCCTGAGTGAAATATGAATTCATGCCCTTCTTTTGTGTAGAGGTTCTGTGGGTGAGGCTGTGGCCTCCTGGCTGAGTTGAAATGAAAACACTGGGGAAGAGAATGCCTCTACTGAAATGGATGTGCTGAGGAGTGTCATGCTTCAAGGCACGGTAATCATTCCATCTGTTTACTACTAATCTAGGGAGAAGCAGAACAGTGGAGAAGCTGGCTCTGTTTCTATAGTGATCTCAGGGCACAGAAACAGGAAAATCGTTCAACATGCCCCATCCAATTGATGCTATATGATAATTCATGCTCCCAAGTTGTAGGACAGCTGGAATTTTATCCAACAGGTGGATCTGTTGGATAAAATGACTCCAGTGCATAGGTCCAAAAAACAAAGAACAAAAAAAACCCCAAGCAAACCCTACGTGAAGAGTCTTCTTCATACGTCAGAAGGTTGAACAGTGATTTTTCCTAGTTGACCAAGGCAGTACAGAGAATAACAAAGCAACCTCATACCCAAAGCAAGAAAGCAAGAGCAGATTGAAGATAAAGCATTTGGGAGTTTGAAGAGAACTGAGCAACTTTGGAAAGGAATGGTAATTCCAAACCAATATTTCTCTTGCATTTATTGATTTTTCTTTGAGGAGTTCAGTATTAAATATATATATATTTTTTTAGTTGTAAGATAGAGCAACTTTTTGTGAGAGGAAGGGGATGAAGAGGGTGAGATGGAAAGAACATTAAGTATCTCTTTCTGTATAGTCAGGACGCCTTGCTTTCCAAAGGTCTGTGAAAATGGCCAAAAAGTGGTTTTCACTTTCTTAAAGAGTATAATTTCCATTTAGAAAGCCTCAACTTGCAACTTGTAAACTCTGAAGTTGCAAATATCTTCAAAACACTTTGCTGGCAAATTTAAATCACATGTATTCTGTAGTGTTTGTTTCAAACTGGTTTTATGTTTCCTGTTATGCTTTAAATTTGAGGCACCCCCACGTTGTATCAGAGCATGAACTAAATAAAGGGCAAACATCCAGTTTTCTATTCCAGTTCTAATTCCGTGGTCTTAATCTTTGTCCCCTGAGCTTTCAGAAGGGAAGACGGGCTTGAGAGAAGGAAATACGTTTTGAAGGTTAACCTATTATTTAATAATTTCTAGCATGAAAATTTAATGTATATATTTAAGATAAAATGTGTAAATACAGTATGTGAAACACTATTTTATCCAACACTCAGATTAAACAATAAAACGCTATCCATAGTGGAAGCCCCTGAATATCCCTTCTTGAACAAAGTCCCCTCCCTACTTGCAAAATATAACAATGACCGATCCTGCGTTTGGCAAGTCACATTATTGTTTGCATTAAACAGCTGTTAGACGCTTTTACAAAACTACAAATGAAGTACACATTTTGGCTGATGGGAACACAGTGGCCTAAAGAAATGTCCACATATCTTGTTCTAAACCACCAAGTAAAATCCCAGTTATGAGCTTCTTGCCTGGCACAGGCATCAGCACACATAGTGGAGGGGCGTATATGCTGTGACTAAGATTACTGGGTTACGATATGATGGTGAAACATACATTTTGCAAAAGGCCATCTTAGTCTCAGACCCCTGTCAGACCATTTAGTTAGCTGAATGATCAGGAAATAATTGGTGAGTGTTCATTGACTTGAGGCTTTTCCATTATTCAGCAGTGATTTAGCAGTTTCACGTGATTTTTCCCCTTTAGCCTTGTCTGTAGTCTTCATCCCAGACACATAGTTTATATCCAGAACTGTGCTTTAGATTAATTGGGATTATACATAAAAAGTGTTGAGGAAATTGTACAGCGTGAGACACATGTCATTATAATTCCTGTGTTCCTGAGAAAGGAGCCAGAAATTTCAGAAGTACCAGGTGAAGGATAATGGGGAAAAAAATCTCAGTGGGCTTTGCAAATTAGTTATTATACATGAAGGACTTAGTCCTAGATTTTTTAAATTAAAGTATAGTTGATTTACAATGTTATGTTAGTTTCAGGTGTACAGCAAAGTGATTCAGTTATACACATATATGTACACACACATATATATATATATAAATCTATTCTTTTTCAGATTCTTTTCCCTTAGAGGTTATTACAAAATATTGAGTATAGTTCCCTGTGCTGTACAGTAGCACATTATCTATTTTATATATCGTATCTATTTTATATATAGTAGTGTGCATCCGCTAATCCCAAATTCCTACTTTATTCCTCCCCCCCTTCCCCCTTTGGTAAATTAATTTGTATAATTTTTTTTTTAGATTCCACATGTAAGCGATATTATATGGTATTTGTCAACTTAGTCCTAGATTTTTAGAACTTTATAGCTGGAAGGAGTCTTCAAGACAGTCTACCTCATCCCCTTTCTCTAAAGATGAGAAATTTAATAGAGAGTTAGATAACCTGCTCAAAATCATTCAGGACCCTTCAGGAAGATTCAGAACTGAAGCCAGCTCTCTGCACTCCTCACCCAAGGCTCTTCCCTCTTGCCTGCTTTCCTCTTCAGGAAAGGAAAACTGGGATGGATATCTAGATTTTAACTATGAACCATGTAGGTGCAAACACCTCTACCTGATGTCACAATAATGCTTTTGTGTCAACAGGCAGCACCAAACAGAGTAGCTTTCTTCATCAAAACTTTTTAAGGACCTCACCATTTACAAAGTAGAATTTTCTCTTTTTTTCCTGTTAAGAACTTTAAAGTTCTTATGTATCATTTTTATTTAATTACTTTTTTTATTGGAGCATAGTTGATTAACAATATTGTGTTAGTTTCAGGTGTACAGCAAAGTGATTCAGTTATACATATACATATATCTATTCTTTTTCAGATTCTTTTCCCATTTGGGTTATTACAGAATATTGAGCAGAGTTTCCTGTGCTATACAGTAGGTCCCTGTTGTTTATCCATTTTATGTATAGTAGTGTGTATCTGTTAATCCCAAACTCCTAATTTATCCCTCCCCCTGCCCTTTCCCCTTTGGTAACCATAAGTTTGTTTTCTATTTTCTTTTGTTTCTACTATAAAGAAAGTGGTCTCTCTCAGCCTCGTTACCACCAGATATGTCCTTAGAACTTCTTCGTATTTATTGTAATCTGTGAATATTGTGTTTTACAGCTCGTAAATTAGATGTAGAATTGAATACCCAGGCAGAGCACAGAGTGTTAAAAATGTTCAATTCCAGTGGGGGAACCAGGGAGCGGTTAAGGCTTGCTGCATATAATGTTCTTATTACATTAAGTACGATGTTATTGCACGAGATGCTTATTGTTAATGTCTGTGGGGAGGATCCGTTCCAAAGACTTCAATTTCAATAAACAGATTACGCAGTTCCACCATATACAGTTAGGGAGGTGGTAATGAAATGGTTATAAAGTCCCTTGTGAGTCTGTCATCCTTTTTTTAATTTTGTAAATAACATCAGAAGCATTCTAGAGGGAAGTGCTTATGCATTTATTTATTATTGATTTTTTAAAAAATACGTTTAACATTACTAGTTATTACAAATCTAGTCTTAGTGAGTGGAAGAAGATAAGCTGTTTCTACATTATTAAATGCTGAATGTATAGGGAATTATGAAGTGGTACCCTTCATATAAATATATTAAATACTAATGAACGATGATTGCCAGAAATTAATTTACAGCTACATTTACTTGACAAATGAAACCTTTTCACGGTTTTACCCTTTTGTTGCACGTCATGCATGTTTACAATGCATCCCTTTGGTGCATGGTTTCAATGACGATGAGTGATTCTATCCTACGGCCGAATCATGCACAACTGCTGAGAATAAGTTGGATTAAATGTGCATTCTTTCAACAGGCATCTAATTATTGGAGGGGTGACATCAATAAACTGCCAAAGTTTTGAGGTATCCCTAAACAGTTAACTGTTATTCCTTCTGGGGAGTATAATAAAGCAGTAAAAATATATGCTAAATGGCTAGCAGACAATTTATCTCCTTGGAGGAAAATGCTTAATACAGTAGATAAAAATTCAGCATGCCAGCCATCACCAAGGAAGCCCTACTTCAGGGGAGGGTTCGAAGCAGGCTGCCTGGATTCCATTTTTCCAACTTGGGCAAGTTGCATAACTTCTCTGAGCTTCATTATCTTCATCTGTAAAATGGGAGTAATAGTAATGTATTCCTCCTAGAGTGAAATGGAGGCTCAAGGAATAGTATATATTAAGTACTACTATATAAGCTGTGTTGCTCATGGTGCTTGACAATTGTTAGCTGTTTTTAAAAAGTGTTTTTCATTCATTCAGACATTCAGTGAGTAATTATTATATAGACCATTTGGCAGGACTGAGGGTAGAGTGATAAATAGTAGTCCTTGAGTTTCATGGATGTTGCCAAATTTCCGGGCCTGATTGAGGACTATCAGGGAGTTTAAATACCCTTCTCCAGTGCTCTTATAGGATGATGTTCTTGTAGGCATTCTTGTGTCTTTCACTGGCACTTTATAATTACCCAAAAATATAACAACTACTTTTTTCTTTCTCTGTTTCTTCCCCAATTCATCCTTCAAAACTCATCAAAGGAGTGGTATTGAACAGAAAACTCCTCAAAATCTAAGCACTGTAGAGCAACTGAATACAATTAACCCACTCAGAATTTGTTGTCCAGAGACTTACACTTTTATAGCCTTGGCCACCATCTTAAATTGCTCCATATTCTTTCTTGAGGGTTGAAATGAACATACCTTTCCATTTCATAAACACATAAGCATATTTAGCTCAACCTAGATCATTTCTGCATACCTACTCTGTGCATGGCCCCGCAAGAAAAAAATGTATAAAACATATATTAAAATGTATGTCAGAAGGCAGCTATGCTCGCCACTATACCAACTGATTCACTTTGCTGTACACCTGAAACTAACACAACATTGTAAATCAACTATATTCCAATAAAAAAGTAAAATAAAAATAAAATAGCCAAAGAATATGTTTAAAAAATGGGTGTTATATTAGGTACTGTAGTGTGGAAGAGGTAAGAGATAGATAGGTAGATAGGTAGATAGATGATAGATGATAGATAGATAGATAGAGAGGGAGAGAGAAAACAAGGCAAACTATGCTGTTTGTTATGAAGAGAAGTGAAACTGGGAGTTTAGCAATGAGTGAAAAAATGAGAAAGAGAGGGGAAGAAGAGGAAGAGGGGGGAAGGGAAGGGGAGAGGAGGGAAGAGAACCGAAAAGAATTTACATAAACTAGTCAGAAAGGGGAGTCCACCAGACAGACATGTCTTCTCAGAATCTTTGGATGGCGTAGGCAGTTTAAATGAGCCACCCCCCAACTCCTGAGATTCTGAGTAACACGAGAGGACCGCCATTCTATTTCAGTGTCTCTGATGGTGTGTACAGAAGTGGACTCAGGAAGGGAGAATGGGAAGTAGGAGTCAGGAGGCAATCAGGAGATGCAGAAGAGGACAGTGTCCCAGAAGTTGAGAGAGAGATTTTTCAAAAGAGGGCATGGCTGGAATACAGTAGGTGTTGTGGCTCCTAGCACATGGTAGGCACTGAATAAATGCCACTGATTAAAATCACTCATAAATTCTGTATGGAGCATCCAGTAAGATGCAGACTAAGAAAGGCAAGCAGATTTTATAATTTCAGTAAACCAGTGGTGGAAGGCTTATTTCAGAGCTTAGGTGAGAGTAGTTTAAGAGAAAAGTCACTCAAGCCTGTCTCTTACTTTTCTGTCTCACTATCACCCTCCTGTTTCCTTCTGCCTTAGAATCTCCGGTCTCTTGGTTTGCTCAGAAACCTTCATCAATTCCCCAGGTTCCTGTGCATCCATGACAAACTCCTCAGTTATCTACAAAAGAGGGCCAGTCTGTGTTCTCCCTCATGGGATGTTGCTTCTTTGTTTGTACCTTCATATTCATCTAAAACTGCACCTTCTGTCTTCCTCTTCTGGCTCTTTTCTCAAGCCCATCTTCATCTCCATTATTTGAAATCCTGCCTCTATTTTAAGCTCTATTTAAAAACCAGCATTTTGCTTGAAGACTTGACTGATTAATTCTTCAGAATTTGTTTCTTCCTCTTATTTGTCTCAGGGTTCTTAAAACACTTATAGTATTCTAACTTGGGTGATCATTGTAAACTTGTAAAATTCTCCCTGCTAGATTTAAGCCCCTTCAGTGTTGTAAGTACCCAGAGGGTAACTTTGGTCAGAGAATTGTTGAGTAAGAACATTACCTTTTCTGATGCCTCCTCTGGTACCTAAAACAGTGTCTTGCACATAGTAGCTGCTCATTAAACAGATGTTGAATTGACTTCATGGCAGTCACTGATATCTTTCTTTAACCCTTAAGTCTTCACCCCTTGTGCACAAAGTAGGAACACATTCTGATGAAAATTCTGGATTAGACTACCAGAACTGCTAGATCTTGGGAGAAGCAAATACTAAGGGATAAGTACTAGAGAGAAGATTCACCACATCTTAGTTATCTATTCTGGTCTCTCCCCTGTCCTAGTCACCATGTATTCCTAACTACAATCTCTTAGACTGTTTTATCTTTTTTCTTTTCTAAGATTTATCATCACAAATCTTTCTATGGGGAGATAGTTTAATACCTTACAATTAAGTAGTACTTTATCTTTTCAAAAGAACATCACCTGCATCTCATTGAAACTGATACGCTACTTGAGTCATCTCGGTCTGCCTTGAGTATATTTCTTTGTGCCAAGTTGGTCTCATTTCTGCAAAGGTCGGTAGAATCGTAGTAGTAGAATGTAGTATTTCCTCAGTTTTCAATCTGCCAAAGACAGCTGAATGACAGATATGTTGGTATAGGTATTAACCCTGCCAGGCAGATCCATATCGGTGTCTTTGTTTTATGGATGAGAAAATAGGAGCACAGAGAGGTCAAGTGATTTGCTCAAGGTAGCTGGCTTTAGAATGGCCTGTGTAGACTGATGTGGTATCTTTCAAGTTCTGAGAGCAAAGCCATGTGGGTATTGCTTGGCTCATGGCCCCATTGGTTGGTGACAGGTGCCTTGTCTTCCCACAGTTTCATGATGCAAAAGCAGTATCATGGAAATCAGGGAATATCAGGGGAAAAAATGCATGAAAAATAGGGGAAAGATAAATAGATCATGAATGACAGGAGATAGACTGCCCTGCCCCTGCTTCAGTCCATTTTGCTGTGATATTTAGGACCCAGGATTTTGGTGTCTTATGGATCATCATCCTGTGTGGTCTGCTGGTCATCTTCAACGTTCATTTAACCCTCATGGTGTAAGCATGCTGTCCTTGGATCAGAAAATAATGCACCTGACCCACCATTCATCATGACACAGGCTTTGGATGTCTTTTTCTATCTGTGGGGATGCGTTTCTACTGATCCATTTATACCTTTGCATCGAGTTTCCACGGTGACCAGGATGCATTTTTATAAGACACATGGTTAAGGCTTGGGGGTACAGTCTGAGGTTGTAATACATGAAGAAGCTAAGTGCACATCACAGTAGAGAAACTTGGTAAATGCAGCCATGTAATATTATGGAAAAATCATAAGGGGAGGAGGTCAGAAGTGTACAAGTAAGATTTTGCGAACAGCATTTAAAGTCCTTAGGATTTTTTTTTTCAGTTTTGATTTCCAGAAGCTCTTTCAAAGACTGAGACATGTTCACTAAGCAGGCTTTGTTCGTGCAACTTGAGAAGGTTTTATTACTGGTACCCCTCATTTTGTCCAAGATCAGGTAGTGTCCGTTTAGCAAGTCAGATAAATCCCTATGATGCAAGCCGCTATCACTCCTATGACACTGTGTTTCCCAAAGTGTGTCTCATGGGGTACCACTCCAGCAGGATGTGGTATAATGCAAAACTATAGCTCTGTGTCAAGCACGTTTGATGTAAACCAAGTTAAACAGTCTTGACATTCTCAGAGCCATCATGCCATTCTGCTGGTAAATTTCTAAGTCGGGGTGGGGGGAGGGTATTCAGTATTTCCCAAACTTTTCCATAAATAAAATACTTTTCCCTAGAACATACATGAAGATGTCTTGAAAAAGTAAGGTACTGGGTGAATGCTGTTATGGAGTCTGGGTTTTCCAGGCATCTGGGACATCATTTCATCATATCACTACAGGGAAGGTTGGGTCAGGAACAGAGTAGAGCCTAGTAATCGTGTGTCTCTCTACTGCTACCCACTTGCTCTGGAGGATCCATATGCCACTGTGCCAGCCCCTTGCTTAGCTTTTACACAATTGGCTTATGACCTTTTGCCAGTATGAGTTTAACTTATTTTCTCATCAGAGACAATTAAAAATGCAAAGCGTCAGAGAAGGTGTGACCAAATAGAATTTGAGCGAGATGAAGTGAGCACCAAGCCCCTGTCTGCCTCAGGAAATTGTCTGGGCAATTAATTAGATGATTTCTGAAGGGCTCCCAAGAATCATGTCTAAAAACCATCGGTACTGACTTAAAGGAGCTGCTTTGATTTCCCCTGTTTGAATGCAGTATGAAGCTGCCCTTTCGAGCCAACTGAAGTAATGGAGAAGTTTCTAGGGGAACGTGGTGGTGGTGGAAGCAGTAGCACAGAGAATGAGGCATCACACATGAGGCATTATCTGTAGTGGGAAGAGTTCTAGATGCAGATTCAGGGTCTAGTCCCCCTTTGACCCTTTACTTACCAGGGGACCATGGACAAGTCCCTTAAAACCTGTCTTGGCCTCACTTTCATCTTTTAACATATGATGGTTAAACCACTGATGGTTTTTTCACCATCTTTGCCTTCTCATATCCAGGCCTTTTCAAATGAAGTCATTTCTATAAAATGGATAAAAAGCATATATGCTAAGACTGAAGTGGGGCTTAGAGTTCCACTACTCTGCTGCCCTATCATTTCCCAAGGGAAGCCCTTAGTGCACCCACTGGAACCTCCAGTCAGGACTCTGTGGGCCAGGGTAGGGGCATCCTTTCTCCCTAAGGCCCATGTCATCCATCAGGCTCTGTGCCTGCTAAGTCCCGATGAGGGCTGAGTGCCGTGTCGGGTGGGAGGGGCATTTTGGGGGCACTCACTGCCCGAAGCTGCTGCTGGCCTCCAGGTTTGCATGGATACCGACCCAGAGCTCACAAAGAGGGTTATGTGTAGGTGTAGTTTTGTGTAGGGGAAGGGAGAGACAGGGCATGTTGGCCTTACAAAGGAGGCAAACAAAGATGAGAAGGAAAAGCTCGAGTCTACTCCTGAAGTTAAAGGTGTATTTCTACCAAGGATTTTGCGTCTGCCTGTTACAAAGAGATTCTGGTCCTACCGTGAGCCAGGTAAGGCTTTCCACCCTTATTGAGCTCAATTTCCAACTCTGCCTTAGGTACGGTCCCCCTCTTCCTTCTCGTTAATATTAATCACAGTGCCATCCATTATTTCTGTTTATTTAGGTCATCCTTGGCCTATTTATTTAAATTATGCAAAGAGTTTGTATTTCCTAACATTACACCTTCACTAGGATCAATTATTATGTCGCACTCCCCTGGGGGTTACAGCTCGCTCTGACTGGCAGCCCACTCAGTGTTTTTCCAGCCCAACTATAATCAAATGTACTTAATGAAAAGGCAGCCATGCTCCACCCCCCACCCCCAGGCCCTCAGAAAGTGGTGCCCCAGATGGGACTAACCCCTCCTTCACAGGTTAACCCTTTTAAGCCAGGCTTTGGCTGTGTGTTGGTTGTGTTTGATGGGATGAAAACTCATCGCACTTGAGGGCCCGAGGAGATTTTTGAGGTCATATAATCTACCCCATTCCATCCCATTCGTGTGAGAGAATGGAGAGAAGTGACTCGCCAAAGTAGGGGTGAGAATAATGATAATGCAAACAGTTATAAACCTTTGCAATATGCCAAGCACAGTCTAGACGCTGTATGTTATTGTGTTTAATTTCTGTGCACTACCAGGATGGAATTAGTAGCCTTATTCTGCAGATGAGAAAGTTAAGGGCCACAGAGCTTAGGTACGTTGCCTGAGTTTATAAGTGTGCGTCGTCAGTGACTGACTGGGTGGATCTGCCAGAACCCTCTGTTTGGCTCAGAGCATATCCCTCCCCTGCGGCCCCGCCCCTACCACCCTGGGCCCTTTCCATTGCCAGTAGCTGTCACACTCGGCCTTTCTGTTTTTTCCTGTTCCTGCCGCATTTCAGTATACTAGAGTTTTTGGTGGCTCGCCAATTTTAGAAAGGCCATTCCCATTAAAAAGTTTTAAAAAGGACAAAAAACCAAACCGCAAAGAAAACAACCTTCCTATGGTGATCACTCTGTTCCCCCAGTAACTTGTGTTGCTCTCTCACTAGAGCTGCCCTGTGCCCCAAGGGCGCTCTCTCTTCCAGAGGTATCGTTCTTGAACATTCTATTTGACAAGAATCCTGGTTTTACCTTTTATCTGCTGCCCCTTCCTCACAGCTATCCCATTTTACTTTAAATCTCTAAACTTCTCTGCTCAAAATTCTGTCTAACAGACATCATAGTAAATAGCTCTTCAGTTGTAGGACAAATAAGTGATACACATTCATCAACGTTCGGCAGCTCACCCTGCAAGGGTTCGCAGGGCACCCAGAGACCACAGCACACCTGTTGAGAACTGGGTATAGATTAAAGGCCAAGTTCCTGAACGCTGGTCGAGCAGTCTTTGTATTATATTTCTTGTGTGGCATTTTGTGTTATATATTTGTGCTGGAATCCACATACCTTACTAGTTTCACTTCTGTATCAGAAGCATTAATTCTTTTCTTCTTGTACCTCTAGCACTAAGACCATGCTCCTGCATTATTTATTTATTTTGAAAAGCCTTTTATTTATTAGTAACAGTATTTGTGAGCTAGCCACCAATGAAACAATTATGAAATTGCTTTTGGCTGTTTCAAAATTGTATTTCATTTCAATAAGTATTTATCAAGCACTTGAAATGTGTCCAGGACTATTCTAAGCATTATGGAAGAGAGCAAAGAAGTATAACACATGGTCTTAGGCCTCAAGGAACTTATAGTCTGCATGAAGTAAAATCTATTTTGGGATTGGGAGTTTGGGATTAGCAGATGCAAACTATTTTATGTATAGGATGGGTAAACAACAGGGTCCTACTGTATAGCGCAGGGAACTATATTCAACATCCTGTGATAAACCATAATGGAAAAGAATATGAAAAAGAATATATATATGTATAACTGACTCACTTTGCTGTACAGCAGAAATTAACACAACATTGTAAATCAACTATACTTCTATAAAATTTTTTCTTTTTAATCTATTCCCATGAAACAGTTTAACAAGCTGAATGCACAAATAATCATCATGGATATTAATTCTTCCCAGAGTTAAGAGAAAAAAAATCTGTGGGTTTCAGGGGCTTGAATTGGACCTCCAGTTGTGGGCTAGGTGATAACAAATTGAAGGAGGACATTCCAGGTCTGGAGATGGGAGGGACAGAGGCACAAAGCCACAGCTAGCCTATGCAGGTGACTCAGTAAGAAGAAATTGAAAAGACAGTGGTTAACTTCACTCTGCAACTCAAGCAGTCCTGGGAGGGGAGGGTCGCCTTGAAAGATGGGTCCAGAGCCAGGGGTAGGGGACTCAGAAACGACCTGGAAGATGTATAGTTTATCCTGAGGGTGTGAGGACCACTGAAGGGCTGTGAGCCCAGGAAAAGCTTAATGACAGTGATGCTTGATGGACATTAGTGAGAGGACAATGGGTAGGGGACACTGGAGCAAGGAGAGAGTAAAGCCAGCAGGAAGAGCAGTTAGAAGCTTATTACAGTCATTCAGACACGAGGCAATGAAAATCTGGAATAGTTGGTGACTGTGGGAATAGGATGTGAGGTAAGTTGCTAGAAGAGATCAAACAAAAGTTAATGATTACACTACTGTATATAAAATAAACAACAAGGACCTACTATATAGCACAGGGAACTATATGCAGTATCTTGTAATAACCTATAGTGGAAAAGAATATGAAAAAGAATACATATATATACACATATAAGTGAATCACTTTGCTGTACACCTGAAACATTGGAAATCAACTATACTTCAGTTTTTTTTAAAGTGCATGATTAGTTAGACATATGAGAAGAAGGGAATGAGTTGAAACTGACCTCAAGGTTTCAAACGCTGGTGTTGGTAGGGATTCTGTTTTGAGAGAGAAACCCAACATTTATCGAGAATCTGCTTTATAGACACTGTATCACATACTGTAATAAAAGCTTTACATGCATCGGTTTATTCATTCCACAGATTACCTTGAAAGTCAGATATAAATGCAGAACTTTCACTCTGCACACGAGGATTCTCAGATTCAAGGAGGTCTTGTAGCCAGTTCAAGTTCACTCAGCTGACAGAGCTGAGACACCAGCAAAGATGCCTCTAGCTCCAAAGCCCATACTCACCAATCTTTGCCATACTTACCATATTGGGTTACTATGAGATGACCCCCTCTTGCCAAATCCAATGGACCCTTCACCATCTTCTTGTTAGTTCTTGGACTCAGTAGGCTCTCTTGACCATTTTTCAATCCCAGCTCACCACATCCGTGTAAAATGTTGCAGCTTCTGCGTGATAACTCTTGGTCTGTGAAGACCAATCACATTCTCCAGAGAACCTCTTCCTATTCAATCCTTTCCTCCCACCAGAATGTCTTATGTCACCCTCTGCTCTCCTGCCATGTCTCTTTTGTATCTCCATATTGTACCTCACCACCCACCAGTACAAATATCTGTTTGTCTTTATCTTATCCAGGAGTCTATCATATCTCTTGATGTTTTCAATACCCAGCAAATTGTCAAACACAAGGTATTTCATCAATAGCAGTTGGGTTAATAAAAGAATAAATGAGCCTTGATGACAAGACCTAAGACATTTTCTAATTTTAGGTCTGATTTTCCAAACTAGTATTCTGCAGAAAACTTGGTTGTTCCCACAATTTAAAAAAACTTTGAAAGATGCTCTATACTATAACCCCTATAGATATTTACAGTACATTTTACATATTAAAGGTAGTTAGACATTCTCACCAAGTTAAACTTGACATAGAATTTCCCAAACTTATTTGATCGTGGAAACTTTATTTCCCCACTAAATTGTTGTTCCCAGGGAATTCATATTCTGTAAGACACTGATTGGGTAGCAGGTCTTTGGAGAAGGTGGACATGCTTGGGAAGAGGTACAGTGGGCTTCATTTTTGGTAGTGCCCACCATCAGCCTATTGTCTGTGAAAGCTGGATCATATCACACATGACTAGAAAAATCACACTCAAGGCAACCAGGACCTTGTCCCTACCCACTCCCATTCCTGGGCCCGCTGGAGCTTTTTCCTTACCCTATGATCCTTGTTGACTCTAACTGATCCTTGTTTATAACTGTGAACTGTTAAACCTACCTGTGGAATGTACTCTTGGAATGTTGGACTCACCCTAGGAATGCAGATGCCTCTTTTCAAGTGGATTTACTTCTTGGAGGATAAAGGAGACATTTCTTTGACCACTAGTGTCTCAACCTTGAGTGGGGTTTCCGTAGAGACTAATATTAGCTCAGTAAGTTTTATAGAGAGAGAGAAACTTATGATCTTGGGAAATTTTTGTGGTTTTGCTGTTAACTTATGAATAAGACATGTTCTTTGTAGCATATTCAAACCATATAGTATCTTACTTTACTGCCTCATTCCATTCTCCAGTAAACATTTTGAATAGTTTGGTTTAAATTCTTTAAGCCTTTCTGCGTATTCAAACGAACTTGATACATATGAAGGTAAAGAGATAAATAGATAATGTACAGTTGTTTTGTTATCTGATAGGCTCATCCTATGAGTATCATTTAGAACTTTTCTTTTTCTTTTTTTTTTTTTAACCCCACAAAACATGATGAACATATTTCTATGGCAGGGCTTACTTTTTAACATCTGCATAGTATCCTAGTATCTCATGTTACAGATGACCCATAATTTAAGTAGTCTCCTATTGATTGATTTATCTTTGGGTCATTTGTAAAATATTTACCTGTAAAGATAATGTCTCCATGAATAGCCTTCTGTGAAACATCTTTGTATTAGTGTGACTGTTACTATAGGAAGGACATCTAGAAATGGAATTGTATGTATGTTCATGTATGAACATCTTCTACTTTAATAGATACTACCAACTTTCCCTTCAAAATCACTGTACCATTGTACACACTTCTCCAATTACTACTGATGCTAAGCACTTCTTTCCCTTTGTTAGCTATTTGTATTCCTTTCATGAATTGTTTATTCATATTTTTTGGTCATTTTTCTATTCGATTATTTATCTTTTTATTGTTGATCTATAGGCAGTGTTATATTTTATGGATGTTAATGGCCTATTACATTTGTGGAAATATTTTATACCAATTCTTCATTGTCTTCAAAATTTATTTGTGCCTCAGGGAAGTTATATATTTTTATGTAGTCACACATGTTACCCTTTTTCTCTTGGCTTTTAGATTTTGTGTCATGCCAGTAAGGCTTTTTCTAACTCAGGCCTATAAAACTATTCTCATATTTTCATCTAGTACTTTCTCAATCTTATTATTTTTTAATAAATAGTTATTTAATCTATCTGAAATTTGTTTTTGTGGATGGCATGTGTTAGGAATTTTCAAGCTGAGGAGATACCACAGAAAACATATCTATGATTATAACACTATTAATTATATTTTATAAAAGATTTGTTAAAGTCTTAGTAAAAATAAAACTAGATATTTTGGCCAAGCATCAGTTATAAGCTATGTCTATTTTCTCCAGAGTCATAAAATGACAAAATGCTTCATATTTGGGTAGCATCTTAAAATTTTCCAAACGTTTTTGCATCTGCATTCTCTTTATCAGCATCATTACAACCTTGTGAGGGAGATAGAGCAGATGCTAATATCTGTTTTAAATAAATGACTTGTCTAAAGTCTCTAAGATAATTCATGGTTTTATTGATGCTACAAACCAGCTTCCTTTACTTCCCAGTACTCTTTCTACTATTATAACAATTATAACCTGTGCACCAGGCATTACTCTGCATTAGAAAAATATCTCAAGGCAGAAAGTCTTGCCTATAAAAAAAGTGAAAGACTTAAGAAATGTAGATTTGTTAAAACCAATGGTCACAAGCCCTTTCTCCCCATCTCTGGCCTAACATAAATGGTCGTGACTGAGTTACAAACCTGCTGGAAATGGGACTGAGGTGGGTGCCAGGTGCAGGCTTAACTGGAGAGGTGCAAATTGTGCCAGTGTAATTCCTAATACAAGACAGTGGAAAATTGCTAGCACAATTGAGAGTTGTTATCACAATAGAAAGGACTCTGAAGGAAAACCTGATGTGTCTCTCCTGCATCTCTTTTTGTCCCCACTGTCATTTATTTTCCAAGGGGATAAAATGAGATGACATTGGGAAGAAAACTACCACACCAGAGCCGGCAGTGATTGCTGCTTTGAATGCCGTGCAGCTGTGCCAGTGTGGCCAGATTGATCCATTTCAAAGCAATGGTCATTATATTGCGTTTTAGTCTGAAAATGCAGTGCTTTTCTGTTTCCCGAGTTGTCTGTTGGGATGGATGGCGTGATGCTCTACCTCAGTACGTTATTTTATGTTTAACAATCTTGCGTCGTGATATTAACTGAGGTATACGTTTCAATAGTGTCCCCAAAGAAAGTCTGGACTACGAAAAGAATGCAAGTTAGGGGAGAGAAAATTTGAACAGTAGGAAAGAGTTTTATTTTGGTCACATGTTCTTTAGATCAGTTGTTCTTTAGATCTGATTAGATCCAGCATCTAATTTTTACACCATTATCTTAATGCCCACTGATTTTTATTCTCAGATAAAATTCTGAGATGGACTGAAATCCTCTTTAATTTCTCTCCTTTATTACCTTGATTTTTAAAAGCCATGCTGCTTAGAGAATGCTTTGAGGGGAGAATTTTTGGGCTTATGAAGCATATGCATGAGCTGAGACATGGTCATAAAGTGTCAGAGCCCCCCCAAAAATGACCAAACAAACAACAACAAAAACCTGTCTGAACAGAATAGAGTTGACATGTCGTAGGTACATATCCATTGCGATGAGTGAAATGCTATCAAATCATACCATGTTTAGAACTTTTCATGGTGGAAGTATAACTTCTGTGTTCTTCTTGGGCCTATTCTAGGCAAATGGCCAGATTGTAACCAAATACACCTGGACCTTCCACCACACCCACCTGATACCTGACCTGTAATAGCACAGAGAACAGTGTCCAGCACCGTATAACAATTATTTGTTGAATAACTGGATAAATTAATGAAATAAAAGTGAATGCTCAGGACAGAATATTTGTTTTACAATTAAATTATTTTTTATAAAATGTTATGTCACATTCTGTAAATATAAAATTGAGTTAAGATAAAATATCCCTACTGGTTGTTATGATGTTTTTTGCTCAAGCTTTACATATTTCTGCCTCTTACTGTACTTTTAACTTTGCATATTGGCGAGTTGGATTAGTAAAGGAAAAAAATTAAATAAAACTTAAAAGATAGCCAAAATCTTTTGCAAACTACATACTGTATATGGACTGTAGTAATAATTTTATTAAAATAATTAGGTCTGTGTACTATGGATGAGTTCATATAGCCAGGAGAGCTAGAAATTTCCAATATCCTGGCTTTGAACAGCATACCCATGCAATTTCAATGTTGCAATATCCTTATATGTATTTAATCATAAACTAGGAATGATAGAAACAGAAGATATATTAAGACCTTCCTAATCTTCATTCACCTAATCCAAGACCCTACATATTCCCATAAAATGATTAACCATTTTAAATGACTTTTCAGCAAATCAGAATTGAAATGGAGTTCACATGTATCTTAGATGTATTTTATAATACATTTTATCCTATAAAATATTGCTATGAGTTGTTATTAAATTATTAACTAAAAATTAAACAAGTTTCCTTAGTCACATGTTTTAGTAGTTAAATTTAAAGACAGAATATCTGACTTTGGGCCCATTTTAATTTGGGAAACAGTCTGAAAATTATAAGATTTCTATTATTTAGATTTAGATTTTTCTTAGACATTTTTAGCAAGCATCTATCTTTCAGCATTTTTCTTCGTTCCAAAAAAAAAAAAAAAAGGAATAAGAAAGAAAAGGAGACTTGGATTAAAAAAAGATATTCAACTGTAAAAGAAAAATAATCCTTCAATTGGTTAATGGCTGTCCCTAATAGACTCCAACAAGAAATCCAAATTTCCGAGTATTTAGCCCTGGGACACCCATTATTGTTTCTTTTCATGCCGTCTTAGAAAGGAGGAGGTGATACCCTGTCCTTGGCCCTGTCTGAGGCAGCAGCCCCATCTGCCCAATTTTCTCTTTGAAGATGACTTCAGTCTTTTAACACATTCAAGTGTTAGAAACTTTTAAAGTCAGGAAGGACTTCTTATATCTAACTTTCTTTTTTTAAATTTTTCTTTTTTTTTTTTTACACCTTTATTGGAGTATAATTGCTTTACAATGGTGTGTTAGTTCTTCCTTCATGCTCAACAGTTTCATGATTGTTAATTTGCAATTGCTTTTTTGTTTGCTTGTTTATTTGTTTGTTTTCATTGGGAGTGGAGAAGGGAACCAGAAAGAATCTGGAAAAGTAAAGGTGATTGACTTCACGAAAGCATTGTTCTTATCAAAGAAATGCTTGCTCCTTGTAGAGAAACCAGAAAGGTGTAAAGAGATTGGTTTTTAAAAAGAAAAAATGGTCCCAAACCTCACTTTCTCCAAGAGATAGGCATTGTTAACGTTTTGGTGTACTGTCTTCTACTTTTTCTTTGCACGTATGTGTTCACGTATTTCAGATAATACTGGACATTAGATCAAAAACATTTTTCAGTATTATTGTAACCTTTGTAGAAGCAATATTTTTAATATTTTACTTAACATTCCATCTTGAGTATAGTCTATAATTCACATAACCATTCTCTACTGTTGGACATTCAGACCATTACCAGTTGTTTAGGAAACACTGTGTTAGATTTGAACTTCTACATCACTTTAATTCCTCGCTCACATAGCCATAAGCAGCTTACTCCATGGAATGTACTGGATTACTCTTTAGAACTTAATGTACTGAACATGATTCTTAACTAGGATATTATTATTTTCAAGACGTTTGACCCCAGGAAGCATAGGAAAATACTACTTGAGGATCAGTTGCTCCAGAACTCCCTTCCATGTTCCAGAAAATTGAAGATGAGAATTACCAAAGTCTTGTTCTTTCAAGTCTCTTCAAAGCTATAGAGAAATAGAAATATGATATGAGCCACAAATGCAAGCCACAGATATAATTTGAAATTTTCTAGTAGTCACATTAAAAAAGTAAAAAGAATGAAGAACCTAGGGGTAAGACAGGAATAAAGACACAGACTTACTAGAGAATGGACTTGAGGATATGGGTAGGGGGAAGGGTAAGCTGTGACAAAGCGAGAGAGAGGCATGGACACATATACACTACCAAACGTAAAATAGATAGCTAGTGGGAAGCAGCCGCATGGCACAGGGAGACCAGCTTGGTGCTTTGTGACCACCTAGAGAGGTGGGATAGGGAGGGTGGGAGGGAGGGAGATGCAAGAGGGAAGAGATATGGGAATATATGTATATGTATAACTGATTCACTTTGTTATAAAGCAGAAATTAACATACCATTGTAAAGCAATTATACTGCAATAAAGATGTAAAAAAAAAAAAGTAAAAAGAAACAGAGGAAATTAATTTTAATATTATACTTAATCCAGTATACCCCAAATATTATCATTTCAAAAACTTAAGTCAATTTAAAAAATTGAAGGGGATATTTTATGTATTTTCTCATATTAAGTGTTAGAAGTCTGGTTTGTATTTTATACTTAGAGCACACCTCTGTTCAGTCTAGCTACATTTCAAGAGAACTCAACAGTTACAGGTAGCTAGTGGCTACCATATTGGATGACACAACTGTAGAGAGATGTTTTAGGCCAGAGATAAGAAGGTAGATTCCATCTGGAGTTTGAGCTAGCTCTGTCTCTTATTACCTAACCTCAGGCAAATTACTTAATTTCTATGCTTCAATTTGCCTATCTGTAAAATGGGAATAATAATAGTAACTACTGGGTAGAGTTGATGGGAATTCATGAAGAAAGTACTCAACAAATGTTACATATAGCAGGGGTCCCCAACCCACACGCCCCCCACCACCACCGTGGAAAAATTTTCTTCCATGAAACCGGTCCCTGGTGCCAAAAAGGTTGGGGAACACTTCCATATAGGAATGCTGACAGAGTGTGCTAGTAATCCTACTCTAACTTAAATAAGTAGTTTCAGTATCCTATGATCTTGTCCTTTAATCTTATCACTGTCTTCCCTGAGAAT
Organism: Aethalodelphis obliquidens; assembly: GCF_003676395.1. Taxonomy (NCBI): domain Eukaryota; kingdom Metazoa; phylum Chordata; class Mammalia; order Artiodactyla; family Delphinidae; genus Aethalodelphis; species Aethalodelphis obliquidens. The sequence goes on from NW_020837971.1 coordinate 11,671,008, forward strand.
GGATTATTTAGAAGATAATCACTGTTCTCATGCTCTGGGAAAGGCACTAGTACTTCACCCATAGTGTAGATGATCAAAGCAACGTGGAGTCATGTGTCTCTTTGCAGGGGAGCGTCGGCACCTCCTGAGAACTCAGGCTGAAGGGTCCTGTAACTTTCCATAAGCTTAAGCTCTCATAGCCTGATACCATCAAATATGAAATTCCTAGTTTTTCCTTCTACTAAGATTTTTAGCATTCTCAGATTAGAAAGTGTCTCACAATCAATTACACTTTCAATATAACATTTTTATTAAGAAGTTATTTCACTGATGCTATGTTTTAAAATCAATGATTTCTCTGAATAGGTGAATCTTATATGAATCTTATTCCCCTGTGAGAGTCTCTCTTCTATCATCTCCATTGAGTAAGAAGAGCTTATAGGGTTTTATCTTCTATGGTTAGATTACAAAAAGTAATTTTTATATTTTATTTTCAAAATCATATTTTATAAATACAGTAAAAATTATATTAAAATTATAATATTAAATATACTTTTAAAATTACCCATGCAGAAACTCTCTCAATGGAGAAGCATAGCCTACTGGGAAAGAATGTGTTGTTTTTAAATTAAACTTAATATGTTGCCATTTTGGTGTCTATAAACCTTGTGAGCTTGGTAAATGTGCGTCTGTCCAGGAAAAAAGCTCCTCCCCAGGAACCAGCAGAACAGTAGTATCCAAGTTCATTGCGGTGACCTCACCAATGGGGCTGCTGGGCAGGAAACCCTCTCGCCTCCTTTCTAGGGGCCTGACATCTACAGAGGTCCTTCTGGGCAGTGCACACACATTTGTGTCCTCCGTCTATGGCTCATTTCCCTTCTCTTCTTGGCTGTGGTAGAAAAAGGCCCTTTTCCAGATGTTTCTATCCCATTGGAGCATTCCTTTCTGTACCCAATGCAAACTGACCAAGTGTGTGTCTAGAGCTTGGCATTCTCAGCTGAGTTTTATTAGGGGAATAAAAACTGGCTTTTCATAATTAAAGAGCTATAGGGTCTGCTCTGAAGGTCTTCTGGAAACCTGAGTTTCTAGGGTTCTGCCTCCAGATATGTGGAGTTACAATTGCATTATGATAGTATGACTATATTCCACTTTATTACAGCATTACTGATCAGTGAAGAAAACCTCAGTCTCTGCTATTGTATCAAGACTGTCGTCTTAGGTGCCGTGGAACAATCCTGAAAAAGACCAGGAAGGGTGCTCTTTTTTCATCAGTGAGGTGGAATGGCGTAATGCATTGAGAATATGCATGTTGGTGCCACACTGCCTGGGTTTAAATCTCAGTTCTATCACTTTTACAAGATTGGGCATTGCTTTGGCTGTTTGTAAAATGTAGATCAGGGTGGAACTCTCCCCTCCCCTAGTTAGGGTTGTGGGGATTGGCAGAGTTAGTGTGACATATTTCGAGGAGAGTCTGGCGTCTGAAATATCCAACGTGAGTCTTTGCTCTTTTATTATTATCCATGGGACACAGAGGGACCACACATACACGCGCGTGCGTGCGCGCGCACACACACACACAAACACACACACACACGACCAACATCAGTAATTCTCAATTTCTGATACACGTAGAAACCACCTGGGCATCTTAAACCATAGATTGGGATCCGCTGGGTCCAGGAGGATCTGAGATTCTGTGGTTGGTACTGGCCTGTAGACCACACTTTCTGTATTAGGGGTCTAGAGCAGATGGAGAACTGTGTTTACAGGAAATATTACTAAGGGTGGAAATTGACATGGCCCCAATTAGAATCACTCCTTGTCTCTTGGACAGTTCCAGACCTGGTGGGGTGTGGGAATGATTCAGTACTGGCTCTGCCACTGCCATTGACCAGCTGCGTGTTTGATCACTTAGGACCTGCCACTTCAGTGCATTGTATTTCATTTTTCCCCATCTTCCAAATGGGGATAATAATCCTGCCTCTAGCTGCTTCACAGGATTGTTGTAAGGGTCAAATGAGAAAATGTATGTGAAAGCTCTTTGAAAAATTAAAAGTGCTACCCCATTGTAAAGGGATCAATAGTAGCAGAAGGAGGGGTGGGCTGGTGATGGGGAGGTCCCCAGAAGAGTAAATCCTGAGCTCTGGCTTGAAGGAGGGAACTAATGGAGGAAACGGCACAAAGGCAGCAGCAGCTAAGTCCAGCGCGTGCGCTCCTGTACAGGAGCCACAATAAGAACGTGCTTCCTCAGCCAGGGCTCTGTCCTGAGGAACTGATGAGACAGTAGCTTCAACGAACAGTCAGAGAAAAGGCATAAAAGGAAAGGTAAAATCTTTGCTCCATACTAGCTTTTTTGCTTTCGAATCCAGAGGACTTCAGACTTTTTGACCTTAATTTACAGTATAAAACCTGTTGCATAGTGGGACTCAGAATACACAGAAATATGATATGCAACTGAAACTAAAATTTCTTGAAATAATATTTGCCCTTAATGTGCGCCAAGCACTCTATTGCAGTCTTATTCTACTCTCTTCTATTACACTCTATATTTTTTTAACGCTGGTTGCAACTCACTAAACATTTCACATCCCACTAATGGACTACAACCCACAGTTTGAAAATCACTGATCTAACCTGTGCTGCACGTTTAAACACATAGTATACGGTACGTCACTTGCTATGTATTCCTCCATTCACTGAAATGCAGCCTCAGTCTCCATTATTCCAATGAAACTGCTCATACTAACATTTCTTCCTCCAGTAATATTTTAATTAGCTGGTATATGTTAACATATTAACAAGTCTAGTGGCTGTCTTTCTCTTATTCTCTTACTCAGTCCTTCTAAAGCCTTTGGAAGACAGCTATGCTCACCACTATACCAGCAACACACACCCCTCTAAAGCATTTGGGGTGACCAATTGTACTATCCTCCTACAAAATCTCTCCTTCCTTGGCCACTAGACAGTTTTGAACTCTGAGTTCTTAACTCACTCATTGAGTGTTTTCTCCTTAGTTAATTCCTGGCCTCCTCTTTTCTGCTGTAACTGTGAACCGTTGCTGCTGCCCAGAATTCTGTCTTTAAGTCATTGCTCTTCCAATGCACTTTTCCTGGGAGTTCATCCACTTTATGGTTTTAAATACCACCTGTTTGTTGATTGTTCCTGAGTCTGTGTCTCCACCTGCCCCCTCTTCCCTGAGCATCTGGCAGTACCAGCATCTCCACTGAAGTCCCAGAGGCACTTTAAATATACTATATCCAAACCGCAAGTTTTTACTACAGGAAAAATACAATGAGGAGAATCATGAGTTCTGTAACCTGGGTTAGCAGTAATTGACAGTATCCTCTAGACCAATAATTTTCACATTTTCTTAGCCCTGGTGATGCCAAGAGTTCTTGTAGACCACCTTCTCCTACAGCTTCCATTTGCTGAAGAGTGAATTTAAAAGTTGCCATTACTATTCATGATCCACAATGATGAATATAATTCCTTTTTTAAAACTTATTTTTATTGAAGAGTAGTTGATTTACAATGTTGTGCTAGTTTCAGGTGTACAGCAAAGTGATTCAGTTATACGTATGTATATATATATATTTTTTCAGATTCTTTGCCCTTATAGTTTATTGCAAAATATTGAGTATAGTTCCCTGTGCTATAGGTCCTTGTTGGTTACTATTTTATATATAATAGTGTGTATGTTTTAATCCTGAACTCCTAATTCAATTCCTTATTATTATTATACAAAAGATGCTATGCAAATCTGAATTATTATTTTGTGTTCCAAACCAAAGTATGAACATTACTATATTCTCAACATCAAACCACTAAGAATCCAGCATTCCACCTACCTGATGGAAAGTCCAGGATTCCCTGTCAATTCTCATAAATGCCAGGGGCCTCCTTTCCCAAGAGTCCCAGTTCTGCTCTGACAGAAAATAGAGGGACAGTTTCATCTATCTAGTCCATGGGAGAGGACAAACTGGTCCATGTGGATGGACCATTAAATCATGGACTTATTTGCACAGCAGTAGAACCATCATGAAGATTAGAGGCACTCAATCTATTAATTTTTCTTTTTCTCAATTTCGGTTATCTTTCCCCCCTCAGGTGTGGAAAATTTGGATCAATGCCAATTTGTTTAATTGGATTTTTTAAATAGGCACCAAAAAATATCAAACTGTTCTTTTAAGCTCTTTTAGTAAGCTCGGCCAAATCAATTAAGCAAATTGCTTTCAAAAATACCTACCAATTCCAAATAAACCTCTTCCCCACTTCAGAGATAGTATATGCTACGGATTATGCAGAGAAAAATTTTCCAGCTGAATTACCCACTTCTCAACACTGGGGATTTAAAAGGGAAATGCCGACACCATCTCAGCCATGGTGGTGAAGGGGTGCAGCTCTAATCCAGCAGGGCTGTTTTGACAGCGGTTAGGGAACCAAGGCAGTGCTGGCCTGGAGATGCTTACCACACCTCTGGTTGTGACCTGATTTGTTCATGCCTTTGGTGGGGCACTCAGGTTAAAAATATCTGCACCCTGACTTATAAAACAAGACATTTTTCTCTCCTCTTTAATTTCCTTAAAAAAATACACGTGAAATGTGAAACACCAACTGGGTGGAAGGTTTCATGGTTTTCTTTTCCCCATTGTTTGCCATTTCCCCTTTTGCCTACAATTTAAGAAACAGAAGCACAAGAGCTGTGCTTTCATGTGAGCAGTAATATGTAACCAGAACAAACAGAGGACATAGGAAAGGTGGAGAAAAGTTAGATATATAAGCAAGAAAAAGTGAGTTATTGATTTTATTGACTGGTCTGTTAACTTCTGACATTGCAATAAAGTCTTATTTATTTGTATACAGAAGACTCAATTACATAGATACATATCATTTTAACAACTGGGTTATTTACAGGAGAATTGCAGCTTCATAAATAATATAGACCTGGGATTTCTCAAGCTGATGTTTATCCATTGTTACCTAAGGAAGTGGTGATGGCTACGCATATCTAATATCCGTGCAGTCATTAGAACAGCATTGCAATTGGCTGGGGGAGAAGAAAGGAGGGGGGGGCAGGAACAAGAGGGAAATAAGGACAAGAGTCTCAGCCCAGCTAAAATATACAGTGAATAGTCCTGGGGTAATCAGATCCAGATAGAGCTGCTTAAGTCTCCTCCTTCCTGCCAGCGCAGAAAAGCTGTCAGTGGAGACCATTGCGTGAAGGGCTCCAGGTCTTTAAACTCCTGTTCATACGGTACAAGCCGTTAAGATGCAATTACAGATTTTGTTTTTTAAACATGAAGGGTATGTCTCAAAGGAAGTTTTATAAGAGTAGGGTCAATTACTCCCAAACATCTTCTCCTGATGGGGCAACTGGTGGAAATGGAGATGGACATCCTGGGGCTGCCCCTGGTCCTCCAGGGGTCCCTGCAGCCTTGTTCAGGGGGTCTCCTGAAACAACTCTTTGTTTAACTATTAGTTTAATGCATAGCCTCCCTGCTAGGCTATAAGCCCCAAAGGCCCAGGAACTGTATCTGGTCATTATTCAGTAAATATTTGTTGGGAATGAGTGAATTAATTAAGTAACGAGGAGAAGTGGGATGACATAGCACTATTTTTATGTGTCCCTAGCATCTTGTAAAATACCTGCCACCTAGCAAGAAGTTAATAATATCGTGAAGAGTCGTTGATCAAAGACTAGGGTTAGGATCCCAATTTTCAGATGAGGTGGCTAGAGCTCACATTTGCTATTGGATTTGGAACTCAGACTCTGATTTTAGGACTCAGAATCCCGCAAGAATAACTCCCCTACAGAGCAAGGACCTGATTTGTCCTGGAAGAAAGTGCAGATAAAGGGCAGCTGCAAGAAAGTACAAACATATTTGGCTACTGTGAATAATGCTGCAGTGAACATGGGAGTGTAGATTCTCTTTGAGATCCTGATTTTGCTTCCTTGGGGTACATACCCCGAAGTGAGGTTGCTGGATCGTATGGTAGTTCTATTTTTAATTTGAGGAACCTCCATAATGTTTTCCATAGCAGTTGCAGCATTTTACATTCCCATCAACAGTGGACGAGGGTTCCATTTTCTCTACATCTTTGCCAACATGTGTTGTCTTTTTTTTTTATTACTTTTTATTTTATAAATTGGAGTATATCGGATTAACAATGTTGTGATAGTTTCAGGTGCACAGCAGAGTGACTCAGACATACATATCCTAACAGGTGTGAGATGATATCTCATTGTCCACAATAGCCAAGATATGGAAACAACCTAAATGTCCATCCAGGGATGAATGCTTAAAGAAGATATGGTGTGTACATACAATGGAATACTATCCAAAAAGAAAGAAATCCTGCCATATGCGACATAGATGGACCTGGAGGACATTATGCTAAGTGATATAAGCCAGACACAGAAGGACAAACACTTCATGATTCCACTTATACAAAGTATCTAAAATGGTCAAACTCATAGAAACAGAGTCGATGGTGGTTGCCAGGAGTTGGGGATGGGGGAGGGGATTTTCTCCTCAGTGGGTAAAACGTTTCAGTTATTCAAGATGAATAAGTTCTATAGGTGCTACATTGTGCCTGTAGTCAACAATAACTTATTGTGTACTTAAAATTTTGTTGAGGGTAGATCTCATGTTAAGTGTTCTTACCACAATAAAGTAAAATAATATAAAATAAAATGAAATAAAACAGAATAAAATAGTAAAATTAATGAAATGAAATAAAATAGAAAATACAAACAGAATCCAGGCTGGGCTCTGAGCAATCGTTTGCTGTTCACTCACCCATAAGGGCTGTCACCATCTCCTTTTTTGCTGTTGTCCATCTGGTCCTTATTTTAAGAGTCCACCTATATATACATCTGTGCTTAGGATCCACTTAGGAGCTAAGCTCTTTTTTGGATTCACATTCAGGTGCGACCCAGCCCATGTATAGATTCTAAGGTATCAATTGCATCATTTTGGCCAAAGCCATGACTGCCAGACATTGCCCTGAAAATCATACCTTCTGCTTGGGAAGTATAATTTCTTTCATTCTTCTCTACCCTAGCTCACACTTGACTGCATGTGCTCCGTCCTGAGCTCTCTCTCCCCTAGGTCTGAGCTGTGAGCAGTGCCTGTCATCCTCCTGCCCACAGAGCCTTCACCAACCTCGAGGGGAGGTTGCTGTTGGATCCTGCGCCATCCTGTCTCTGTGTTCCTCTCCCAACACACCTGCGGGCTCTACCCTGCCCTCGAGGCACTGACGATGTTTGAGGCTAATGTTCAGCATCTTTGTCAGATCAAACAGCTGTGGCCACTGTTACCAGGCCTGCTGCCTGGAGCACTGCCCGCTCTGTGGACTGCAGCCCCGCTGGGCGACACACTTAGCAGTGTGGACCCCAGCATAGGGCTCTGTCTCCCTTGAAATATAATAGTAATAAGAAAGCTCGGGCTTCCCTGGTGGCGCAGTGGTTGAGAGTCCGCCTGCCGATGCAGGGGACACGAGTTCGTGCCCCGGTCCGGGAAGATCCCACATGCCGCGGAGCGGCTGGGCCCATGAGCCATGGCTGCTTAGCCTGCGCGTCCGGAGCCTGTGCTCCGCAACGGGAGAGGCCACAACAGTGAGAGGCCGGCGTACCGCAAAAAATTAAAAAAAAAAAAAAAGAAAGCTCACCTTCATTGAGTGTTTACTATGTGCCAGAAACTTTAATTATATGGATTAATGTACTTAATCCTCACTTTATGAGGGAAGTACCATTTTTATTTCAATTTTACAGATGATGAAACTGAGCAGAGAAAGATTAAGCCACTTGCTTGAGGTCCCACCTCTGGTGTGTGGTGGAGACAACGGGCAATCCAGCTGCAGAGTCTGTGCCCCTCCCCCAAAAGGCTCTGCAGCTCCCTTACTTCTCTCCCTGGGGCCAGCCAGACACTGACAGGTCTCGTGATGGAGGTGTCACCTTGCCCACCTACTCCACCCCAAGCCCTTACCACTCGCATCTGCAAACCCAGCTTTCTCTCAGAGAGGTAGAAGCCAAAGATTGGGGGGGGGGGGAGGTCTCCAGTATTTACAGGTCTCACTGCCATCAGTGTGTAGGATGAGAGACAGGACAGATTGGAGGTATGGCGACTGTGTCCATGGTCTGAGTGACAATGAGGGCAGCTGAAGCAGAGAAGGGGAAGTGGTCAGCAAGGCTGGAGTGCAAGATGTGGGATATGGTGTCTGGCTGTCCCTGGGGGTGAAGCAGAGGGACCAGGCAAAGAGATTTGCTTTTGGAGCAAGTTAGGAGGAACCTGAGCTTTTGAGAGGGGAGATGCTGAGTTTTTTTGGACTTATGGGAAATGTGCGGTTTAGAAACACTGGGCAAGAACTCAGAGTTTTTAGATGTGGCGATTTTGATTCAGTCGTCATCCTCCTTGTCCAGTCTTCCTGCATTTTTTCTTTCCTGTACCTGAATTCATTCGTGGATATTGGTGCACATGTCGGATTTTACAGGCTCCTCTAAAGGGCATCCTCTGTGGTCACATGCTTTCCTCTCTCCTTCTTTATCAAGATCACTTGTGATTGGTTAATCGTATGTCAATGTCATTTGTAATAATGCAGCGGTAATAACTCATAGTGACAACCAACTTTGTTGAGCATTTATTTTGTGCCGGGCACAATGCTGGGCTCTTTTCATTCGGTAATCTGTTTCCCTATCACAAGTATAATACAGGTGCCATGACTATCTCCATTTTACAGCTGAGGACACTTGAGATCAGAGAGGTCAAGTAATTTATCTAGAGTCACACAGATAGCACAGGTGAAGCAAAGATGAAAACGCAAGTCATTCTGACTCCAGGCTGTATTGTCGGAATATTACAGCCTGGCACACACCGGAGGCCTTGGTGTCGTCTTCCTGAACCCAGTTTCACAGACAAATCAGACAAGGCCAATCTGACCAGGATGGATCAGGACAAAACCAAGATCACCCCATAGCCCGTCTGAAGACAGACAAAACGAGAACATTGTCCAGACCACAAAATGACCAACTATTCACCCATCCTGGCTAATATGAGTGAATATTGCTCTTTTCCCAATTATGACTTTAACCCCACTCTCTCTTTCCTATCTTCTCACACAAGAACTATTAGAATATTCAATCATAACATAGCTCTGACTTCCAGATAGGGTCCAATGCAGAGCAATGCAGAGCACTTCTTCAAACCCTCTTCAGAGTCACTCAACACAAGCCCAAATCTATGTCATCTCTTCTTACTGTGATGCCCCATGGTTCCCCAGGGTGTGCATTCTCCCTCCTGTCAATGAGTCTATAAATCAAGTTCGACTACATGGTGGTCTTTGGCTGAAGCATGTAGATATATCTAAACACTCCTCATTCTACACATTCTTAGATTTGCAGACAGTCCATAGATTTGCTAACAGTGCAGCTTGGACCCCAAAACTTGACCACATGAGGGTTTGAATCCCAGCTCCTCTTCCTCCTCCTCCTTTAAAAAAAATCAGCTGTGGATGTATGTCTGTTACTTAAATTTTCTGACCTGAGTTCTAATATCATGGGGCTGGTACGAAGATGAAATCAGGTGACATATGTAGAATATTCTAGTCTGTAGCCAGACTGATGCTCTACAACTGTTAGTTTCTTTCCCCGATCCCTTTTTTTTTTTGCGGTACGTGGGCCTCTCACTGTTGTGGCCTCTCCCGTTGCGGAGCACAGGCTCCAGACGCGCAGGCTCAGCGGCCACGGCTCACAGGCCCAGCCGCTCCGCGGCATGTGGGATCTTCCCGGACCGGGGCACGAACTCGTGTCCCCTGCATCGGCAGGCGGACTCCCAACGACTGCACCACCAGGGAAGCCCTCCCCGATCCCTTCTTGATTGAATCTATTTCTTCTAAATAAGGCATTTTATCATATTCCAGTCATAAAAGTCTGACCCACCCAATCTTGAGGATATTTAGAGACTAAATGTAAAATTTCCAGTTTATGCTATTGCTTGTTCTCTGTGCCATAATTTATAGATATATAAAGGCCAATGAGTACTAAAGTATTTTATTCATTCTGAGATACACAGCTTTCCTCCTCATAATTTAATGTGACACCTTAAAGGGAAAATTTTAGGATAAAAATTGGGATGTGTCTTATAATCAGTGTCATGTCATGGTTTAATCAGCAACTTGTTTTCTTTCTTAGTGCAACATAAAATATTCGTGAATTTTACATCTGTAGCATCCTAGATTTGGTATATATTTTTAACTGACTGGACAGCGCTATTTCCACCATGTCACCTTTTCACTATTGAGTTAGCGGTTGGCTCTGTTTTCTACTTCAATGCGGACGTTACCGTTCTAAAGCCAAATGTAAACTCAAGAAGTAGATTTTTAAAGTATTTGGACTTAGAACCTTACCGTTATAATCTGAGTCCAAGTCATGTTTCGTAGGCATAATTTTTATAATGAGCTCTGACACAGATCCAAAAATAAGTTAATATAACAAATGGAAATTGCTATGCATTTGATCCTATCATATAATGGAGTTAAAATAATGATAAAAAAACAATCTGAACAAGTTCTGTGAAGCTTTTGTTCTATTTGACTTTAAGCGGAACAAAATCTTCTGAACAAGAGGACAACAAAATAATGCTTTGCTAAACGGATAAAAGAATATGACCTAAGTCTATTAGTGATAGAACACTCTATGAATGCACTCAAGTTAATAGCATCTTTTAGCAATAGATACTTTTTCAATTACAGTAATGCTAAGAAATAAATAGGCTAAGTGAGAGAAAAATGGTCAGAGACACATGAATTGGACTAGTTTGGCTGGTTGGTTTTTTATAACCAATTCTCGGCGGGGGTGGGGGGTGCGGAAATCTAACCAGCAATCTATTGATGGGTCATTAGTCTGAGTTTTTATATTCTAGATCTACTTAATCTTATTACAGATGCAGCGTTTCATTACCCCATCTCCAAAGAAGGTTTTGCAGCGCTTGGCATTTTGTACACAGTGAGTTTGTGACATCCTTTTCTTCCTGCACAATCTTGTGCTGTCATGCTGTCATAGAAGCTTCATTACTGTAACGGCTTGCTCACTAGGTGTGATGGTACAGTTTCATGCAATGTAATTCCTCTGGGGGTATTTCCTTCCTGTCCTTTGCCGAGTTCTAAGTGACCCCACTTTCACCAATCTTTAGTTGCATGCAAGAGTGATTGCAAATTCTACCCTTTCAGAGTATCTGTGTAGAAATGCAATTTTATTTCAACTTTAAGGGGTTTAAAATTTTTATCCCCCCTTTTTAAAGTGGCACTCTGGCTACTTTTGCAAAGAATGTGGCACTCTCAGGGTAAATAACTGAAATAGAGAGTCCAGACTCTTATCTTCATGGGCCCTCACCATGGAAAAGCAGAGATATGGGTATGGAAGGAGAAAGTGTCAGGAAAATCATCATATATCACAGAGCAAGGGTATTGGGCTACATTTGGCATCAGTTTTGCTGTGTTTTAAAAAGGATAAATATGCTTCCCTTTAAGAATGTAGGAACAGCACTTCCCACTGTGAACCTCTTCACTGGGAGTCCTCCCACCGGGTTGCACGGGGTGAGACATGCTCCAGGGTTATTACTGTGATTGAGAGTGTGCCTCTTGAACGTTTGCTTTTCCTACATTCTCACCTGCCCCCGCCTGACTTTTGTGAGAAAAGATGTAACAGTCCACTGCCAATGTCTGCTAAAAATTGGGCGTTTTAGGTGCATGTACACTTTAAATGCCACCCAGGGGAGGAAAGGAAGGAAGGGAGGGAGGGAGGGAGGAAAAGAGTTGTAAACTCAAAACCAGTGCTTTTCACACTTTACTGTGAGTATGAATCACCTGGGGATTTTCTTTCAATGCAGATTTTGGTTCCGTGGGTCTGAGACCCAGGTGAGCTGAGACCCGCAGGTCTGCCTTCCTAGCAGGGTCCCAAGTGGTGCTTATGCTGCTGGTCCAGAGATCACATGGAGACCCTAAACTAAATCCGGCTGTCATTCTGCTCTTTATGAGCATTATTTTAAAGGAGACCGGAGTGCTTACTTCTTAGGAACTGGTCAGGATATGGCTGGGGGAAAAGTAGGGCACAGGAGAAGCCTGTCTCCTCCCATCATGTTCCATTTTCCTTTTTCCATCACCCACCTCCCAGACCTGAAAACTAGAGGTCTCCGGAGCCAGGGTTCACTGGGTACAGAAGAAAATATCCCCAAAATACAATTTCTGTCATGGTGTGGGATTTATTGTGTTCTGTCTCCCTGGAACATTTCATTTGATACCTAGGGTAGTGTAAGTGTTGGAGTTGGATGGAATTTGGTTCAAATCCCAGTGCTGTTGTTCGTTAACTGTGTGACTGTCGGTGAGTTGTTTAAGCCATTTAAACATCAGTTTCCACAGCTGTAAAAGGAGAATGATAATCCTGATAACACAGGGCTTCTTTGGAGATTTAATGAGAAAATGTAGACAAAATACTAAACAAAGTGTCTGGCCCATAGTAAGCGTTTGGTGAATGCTTATAAAATATTTGAGCTGTGGAGCAGTCTAGCTGATGCAGATGTGGGCCTTCCATCAATCGTATAGCCTGGGATATAGTCACCTCTGTCACTAACTAGGTATGTGAGTAATAAAGCTTAGTATCCTGTATAAATGGACATAATAATCATAAACACCTTACAGGGTTTTTGTAAGGGTTGATAATATATGCAAAGTAATTAATGTATTACTTGGCACATAGAACTTTATATATAAAGAAAATTATACTGATGTCTCTACAAAAGGATAGGCAAAAGAGGAATTATTTATTCAAAAGAAGAAACATTTTAGGAGTGTTTGGTCAGATATTTCTTATGCCTGGAGGAGTGAAAGGGGAGGGCTGCTGTGATTCCTCAAATCCTACCAGGTTGACCAGAAGCTCCTGAATGCTCTGTGACAGACCAGTGTCCCTCTGCAGACACTGGGCAAAGGGAGAAGGAGAAAAAAAAAAGCAGACACTGGGCAAAGGGAGAAGGAGAAAAAAAAAGTCCGATGCAATGAGTTTTTCATTAGTCTGAATTGCTTCAGTTTAAAGGATTTTCCTTTAAACAGAGAACACATTCTTTGGTATGGGAGAAAGGCTTTAAAATACCTTTGTTGTAGGATCGTGAGAGAGCATGGCAGTTTAAAAAAATGTTTTTACTTGGCAAAATGAAATGCCGAGATCTTTCTATTCGCATGATCATTAACGGTCTTCTTTAACTGGACTGCCCTGTGAAGTCTCAAAGTCTGGGAAAGTTAACAGTCTGTGATGATCTAATCACCTGCTCTTCGCAGTCACCGCGGATCGAGGGCCACACGCTTTCTGCATTGAGGGTCTCCAAGATCTTGTACCGCGTATGTTATCAGAAGCGACTGCACCCAGAGGCCATCATTTCCAATTGAAATAATGATTTCTTCCATTGTGGCTCACGGTTAAATCATATTCTGAACGTCAAATCAGCAGCCTCCTTGCTGCTGAAAGGTTGTGCAGAGTTCAGACCTTTTGAAGGCATGTAGGTCTTGGAGAAGAGGGGAAACATACATCACTGTGGTTTCCAGCTGACTTCAGTCTAAGCCAGGAATTTGAGCTCATGTAACCACGATGCAGCGCTCTCTATTTCACCCTCACCTCCTTCTCAGACTTGGGGTCCAGGTATCTGCAGGCTCACCTTGCTTTATTGTGCTTCACTTTAACATGATTCACAGTTACTGCATTTTTTTTTCTTTTACAATTGAAGGTTTGTGGCTACCTTGTGTTATTAGATGATGGTTAGCATCTTTTAGAAGTATTTTAAAATTACGGTGTGTACACTTTTTTAGATGTAATGCTATTGCACACTTAATAGACTACAGTATAGTGTAAACATAACTTTTATAAGTACTGGGAAACCAAAAAATTTTTGTGACTCACTTTATTTGCTGTGTTGTGGTGGTCTGGAACTGGACCCACAGAGTCTCTGGGGTCTGCCTGCAATGGGGGCTGCTCAGCTAAGAACCTCAATAAACTGAAAACAGTTTAAAAACTCATAATGAGACTTTTGATGGTGCAGCTCTGTAGGTCTGGGGGGCCTCAAAGAGAGCCTTGCAGATATTAGATACAAACTCAAGTGTTGCTATAAGAGGCTGGAGGCTGGGCTATTGCAAAAAGAATCACAGTGACCTCTACCCTACAGCTTGTCACCCCTGTTACTATAACGAAGGTAAGAAAAAATGGACTAGTTCCCCTCCCTTCTGCCTCATCCTCCTACCCCAACACACACACACGCACACACACACACGCACACACACACACACACAATTTTAAAGCAGATTAGTTATCAGCTTTGACCATTTTTCAAGCGTATTTAAAGTCAGTTCTCAGTAATTCTTGCATGTTTTACCATGGGTAGGTAAATTGAGAGGACCTTAAAACTAGGTCCGTTATTCCACCGGAGAGTGTCTTGATCTCATCCCCTTGTTGTCAAACTTGGCAGCTGGTCAGGAGGGAAAAAAATCTGTGTTTATTGTTAGTGAAAGTGTAACATTGTTAGTAAATTAGGTCTACAACTGAAAGAAAAGACATCTTTTCTATGATTTTTCTTTTAAGGAATTTATGCCTTGTCTCCCCATTTTAGAGACAGGTAACTGAGAATGGATAGAAAACAAAACAAAATTTTATCTTACTTTTCCAGCAAATGTGGTCACTGATAATAACATGATGATTTGTAAGTTTGGTTTCTTGTTGGGGAAAACAAGCCATGTCTAAATTCGTCTATAGACATAAACACTCTTATCAGAATTTACACTGATTTGGAAGATGGCTCTCAAAGAGTTGTAGGTTTACGTGCACTTTTTAAAACTTGAGGACCCTTGATGAGAAGGTCCCTTGGGCAGGGCCTGCTTCATGGGCCATCAACCACTGCAGGTACACAGGGCTCGCCACCCAGCAGGGTCCCATGTTTGGAATTTAAGGCTCTGAGGTCACCATCTTGAGATTCTTAATAATTTATCTTTGAAATTGTGTTTTGTGGGTCAAGTCCAATGGGACGACAAGAGTGTGGGGTCAGAGGCAGGGAGGCTTGGAGCCTCTGGCGGTCCAGCCACTACCTCCCTACCTCTCAGGACAGGGCAATTCTCAGCCACCTGCTCTCTGCCCTGGGTGCCCCAGGACCCCCAGAAGCTGGAGTGCAGCTGTCACCTTCTCCCTTCTGCCCTTCTCAGTGTTCTAGACTCAGGTGCAGAGAGAGTCATAGGATCAGCATGCAACTCATCCCAACCAGGTGTCCAGCGCAGCCCAGCAAGGAGGCTGCAATCTCTTGAGTCCACCCATCTGCCGTGGATTAAGGCAGCAGCCCTGGGGAAGGGGGATATTGACTTCCCAGCCCCACGTTAGGGACTTGGACTTGCATTTGGCACTGAGCCCCATAAATTATGTAGCCAGCCCTCATGTAAATTTGAGCAAAGATGAAGCGTAGAATCAAGCTCCCTGCATGGGCATAAAAACACAGGGTCTACACGACCTTTGTGTCCAGGGGCCCGTAGCAGGGTCCTATCAGTAGGCTGACAGCAAGGACTTCATCCCTGGATGCAGTGCAGTGTTGAACGTGGCCCCTAGCAATGACCTTGTCAGAGGAAGTGTCCATTTCCTGGGAGAAGTGTGTTGATATTAGCAAAGCTTCTTAGATCAAGAAGGGCATTTTAAAAATGAGACAAATCATTTTCAGGTGGTTTAAAATCTGTTTCTAAATTGTTTCAGCACACTCTGATACACATCTCCAACATTTTAAGAACAACTTACCTAAACAACAACGTACATACATAATATATACGTACACACATATATGCATACATACACACACGCCAAGGCCCAGAGCTGACCTGCAGGAGATACAAAGTGAGTGAGAAAGAATCTTTGCCCTGAAAGAATTTATACTCTTGTAGACACAGCAGTGCTCAAGCATTGATGCGTACCCCAAAGCTCTCCACATGCCAACAGTGTGTCGTGGAATTTTGCTTAAGTATATTTGATGACTGTCTCTTTTTCATCTCTTTTCTGAGAGGAAGCATTTACAGAAATTGAGAACTTTATTGGCCTGGATATCGCAGGAGTTCAGCTCTGCTTTTATGAGATGGATGTGAAAACAAATGATAAAAAATTGTTGGAGGAAGACTGAAGGGAGATACAGGAAATTTTGAGAGAAAAAAACGTCTTTAAAGGTTTCCAGAGCACACATAGACTAAGTCTACATGGAGGGCTGAAGCAAATACTGAATAATTTTGGTAGATATTACAAAAACACCTTCAGATAATCAAGTCCAAATAAAGGATTTTCGGGGTTTCTTGTTCTGCTTTATCTAGATATCTCGAATCTCCCTTTGACTTTTAATGCTTATGTACAGCCTTTAAATAAAGATCAGCATTTAAAACCACCGAAGAAAAAATAAAATAAAATAAAACCACTGAGGACCTAGACCCCTCACTCAAAGATAACTGGATTTCCCTCCATCAAAGGCCAGATAAGTCACCTGCTAGAAGAATAAAGGAATCCATTCTTCCCATTAATGTCATCAGACACTTACTGTTCTACAGGCCTCAATGGGTGAGGTTACAAGTACTTGACAACAGAACTTGCAAAAATGCACAAACCCTAAGTTAATTAATGAATGTTTAATTTTCAAGTGTGGCTTATCTCTTTAGAGTCTCCAATTCCACCAGGGGTCTGTATAGTGTTCTGGACGTAAATACATGTGTGGCCCGTATCATAAAGAAATCTCAACGGGCAATAAAAAATGGCCGACAGTGGCAATGACTTTGAAAAGATTTTTATGGACACCTCTACTCCCTCCTTGGCATTTAGTAATCTTGAAGAAATTGAAAGAAAGGGAAGTTTAATTTAGAGGGGTCTTCTGCCCCACTTAGCTGGGTTCACATACCCAACATGAAATAATAATGCATTCAACTGTCCATCTTACAATAAGCAACCTCTGCCTCACCTCACTCCCCAGTGAAAACAGCAAACAGTGGGTAGGAAAGGTATAGATACCAGAAAAAGCTGAGGGATCCCTGTGACCTTCTTGTGACCGTTTGTGCTAATGCATAGTGGACAGAAACCCAAACTCTCCCTCTGAAGAATCGATTTGTTAAAAATGCATTGGTCGTTAATGAGGGAATCTCATGCACTGAATATTGGAGGATGGCCAATGGAACTGGTGTATTCTGATGAGCCATTCATATGTGCAAGTCTGTTTTCTCCTCAATCTGCCCCAGCCCTTATATCCTCTTTGCAAAGGCAATGGGGTAAGGATCCAGAAAGGAGTATGCCCTCTCAGGATTAAAAATGTCCTATTTGTTTCTTAAAATGACTTATTTGGAAGAGTCAACTCCAAAAAGACAGGTGTGGGCAAGGGGTAATGGTGGAGGGGGTCGCATTTAAAACTCTATCCTGGAGTGTACATCTGTTTCACTCTTAGAGTTGCTAAGAGGTACTGAGTCTTGTTTGCCTCAGTTAATCCAAAACTCTTATACAAAAATAAAATTGTTTTAATTTGCAAAGGAAAACTAACTTAGTATGAGGAATGCAGTGATGGTCATTCAGGAACTCTGACCTTGACTTGGTGGGGGGCAGGGTGCAACTTCAGAGGCTCCCCCAATCAGGAAGTTACTAAAGAGAGGAGCAGGGGCCTAGGGTATCACTGCCCCCACGCCGGCTACCTAGATAGTTCAGGCTCTCCAGAGCAGAGAGAGCCGCCAGCAGATTTGCAGATTTTGCATACAAGATCAACACTGGAAAGATGGTGTCGAATGAACCAATGCTCTGACAAGCAGGCATTTTAGCAATTAAAATTAAGTTTCATTGCAGTGTACCAGCTGAACTCCTAATCAGTCTTTCAGTGTCTCCAACATTTATGACTTATCCTTTCCTTAGCAGACTTCTATCAGGGGTCCCTGTGTTTACAGAAGTGACTTCTATTATATAGCTACTTTATTTTATTTTATTTATTTTAATTTCTTGGTCATCTTATTATTTACTTTTAAATTAAGCACTCAAAAATTAAAGCCCAGGGCTTCCCTGGTGGCGCAGTGGTTAAGAATCCGCCTGCCAATGCAGGGGACACGGGTTTGAGCCCTGGTCCAGGAAGATCCCACATGCTGTGGAGCAACTAAGCCCATGCACCACAACTACTGAGCCTGCACTCTAGAGCCCGTGAGCCACAACTCCTGAGCCCACGTGCCGCAACGAAGAGTAGCCCCTGCTCGCCACAACTAGAGAAAGCCCACACGTAGCAACGAAGACCCAACACAGCCAAAAATAAATAAATAAATAAATTTATTAAAAAAATTAAAACCCATTAATACATTTTGATAATGGAAAAAAACTGAATGAAGATCCAAAACTGTAAACGTTACAGAAGACTAATACATTTGCTTTTCAGCCAACAACATTCATTAATTGCTACTGATAAAGCGAGGAAAGAAATAAATGTAATGTAGCTATTTTAAATTTTTTAATGATCCCTTTTATTTATTTATTTTTGGCTGCATCGAGCAGCATTTGGAACTTCCCCGATAAGGAATTGAACCCGAGCCCCTGCAGTGGAAGCTCAGAGTCTTAACCACTGGGCCGCCAGGGAAGTCCTTACGATCCCTTTTAAAATCAGTTTTTACTCCTTGAAGTACCTGTGAATATTACAAAATAGATACATCTGACATAGATTGCTAAACTAGAAGGCCACCAGGATTATGATGGAAGAATGCTCCAGGTAGAGGAGCTTGGAGGGCCAAGGGAGTAATGCTGGCTGATGACCCATCTGCTGTCGTAAAACTAATTGTACATGGCATCCTCAGTGCAGAGGAGATTCATACTTGCCTGAGCAGCATGTAAGCCACTGTTTTCTCCCCATGGTCTTCTATCACCAGTGGAGTTTTATAAAACGTACACATGAGCCACCCTCTGGATGCTCTGAAAGTAGCCTCATGAGGGATGTGAACCTCTGTGTGTTCAGGAAGCTCCACAGACCATTCTGATTCATAGGCCTGGGTAAGAGCTGCTGGTCTAAGCTATGGTCTGGGTGAGAACTTGGGAGCAAATTGCCAGTATCTTTGTGCCATATTACCTGGTCATGCTACCGGGGACTAAAGGAAGGATTATCCATGCACATCTCACTTCAGAGGCTCTTTAAAGACCTGACCATTTAGTTCAGATCCAAACATTTATCAGATGGTACAGAGCACACAGTTAGGGTGGTGTGTGAGGAAACACGGACAACACACATCGGCATGGGCGTTTGTGTTGAGTTACTTGGGGCAGGTAAATATGATGGGCAAATCAAATAATGCTAAATATTGTATTAAATAAAATTAAATCTTTTTAACTAATGGTAGTCAAGAGAAAGAACACTTTTGTGACAAGCATGCACTGTTCCAAGACATTTACAAATATATGTGCTCATTTAATCCTCACCATAGCAACCCTATGAATGACATACAGTTATTTTCCCGGGTTTTTACAAGAGGAAGCTAGTGTATATATAAGTAAACTGGAAAACCAGCCCAAGTTCACCCAACTAGTTAAGGGGCAGGGCTAAATCTCAATGCAAGGAAAGTTTCAAATTTAAGAGTGCTTGCTTTTAACCTGTACACCAAGCTGCTTTTAATATCTAAATTGGAATAGATAACTAATAAGGACCTACTATATAGCACAGGGAACTCTACTCAGTACTCTGTAATGACTTATATGGGAAAAGAATCTAAAAAAGAGTGGATATATGTATATGTATAACTGATTCACTTTGCTGTACACCTGAAACTAACACAACATTGGAGTAAATCAACTATACTCCAATAAAAATTTTAAAAACAAAACAAAAAATCAGAATTACAGTCGAATTTGCTAAGAAGCTAATAATTTAGAGATAATTTCCAAAGTTTATGCTAATTAAGAGTAACTAGTGAAGTGGATGCCCATACCTATTTTAAAGGAATTATACCAGCTCCCAATTAAAAGCCCAACCTCTATTTCCATTGAGTGAATATTCAATCAACGTGAATGATGCCTACATTAAGAGCTGGGCATAAAGCAGTAAACCAGTGAACACAGGAGCTCACAGTTGCTGCCAGAAAAGCCTAGACTCTTAAATTCAGAACAGGCCACAGAGAGCTTTCTGGGCTTCCTTGATCTCCTTGATCTCCTAGCATATTTCCTAGGACCCTGATCAGGAGGAACCTGCCCAACCCACTTAAGTTCACATTTTCGTATCTGTGCCTGTACCTAACCTCAAATTCTCTGCTAACTTACGGCTGAGCGCTGCTTCAGAGCTCTCTGAAACTCTTAGCCAATGTCATTTATTCATTCTGATTACTGGATCCCCCTTCTGGCTCTGAGAAGGCCCCTGATTTGGGAGCCGCCTTATGACCCAGACAGATTAGTTTATGGTCTTACAAGGTTAAGTGTGATACATGTGTTTGGGGAAAATGGAGATGTGCATTAAGAAGAAACATCACTTTTTGATCCAGGCAGGAGAGCATACATAATCTCCTCTAGAGCCTGTGAAAGACTTCATTTTACACATGAAATTGTGTGGAATTGCCCTGGACTGCACTGAACATGGTTTTTGAGGATAACCAGCCTCAAAACAAGCTGCTGTGCACTGGTGAGAGCCTCCAGCAACAGAGAATAAAATGTAAGCAAATGTAATCTGTGTCAAGTTACAGGTAACAAAGACACAATCTTGTTGACACAGTGCCTGGATGGGACAGATCCCAAACATTACCATGATGTGTCATTAGGAACAGAATCAAAAAGTGAGCCTGGTATGCATGAAAGAAATATGAGACAGAAGGGCCTGGCATAGTATAGAAAAAGTTTTTGATTAAGATATATGTTTTTTAATTGTGTAAAAAGATTTTTCTTTCTCTGTGCATTGTCAAAGTTTTTCACAGTCAGACATAAAAATCCATGTCTGGCAAGCATAAAGAACAAACCAATTTTTTTAAAACATTTTCATAAACTAAACCAAAGCAGATTTTTAACCATTTGAGAATTTACGTTAATTGACCAAAAGATCACTTTGGGACCTGGTTAGCTCTATAAAAGTAAAACTCTTCTGAGAATTCTAAGGCAAAATAGGACTTGGGTCTGTAAGAACTGAAGTTGTGAGATTTACACTGCATAATGCAGCTCCCAGTTTAAAATGCCCTGCTACTCAAGCATGATAAATAAATCAAATATAAAAAATTTAGAAGAAAGGTCTCCTGCATGTTATGGGGAAATTGTGGGCATCTTATGATGGGCCATCTTACCCTTGTTATTAAATGACAGCGATCATTAAAATGCCAAACGTATTTTGACAGAATTCACTTTATAAAATGTCAGCAAGTCTGTGTTTTTATTAGTTTGTTCC
This sequence comes from Aethalodelphis obliquidens, assembly GCF_003676395.1. NCBI lineage: Eukaryota > Metazoa > Chordata > Mammalia > Artiodactyla > Delphinidae > Aethalodelphis > Aethalodelphis obliquidens. The sequence continues at coordinate 11,692,397 of NW_020837971.1, forward strand.
AAATCAATTTAGAAATTTCAATAGAATGCTTGTAAGTATTCCCCAAGCAATGTCCATTCTTGACTTTCGGCACAAAAAAATATTACAAATTAATCAGATTTTCAGATTTCTGCATAATGGCTTTGCACATTTATTGCTTAATCCTATTATAAAATGCTGTTATGATTGACACGCGGCTGTGGAGATAGAAGTCAATTGAATAATATGTAGCAGTCAATTTTATTTGTAGCTTAATGTGCTGAAGTATTTTTCTCCACATTTCCATTATTTATAAGTCTGTCCCTTTGGAGAATATATAGAAGAATTTGTTTTAAATGAGCTAATAATACCTTCTTTAAAATTTATAAGTGTGACAGAATCATATCTTTTTTTTCTTGGTCATCCATGGCACGCCAGTAAACAAGGTTTGAATTGTCTTCCACTTGCTATTCATAGGACAAACATCAGGAAAGAGGATCTTGTTAAGGATGGCTTGGAATTAGATTTCAATCACCAAGAAAACAAAAGCTACCAACTAAGACCCCTCAAAGATGGCTGCTAGCTTTGTTTGCTTCTTATTTATTTATATATTTATTGTTACTGCCACTGTATCACCTTCTATGGTTTGTCCTGAAACAAAGCACATGAGCACACACAGAGAAACAATAATGTTTAAGAAAGTTTGAAAGGTCTGCTGTTTTGGTGGAATTTCATTTTTCACACTTTAGCATCCAACAGGATTCTAGCAAAGGAAGTACGTTATTGTCTATGCTCACCACAGGGGGGATCCCTGGGGGTAGTGTGGGGGTAAGTTAGCACCCAGGAAATTTGCTTAGGGAGATGCATGTGTTTTTTAGGACATAAGGAGCCACCAACAAGGACCTACCGTAGAGCACAGGGAACTCTACTCAGTATTTTGTAATAACCTATAAGGGAAAAAAATCTGAAAAAGAAAGTGTGTATATATATATATATGTATATATATATATATATATATATATATGTATGTATAACTGAATCATTGTGCTGTACACCTGAAACTAACATGACAATGTAAATCAACTATACTTCAATTTTTAACAAAAGAAAAGAAAAAGGCTTTGTTTTTAGGAAAACTCATCCATAGGATTCAGTACCTGAAGTGTGTATGGAGAAAGGGCTTAAGGGTACGAAGCCATATTAAGGGATAATATAGATGTGCTTGGTCATGTCTGAGATCGTGCTTTCTCTGGCTTTGGGAAATTAGATTAGCTGTTGCCCGCCTATGCATAAAGGATGCAGTTTCCCACACCGGGGCCATGTTGGCACACCCCCTGCAAACTGATGTATAATGCAAGCCTATTAGTGCGACTGATGATGGTGTCACTTTCTGTGCTGTCACAGCCTTCTCCCTCCTAGAATGACTTGGTCCATCCCGAACGTCCGTTAGCATAATGTATGCAGTTGACAAGTGATTTGAGCACTGGGGCTATTGGTAAAGCACTCTGGCATATCATCTGTGCCTTAATGCTATGTGACATCACAGGAAAATGGGGTCATGGGCAGTTCCCATTCTGGATCTTATATTAAGGGTGCGTTTCTCTTTTGAATTCCAGGGGCCAGAGGAAACCCGGCGCTGTCAGACCCAGGCACCCCTGAACAACAGCAGGCCAGTCAGACCCACCTCCCGTTCCCGGTTGGGCCACAGGTCAGTATCTCTCAACTGCTGCATGTAGGATGGTTTAACCATATAAATAACCAAATAAATAATAATGAGTTAAAACCAATTAACTCCAACAGAGCAAAGACGGTGATAATTTTTTGTATGGGAAACTATATGGCTACATTATTTATTAAATACCATCAAGAAAAAAAATGTTAGCAGAACTCTTCTCTCTTTTTATTTATTTACTTATTTTTTGCGGTACACGGGCCTCTCACTGCTGTGGCCTCTCCCGTTGCGGAGCACAGGCTCCAGACGTGCAGGCTCAGCGGCCATGGCTCATGGGCCCAGCCGCTCCGCGGCATGTGGGATCTTCCCGGACCTGGGCACGAACCTGTGTCCCCCGCATCGGCAGGCGGACTCTCAACCACTGCGCCACCAGGGAAGCCCCCTCTTCTCTCTTTTTAAAGGGAATGTTGATTTTAATAATTTGGAAACATTTTTTCTTCTTAAAACCCACTATAATTGTGCTTTTGGTTATCATGCAGTTTTCTGGAAAGTAAAACTTTAATGATTGGAGTGTGAAGAAAATTAAGTTATTTCAACCTTACTATAGCCGTTTTTGAAATACAAGATGTGATTTAATACAAAAAAGTTAATACAATTTTAATGCAAGTTCAGCTTATTGGGTTTGACAATACTGTACATCATATATAGCTCCTGCATTAATAAAGAAATAACATTCATTATTTTTTAAAGTCCTATATTTGTTTTTTGCAGCCTGGTATGGTTATATGGAGATGTACAACACAGTTGTAAAAGGCTGGGCTTTTTTTTTGTTTTTTTTAAACCTCTGTCATTTAGTGTGAAGTTCTCAGAGTTCACCCACTTTTATAGAAAAAGAAGCTGATCCTTGAGCCTTTCTCTCTCTTTGGTTGTCATTGTGATTCCAGGAAATTAATCACTTTCAGCACTTTAGGGCTCATCAGTTGCAGGCTTGAAAACGCAAGTTTAGAGCTTGAGTTGGTCTTGACTTTCTTGTTCCAGCCCCCGCCAAGTCTCCCTATGGCCTCAGATTCCAAAGTCCATCTCAGAGCACGAATGCCTCTGTGCTCCAGACAGAAAGCTTGGGTTGATGCCTGATCTCTTATGGAGACTTAGAGGGAGTTTGACTGGGCATCTCAGAAACCAGCTTCTGAAGGCCATGCCCTTTCTAATTTCATGCTCGTGACATTGTGTGTGTGTGTGTGTGTGTGTGTGTGTGAACATAGCAGGGGTGACAAACTCCAATGCCTCCAGGTTAGAAACATAGCACGACAGACCCAGACAGTGAGAAGCAGGGGACACTGGGACAAAGTGGACAGTGGATGCCCTGCTGTAAACCCATGAATTCAATTAAAAAAATGCTGCAGGCCCCACCATCCACATCTGTGGCCTGCATACAGTCTGAAGACTGCCCATTTGCCTTCCCTTTCATCATGGTACCACTACTGGCAGTGATATGATGCCAGCAATCTGAAGCTTATGACTCAGCCATCCCCCATTCTTCAAATAAAGCCACCCCCTTCTCCAAATCTGTTCTGTGTATTGAGAGGGAGTAAAACATGGGCTCTGGAGCAGCCTGGCTGGATCGGAATCCCCCCACCCCTCTGGATATGTGACTTTGGACAAGTAACTAACTCAGTATGTCATTGATAGGACATCGGAGTTCATACACATTAAAATAGTGCCTGGCTATTAAATATTGGGCTTTGTACTATACCTACACTGAGTTACCTCTTAGTTTATAGAATCATTCTGTGTTAAAAACAAAAAGTTGAAACTCCCCAATGAGAGTTTTTTATCGGCTCCTGTAGAAGAAAAATGGGCATGGGATTAGATCTTAAATGGCTCCTGCAGGGGTGCAATGAAAGTCCCGGATGAAGGATGCTAAGATCAGTGACCCTTTCAGTCATCTGGCCTGGTTGGACAAGGAATCCTTCCTACATCATCCTGAAGACCCCCACCTGAGCTCATACCTGAGCTCAGATATATCTAGTGCCCAGAAGTGCACACCTATGTGGCTGCCTTTCCATATCAAACAATGGCTACTGGATAGTGGATGTAAACATGTGTTTTTAATGTCATTTTAACAGGGCAAAGAATGTTAGTGTAATACCAAAAGACATTGTTTAAAGCTTTTCAAATTTATCCATATCAAATATTTCTGTTTTTTTATATTCCTTTTTAGATCTTGTCATTATACATATATAATTTTACCATTTAATAATGATTTGATCATCATCACTTGCTTAATTATTATCCAGTTAATTTTATATATTCTCATAAACATTTTCTATTTTTCTAGAGGTGTCAGAATGATCCATTTTAAAGACTACATAATATCTTACCAAGTTTAGTACTATCAATATAACAAACTGTTTTTCAACATTTATGTATTTTAAAATATAATGCATATTTTCATTCATTTATATTTTTTTAAAAAATGGTGTCTTCAGAAGCATACCCCAGGAGTATATTCTAAGTCAAAAGGGGATGAATATTTCTGTAGCCCTTGATAACGGACTCTGCTTTCCAAAAGGTTTATGCCAGTCCGCCTGTCCTAAATCCATATAATGGTGTCACTACAGACTTACCAGCATTGCATAAGTCTTTTGCATTATTTTTGCTAATTTAATAGATGAAAATAGTATTTCATTGCTCTTTTGAACCAATAAATTCCACTGATTCCAATGAGTTCTTTTTGGAAAAACAGAATAAATTAGCAGAGAGTTTCAAATATATAAGAGTAGGATCAAGTGAAAATCCATGGAAGAATAATATATGTGTAGGGTATTACTTTGAAAGGTATTTGAGCTTTCCAAACCAAATGAAATTTTCCAAAAAGATTAACGAAATACAATTTCAATTTTTTTCCTAGAAGTCAAGCTTTTTTTTCTGGACTAGAACATGTCTCTTTGCTACTTGTACAGGAACTTTCTGATCCAGCTTAAGTAGAAGAAGAATGCTCTAACAACGCATGTCTTGGTTCCACTGGAAAGTGAGCTGGGATTTTGTGTTTCCTTGCAGCCACTTCTGACGGCCCAGCAGTTAGCCTCTGCTGTCACCGGTGTGAGGCCGGGAGGCACGCCGGCTCTCAGCCAGCCTGTCCTCATCCCCTTCAGCATGGCCGGACAGCTAGGAGGGCAGCAAGGGCTGGTCCTCACACTGCCCACTGCGAATCTCACCAACATCCAAGGGCTGGTAGCAGCAGCTGCAGCTGGAGGCATTATGACTCTGCCACTGCAAACTCTACAAGGTAACCCACCGTGTCTCTGTGTCATGTAGGGCTCCATCCACTGGCCCGTGCTCTCTGAAGTGGACAAGTGCCCTGAATGTTGAATGTAGTTCAGAGCTGCTTCCACCATAAAGGCTATGAAAGGCTTATGTAGGAAGCAAAGTTTTCAAGGTGTCTGTGAACCCTGAGTTTGCTCAAGCCATGGGCTTTATCAGTCCTCATGTCTTAATATTGACTTGAAACCTTTCAGGTCTTCTGGAAGCATTTATGAGCAATCATTGCATGACACATCAAAAACTTAGATGTAAAATGATTGTGATGTTACTTGAGGACCTGAATTATAATCTCATGAGTTCTTCACTTTAGCCATCTGCAAAGAAAGGTTAGACATTGCTTGTTTGTGTGTGAAGTGTTTGGAACATTTCAAATACAAGGTATCATTTGGAATAATTATTATTTTTCTTACTAAGTATATTTTAGTTATAATTATTAAACAAAAGTTATGTTATTTGAGGTCATATTTTGTAATAAGAAAAATAGACATATATAGAGCTCTTATCTTATGTAATCATGGGCATATAATAAGAGTTGGACTCTACTCAGGAAGAGTAGTTCTCTTGATATCACGAAGGTTTTAACTTTTCTTTAAAAGATTTGGTAACACTGACTGATAGACTGATTACAAAAGACTGTCAGAGGAAGAACTATTATGATGGAGAAAGAGCTTGAATATGATGAGGGTGCCTAAAAAAAGGGAAGACAAATTTATTTTGGACTGGTCAAAGAGGTTGTTTTCTCCAGTGATATAAATGTTAGCAATTAAATTTTTTTTTTTTTTTTTTTTTACAGAGTGAGAGTTTGGTTGGGCAAGTTTTCATAATAACAATTTAAAGTACTTTTTTAGTTGGTCATAAGTCAGGGCTCCTTATAACCTATTAAAATGGTCAGAGTGTCAGTCCATAGATTAAGGAATAGACCAAGTAAGACCTGGTTAACTCTTGACCCAAACTTCTTTACACGCCCTATGTTTTAATATCCCACCCGTTGTTGCCACTTCTTGACTTTCACTTTAATGTTTAAAACAAAGTCTCTCTTATACCATTAAGTTGTGCCAAGAAACCTGCCATTCATAAATCATGCATGCCTGGGACACGCTAATGCACAAACTTTGCTAGTTTCAAATCTGAGAGTGCCTGGGAAGCCAGGATCTCAAGATTAAGCAAATAAGGCAGGAATAAACAAGGTGAAAGCAAAAGCAACAAAATGTAGGGAGAGGCTTTTTAATGTAGGTGGATGATGAAATCTTAATGAAGAAACGGGCGTTATCAAAATGCAGGCTTCCATTTGGAACATTTGCCCTTATGGGAATATTGAATGTTATAAATAAACATGAGCTCACAGAGCTCCTAGGTCATGAATTAGTCCTGCTTGGTTAAAGTGGATGCCAAAGACAGAGTCCAAAAGTCCAGGCTTGTTATCTCTTTATTAAGGTTTGGTGTTCTTAGGATTTTAGTACCTGATTATTTTTAAGGGTTCAATATGAGTGACTGGTCCAATGTGGACTTCCATCAAAATTTTCTCTCTTTTTTAAAAAAATATCAAATTTAATATTAGTTTATAGTTTGGAATTTGGTTCTTTTTGGCACCTTTGGTTTCAGAAAATGAATCCTAATATTGGTATCCTGAGTAAGTAGTTTCAGTGAGAGTACTAGCTCTTTTTAATCCCCTGGTGCTTCTCACACAATTTCCCTATTGGCCTCATCTTCAGAAGAGTATTGGAATTGATGGTCAAGCTCTTGTCTACTACACAAGCACAAGGGGCTATTTCTCCCTTTGTCTCCATCTTTGAAATTTCAATGATGCTGGAGGCAAGTCAGGAGGTCATTACGAAAACACCTCCCAGCTGCAAGTCAGTCAGTTATAGGAAAAGCTTCCTAGTTATTCTTAACCCTCAAGCTCTTCCTCCAAACACCTTTTTTCTTTGCTATCCTTATGAATGAATCCCAACTCCTAAATTACTGTTACGGTCCAGGAAATTTCTCCCTTCCAGTTTCCTTCAGCTTTTTGTTCCTTTCATATCTTCCCACATAAGTTCTTCACCACCCAGACCTCCTTAGTCCGAAAAGGGACCAGCCATCCTGGTTTGCCAGGGACTGGGGGTTTTCCTGGGGCCTGTAACTTTCACCGTTGAAACCAGCAAAGTCCCAGACAAACCGGAAAGAGATGGTCATCCTGCAAAAATTCCAAGGGCAATAAGGATGGGAATCAGCGAAACGTCTCATCTCTGCAAGGTGTCCAAGATCAGTGTCTGCCACCTGAAGGACAATGCTGATCCGTCATCTTTTTGGCCAGCAGACAACCCAAGGATGATCTCACCGCCTTTCAGAAACCTACTGTGGCCCTTAACAATCCCCTTGGCCACGCCTACAGCTTGTGTAGCTCCCCAGGTTATGTCATGGAAGGTAGTGGGACTCAGGATGGTGGGTGATGGCGGGTGGCCAGAAAGTCATCTGCAGGGGTCCTGATTGACTTTGAGACTGAGCCAGTCCTAGGAGTCCTTGAGTCTCACCCTTTTTCAAGGGTGGTGCTCCTGTAAATGGGTTATAATACCTGAGAAGGAGTCCTTACACAAATTTATACAACCGGCAGGGTAGAATGCTCTACCCGCTCCCCATGGCCTGCTTCTAGACAATGAAAATGGAACCTCGGTCCAAGGCTTTTAAGAATCTTTTAAAACAACCAGTAAGTCTGCCCACCTATATAATAGCTAGCCCACCTTCTCGCGTGATTTTACAAGACAGATTTGATTCGTCAGTGTGAGGGGGAGGGACTGAATGTTCAACACTTCTGAAGTAGGACCTGTTTCCATAGGAGGCACTTAGTTCTGGATGGTTCCCCTTTTCCTCATTGTGAAGCATTAAGATTTTATTCACGAAATAAGTCTGCCAACTGGAATTGTCTTTGATTATTCCCCAACTTTCCTGCCCAGTCCTTCAGCCTATGCATCCTTCTAGCTCAAAAGCCACAATTTTGCTAAGAACAAAAAAAAAAAATGGCATCAGTTTCTTAATGGCTTGGAATCCCAGGAATAAATTTTCAAGTATCTTCCTCTTTACTAAAGGGCTTGAGAGCCGGTTCATTTATGTTCCGTATCAAGTGACATGGAATAGCTCTCAGAGCCTCGGAGGCCGTGATCCCTGGATGTATTTTATTGAGCACTACTGACACGTTACACGAGAGCAGCTCCTTTCTGCTCAGGCAGCGGGGGTCCCATCTCAGTCTCCTTCTCTGTGCATGGTCCCCAGACCAGCGGCATCAGCATCTTATCAAGGCTCCGTGCCAGACACCCTGAACAGAAGGAGGCTCCTATGCACACTCAAGTTTAAGAAAGCCTGCTCCAAGGAGCTTTTTCAAAATTCATTTGGCCCTCCCCCACTATCTCCAGCAGCGTCCTCCAGACTCCCAACATCTGAGGGTCACCAGGAGCCATGTGACTGTGATAAGCACCGTCACTAATTCTCCTGATCTCCCTCACCACCCCAGGCCTCTAAATGATGATAATGACCAAAAGGAATAACTTATTTGAGAACGTGTCTGCTTCTGTCAGGACAAGTATATCCCCAACACCAAGAGGTATTCCCTTGCATAATTAAAACACAGGGAAGCCCTTGTTCTGAGATTTTATCCAGGAAAAACTTTGCATCCTGAAAAAGAGACCACATAGCCCTGCAGGAAACCTGTCTGCACAGCCTGGGGATTGTTTTCCCGTTTTCTTCAGATCCTTGAGAGAGAGAGACAGACAGACAGAGAGAGACAGAGAGAGACAGAGAGACAGAGAGAGAGATGTGCACTGCTGTCTCATCAATTATAGTGTCTTCTTGTAAGGAAACAGACAGGAGTGAGGAGTTAGAAATCTCACCAAATCCTAGAAACAGCCCTGCAGCCCAGCCTCAGGGAGCCTGGGACAGGTTTGGGGATTAGAGAGAGTCCAGCAGAGTCCAGCCAGTGAGCCCACAGGCTGCAGGCTGCATCATTGTCCCCTCTGAGCAGGCAGGCATCTATCCCTGCTCCCAGGTGGCTGATAACCTGTCTCCTCTCTTCCACGCCTCCTCCTGTGACTCTTCTCTACCAAGTTGGTTGACTTTCAGCTAACCCACAATTTTGGTTCACTCACGTTCCATTCTGTCTCCTTGGAGTCCATGCATCTTCCCAACTCGTGAACCTCTCAGGAACTCTCCATTGCTATCTCTCTCCATCATCTCTATCTTTACCCCTATCTCCACGTCTGTCTAAAATTCAAACTCCCCAAAACTCACATTCCTGTCAGGCTGAGCCTTTTCATTTTAGGCTGTCTACCTGGTCGGACTAGAGCTTGACTGCCCATGTTGAAGTCCAATCAGCTTTAATTTGGCCGGGGGGGCGCGGTGGGGCAGAGCCAGGATGACGTGGATCTCCTGTGGTCTGAATTTGGAGGTGCCAAAGCTGGAGTCTTGGTTCTGAATATTTTAAGGGAAATCTTTGGAAGTCCTGGCTGGGGTGCAAGCCTAGAAATGCTCTAAACTCAGATCTAAGACCTAGAAATAACCTACTCCTCAACACCCTGTGTCCTTACCCGAGGTAGGTGTAGTTTTTGTGTTCTCTCCTCTCTTACCTTTGCAAGCCCTTTCCCCTTCCAGGTAACTCCCACCATCACTACTCGGGGTCCCTCCGTTCCTGGGACCTTTGTCTGTCCTGTGCTCACAAGAATTTGGTTTCAGGTGCCTGTCAGTAAACCCATACCTGTAACATAAGATTTATTATGACCATAAACCTCAAAGAAAGAAAATGACTAAGGTTGCTCTGTCACATATTTTATAAACTCCCTTAAATCAGTGTCTCCCATTTTCCTTATTATTTGAAAACACAGATAGCTGTACTAAACGTGTAATTTGCAGTTGTCCTAGCGTGGGAACAAGATTGTTATTTGATGTGGCAAGATAAAATCCCCATTATGGAACTCATGCAAATGTGTTGGAGTTTTGGCCTTTTTTAGATGTAGGCAGAAAATGTAGATAAAAACAACTTCCACACAAGAGACAACAACAGCAAAGGGCTTAGTGGGGCAGCAGAGGTGTGTCAACTTCTAGGACAGAAGATTCAGGTTAGAGGCTTTTTCCCATAGCACAGGCCGAGATAACCCACTTATCACTGCGGGCAGTGTAAATGGCGAATATAAATGTGCTCTGTAGGAGATTTATATCAAAGTGTGAACATTCCAGTTAAGTCAAGCATAACATTTAAATTAATGACCAAAAATACATTAGAAAGTGCTGCTTACCCTGAACGTGGAAAAGCAATTAGGTTCAAGGCAAGTTGGAAAATCAAGGCCAAGGATGATTTTCCTGCCTTTAGCGGTGGCAGGAAACCTGGCCTGGTTTTCTCCGCCTCTCCAAATTAAAGTCTGTAGAGGTTGAAGTATGTAGGGATCGTTTTAGGGGTTAGGAATTTCATGTGCAAGAGACATTACAGTGCCTTTTTGTTTGTGGTGTTGTTGTTGATTTCATGGAGGTATCGTTTACATGCAATAAATATATGGATGTTAAGTGCACAATCCCATGGGTTTCAATAATTGTTTTCACCCATGCAAACTCCACCCACCACAATCAATACAGAAAACAGTTCATTATCCCCAAATGTTCCCTTGTGTCCCTTTGTAGTCAGTGTCCTCCTTCCAGCTAGGCAAGCCCTGATCTACTTTCTGTCATTATCAATTAGTTTTGTCTGTTCTAGAACTGCATATAAATCGGTTCACATGTATGTATTCTTTGGTGTCTGGCTTTTCATGCTCAGCATAATATTTTTGAGATTTATCCACGCTGTGGATTTCAGCAGTTTCTTTTCATTTCCCAGGATTGTTCCATCGTAAGAATGTGCCACAATTTGTCCATAGCCGTCCCCACATCCCAGGAGGCAGACATCGAGAAGTCCCCTCCCCTGGGGGGAGGGAGGGGTCCTCCAGTGGGCGTTTCTTGGAAAACACCCTTGGCCACGGTTCACCTTGGCCCTTGGCTACACCCCTGGGGAGATTCTCCTCTGTCCGTTATCTTTCTTGGCTACATTTGAAGAGAAAGTTGAGGAATATACCTTTCTTTGGGGGCTTCCTCAGTTCATGCACAGCTTATGGAAGCTTGGGGGCTGAAGGTTGCTTGAAGTTTCCAACAGTTAAAGATTTGTGGCTTCTTTGGGAATCTAGTTCCCTCAGAAACCATGAATGCTTCTGACCTTTCTGCTTCCAGTCAGTTCCATGTGCCAAAGTTTCTTCTAAGACATACATCTTCAGTCTAATTTATTTTACTTTCTCAGCCCCACACTTCCCTCTTCCAATTCAGTCAGCCTCTGTGAAGGCCCCGTGACCTCCTTGGTGTTCTTTAAACATACTTCTACCCAAGGGCCTTTGCACAGGCTGTTCTCTAGAAACTCTGTTCCCAGAAAGCATCAAACCTCACTCCCTCCTTGTGCCAGCCCCAATACTCCAGTTCCCCCCTCACCTGCTTTCCTTTATGTCCTTTGTTCATAATACTTATTACCTTCTGCATAACCTTAAAAATCTCAAAAATGGTTGAGTCTTGTTTTTCCTTGCTTTTTAAGCACTTTGTGTCATGCCTACTGTGGCATGCAGAGAGTGGACGCAGCATGGTGATGCTTGGCCCTGGGAGTCTAGAGGAGGTTATCTGCATATAATGTGCTTATAGTATGTATTGTTTGTGCCTGGCAAGCCCTGTAATAGGCATCTTTGTTTGGTTCATCGATGTGGTCCAAGAACTGGAGCAGTGCTGGCTCAATGTAGGTACTCAGTAATGAATGATGGATGGATGGATGAGTGAAGATACATGCACGCTAATGTTTATAGCATCACTGTTTACAATAGGCAAGACATGGAAGCAACCCAATCAACAGATGGTTGAATTAAGAAGAATATGTGTATACATACACACACACACACACACGCGCACACACACACACACACACACACTGGAATATTACTGAGCCAAAAGAAGAATGAAATAATGCCATTTGCAGCAACATGGATAGACCTAGAGAATATTATGCTTAGTGAAATAAGACAGGGAAAGATAAATATCATATGATGCCACTTATATGCAGAATCTAAAAAATAATACAAATAAATGTATATGCAAGACAGAAACAAATTCACAGATATTGAAAACAAACTTGTGGTTACCGAAGGGGACAGTGAACAGGGGAGGAACCAACTAGGGGTATGAGGTTAACAGATACAAACTGCTCTCTCTATAAAATAGATAAGCTGAGTAATGTTCCATTGCATATATGTGCCACATCTTCTTTATCCATTCATCTGTCAATGCACACTTAGGTTGCTTCCATGTCCTGGCTACTGTAAATAGAGCTGCAGTGAACATTGTGATACACAACTCTTTTTGAATTATGGTTTTCTCAGGGTATATGCCCAGTAGTGGGATTGCTGGGTAATGGAATATTACTCAGCCATAAAAAGAAACGAAATTGAGTTATTTGTAGTGAGGTGGATGGACCTAGAGTCTGTCATAGAGAGTGAAGTAAGTCAGAAAGAGAAAAACAAATACCATATGCTGACACATATATATGGAATCTAAAAAAAAACAAAAAAGGTCGTGAAGAACCTAGGGGCAAGACGGCAATAAAGACGCAGACCTACTAGAGAATGGACTTGAGGATACGGGGAGGGGGAAGGGTAAGCTGGGACAAGGTGAGAGAGTGGCATGGACATATATACACTACCAAATGTAAAACAGATAGCTAGTGGGAAGCAGCCGCATAGCACAGGGAGATCAGCTTGGTGCTCTGTGACCACCTAGAGGGGTGGGATAGGGAGGGTGGGAGGGAGGGAGACGCAAGAGGGAGGAGATGTGGGGATATATGTATATGTATAACTGATTCACTTTGTTATAAAGCAGAAAATAGCACACGATTGTAAAGCAATTATACTCCGATAAAGATGTTAAAAAAAATAAAAGTAAAATAAAATAGATAAGCAACAAGGGTATACTGTATAGCACAGGGGATTATAGCCATTATCTTATAATAGCCTGTAATGGAGTATAATTTGCAAAAATACTGAACCGCTATGCTGTATGACTGAAACTAATATAATATTGTAAGTCAACTATATTTTAATAAAAAAAATCAGTAGTTCATTGAGTGAAGAGAAGTACAGAGAACATTCAGTGTAGAGAAGAGGAATGAGGAACACGGATGCTACGGAATTCTGTGGTTGGTTTGGTTGTTGTTGAAGTGAAGATCAGAAGTCTGAGATGGTAAGAAATCAGACTGGAGGGTCTTGTATGCCTTTCCTGTGCACAGTGAGTACATATGCATTGTCTTTAGGTGCATTTGTCTCTAAGGCTTTGATATGTTAGAGACAAATGTTCCTAAAAACAATGCAGTTACACTACAGTATTTGCATGGTTACAGGTTTGTGTTTATTTAGCTGTGCCTGTGTGATTCCAAGGATTCAAAGCAGCTTGTAATGTAAGAAGCATGAAAGACAAAAGCTCTTTATTAGAAAAAGAAGAAACCTAGACAAATGTTTAAAACTAGAGGATAAATCAAAGGGGAGACCCATCACATGACGTAGTTTCCATTATCTGACAGTAAAAAGAATCACACCAGCTCAACTAGAAATGGGCTTATTTATTTTTGTTTTCGGTTTTTTACTAAGTTTATTCATTTACTCAAGAAATATCTATTGAGCTTTCATCGCATTCTAGGACATGATCTTGACTTGGGCTATAGCAGTAAACAAACCAGAGATTCCCTAAAGGCACTTCTGTGCTTGTGTGGGGAGTAAAGCAATGGAAGGATGAAGGATGTCAGGAGTGGGGACATGATGTGTTTATACAGGATCATCAATTTTGGTCCCCCCACTAGACAGAGCCCCAAAGGACGTGGGGCACTAAGCCGTAGAATGTCTGGGGGGAGCACGTCCCAGAGTGAATGCTAGGTGCTTAGAAAAGTTAATGATACAGGTTCTCAGTGAAGAAATGTCCGACAGCTTGATGGACAGGACGTTTATCTTTTAGCTTTCCCTCGGTTATGCTAGAGGAACAAACAGGCACAGAATCTCAGTGAGGGGCACGGAAGGTTTATTTTTTCTGTTTATTTCAGCATACATGGGGGCTGCAGGTGGGCAGTGGTTCTGCTGCACACCTTCGTTCTGGGATCCAGGCTGAAGGGGCAGCCCCTCCCTAGGACGGGGCTTTCTCATCACAACAGGAAGACAGACTAGCAGAACCACAGTGGCTCATAAAGTTTTGGTTCAGAAGTGGTACACTTCACTTCCCCTCACATCCTGTGAGCCAGGCGGGTCACCTGGTCAACCCCCTGCCAGTGTGAATAAAGATGCTCCTGAGGGGCGGGAGGAAGAGTGCGTAATGGAAACTGTACTACAAGGGGCTGTGGTGTCCAGCGGCCATCGCCTTAAAGATCCATTGCATAAGTATTTGACTTAGGTGACCTTTAAGATCCCAACACTGAGATTCTATATTAGATGAACCAATTAGGATAAATGGACCAGCTGTGTAGTAGCTTAGAACACAGCACGTTAACAGTGTCTTAAAGTAGTAGTATTCAAATGATAAATATAAAAGTAGACAGCAAATATATGGAACAATTGGAGATTATTTAATGTAGCAAATGAGCACATATAAAAGTACAACTCTATTTAATGTAGTGAATGAGCACATATAAAAGTACAACTCTATTGAGGTAACATTCAGGGAAAGGCAAAATTATAGGGACAGAAAGGAGATCAGTGGTGATCGGGGACAGGGGGTGGCAGGAGTTGTTGGTAAAGGAGCACAGGGATTTAGGGGCTGATGCAACCGTTCTCTAACTTGATCATGGTGGTGGGTACATGACTCTATGTGTTTGTCAAATTTGGACAACTGTAGACTAGAAAGGGTGAATTGCACAGTACATAAAATATACGTTGATTCTTTTCACAAGAAGAAGTAGGTGGATGCTGTGGTGCTTATGAAATACCAAGAAAATACTAATTTATTTTAAAACATTAAAAAATGTGTGTGGGCTTCCCTGGTGGCACAGTGGTTGAGAGTCCGCCTGCCGATGCAGGGGACACGGGTTCGTGCCCTGGTCCGGGAAGATCCCACATGCCGTGGAGTGGCTGGGCCCGTGAGCCATGGCCGCTGAGCCTGCGCGTCCAGAGCCTGTGCTCCGCAATGGGAGAGGCCACAAGAGTGAGAGGCCCGCGTACCGCAAAAAAAAAAAAAAAAAAAAAGTGTGTGAGTACAAAACTGCTAATGGAATGAAAACTAGAAAAAGCTTCATGAAAACGAGAGACTCCAGTTCTCCCAGTAAAGAAAGCATTAATGGCTCTGTTTCTCAGATGCAGAAGTTAACACTAAAATAATAAAGATTTAAAACATACACAATTTAATCCCAGTCATTTAAAAGAAACCCAAACATACACACCTCACAGAGAGAGGGGAAGAAAAATACTATAAAGTGCTACTGGTCGACTCTAGACAGTGAGAGATTATGGGTGATTGCTTTCTTTCTTAAAGTTTCTCTTGTAAATATTATTTCAAAATTAGAATGCTTTGAATTCATGAAGGTGCAAAGCTTTGAAGTCATACTCCAAACAGCACTCTTAGCATTGACAAGGTTAAGTCTCTGGATCTGTGGTCTTGACCTTCTGACCATCTTTTTTAAAAAGCATCTCTCAACTCAAAGTGGATTAATTCTCAAACTAAAAACAATACAACCACAGAGAAACTCTATGCATTCGTTATGTATGAGCAATATTTAATATTATGAGGTTGCCTTTAAACGTGTAGATCTTATTGATCAAAGGAGAAAGTGTGGGCCAGGAGTGGGTGGGGCATGGGAACGTGTACTAAGTATTCTGGTTTCCTTCCAGAAGGACAAAACAGTTAGGTGGCCACGTGCGCTACCTTTCCTTGTGATTTACTTTTGCGCTAGTCTAGCGATGCCCACACTCAGAAGAAAGTCGCATCCCCAGCAGCATGATGTACATGACAACAGAGGTCTAATACCACTCCCAGAATGAGCAGTGCAGTACCTGCCACAGACACGAGAAGAACGGGCTCTGCCTTTCAGTATGCAGTGATTTCTCAGCCTCTAGTTCGTGGCTTGCTGTCTCAAAGTCCAATATTCAAAATACCTAGAGCATAAATTCATATTTGCAGTGTTATTCAGAAGAGCCCCACATGACACACCATACAATAATACCAAATCCGCCATAAAGAAGTTATGAAAAGTTGTTGCAACATGTCTTACTTTGACAGTTTTTCAAACCTCCATATCTCCAAGGCTTCAGACTTTTTATTTAAAATACCTGAGGAGCTCGTTCTGTAGTACATTATCCTTGAAGCAGGCTTCACTGAGGCACTGGGGCATGGATTAAACTGGGAGCACATGAATGAGAAGTATGACTAATATAGTGTGTATTTAAGAGATACTGTCAGTGGAATAAAGCATTGTCAAAGGATAATGGTTTCCAGCTGCCACATAAATGTCAAAGCAAAGCCAAAGCATTTATTTTCAAAGCAAAAGGCAGGGAAGTAATGTGATCCCCAGTTTGCACGTAATAAGGATGTAAATCCATCAGGGTTCTTGATGGCATCTATCAATGTGTCTACACTAGGATGTGCAAACTGGATTAGATTCCAAGCCAGACTTTAGAGTGCTCTTCCAAGATGGCTGCCACTAGAATGGCGCAGATGCCTGAAAAAGGAAAAGACCACTTGAAATGCTTCTCAGTCTCCATTACCAAGGATGAGAGGGAACTGGGATTGTTTGTTCCAATTTCTTCTGGCACCAAAATAAAGAGGACTTCTGTATCTGAGGGAAGTGTGTGGTCCAGGAATGGGGAGGTATTGAAAATAGGGAAATGGGAGATGGTCTTCCATTCCCCTCTGCCCACTGTCTAGAGAATGGAGAGCTAGTGCTCTCAAAAAAAGTCCTGTCTTCTCTTACGTGTGTAATACGTTCAGGACAGATTCCCAGTGAGAGGGTACAGCTATTATTTCTCAGCTCCCTCTAGGGAAAAGCCAAACCTCATTTCCTCCCGTGAACCATGCACAAAGATTGATTGATCAATTTCACAAAGACTTACTAATTTACCAGGCACTGTGGTAAGCACTCTGGTCTAGTTAGGAAGGAGGCTATGGCAGTAATCCGGAAGAGGAAGGGTCCTGGTAGCAGTGATGAAGAGCAGAGGACTGATTTAGGCAACATTAACAAGATGGGTTTGGTAGGACTTGGGGATGCATTAAATGTGGAGGAATCTGAGGAAAGAGAGGAAGATTGTTAGTTGAGTTTGACGTGACTAGTTCAAGTTTCCTGTGGAAAATTTAAATGGAGATACCAGTAGCCAGTTGGAAATACATGGATCTAAAACTCAGAATGGGATTGGTGCTAGAGATCCTATGTAGAAACCATCAACAAATATGACCCAAGCCGGGAAGGGAAGAAATTTCTGGGGGAGAGGAGATTAGGGAAGGAGCACACTTCGAGCCATTGGAAGAGGAAGAAGGAAGAGTTCCCAGCATGTATGATTGTTCTGCTTCAGGTTTGGCTGGGGCTCCTGTAATTCTCCGTGTTCGGATCCTCTTTCATTGGACATAATCTACACATTCACGCTGGCGCTTTTGATTATTGTTTACCCCTAATATAGCCACAGTGCCACAAGGAGGAGCCAGAAAAATGTATCTGTCAGTTTGCTTTTTACCTTCTAAAGACATGCCAAGTTCCCATGTAGAAAGAAGCTATTTTAAGAGCTTGTACGTGAAAGCTTCAACAGTGTTTGCTCTTTGGCTGAAAAGTTAGTCAATTGATTTAAATCTATTATTTAAAAATGTAGCTGTAGCCTTAAAATCTCAAAGTGAGAATGTTGGAGTCTTTTTTCCTTCCTTTCTTCCTGTTAAGGCACTTTGGGTCATGCCTACTGTAACCACCACGCAGGACAATAGAAGCAGCATGTTGTGCTTAGCCCGGGTGCCAAAGAAGAGGACATCTGAGCTTGGGAAAAACTGTAGTTTAGAGAATGTAGTTTTAATTTTGGGAAATTAATCTTGGAAAATTTTGTCTGATTGTGAGCAAACTTAACCTCCAAAAACATTTTGTTTCCACGTTCACCTTTTCCTTTGGTTTAGTGTCACCTTCTCCCAAATAATATTAATCAACTATGCTCACCAAGTTTATAGCCCAAACTCAAAAAGCAAAGGAAAAAAAACAGAACTGGAGATGGATGCCATTTGTCACTAGGTTAGGATTAGCACGAATATGCAGGTCCGTTAACACACCTTTATGCATCTCTGTTCCTCTGTGTGCCATTATTTTAGAAATCCTTAGCAAAGCATATATATATTCAACATTTGACATAAGATAATTTGTGTTTGCTGTGTTTGGAAAATAATTCACATGGGAGAAAGTTGCATTAAATAAATAATAGAGATAAAATGTATACTTCCATATATTTCAAAGTTAATGTCACTAACTTACAATGGAATGGTAACATGAAGACACAGTGCTATAATTTGATTGATTTGTTTTGACAGCAGCCAAATAATTGAGAGTGAAAGGTGTCAGCACAGATGAAATATTGTATAAGCCATGTTCAGAAGGCAACCCCGGCAGCTGCAGCAACTGGAGTTTTATTTCCTTTGATTCTGAACTGGTACTCATCTCCAGTTTATTATGAAACCATGAAAGGTGCATGACTTCCCCAACTAGGGAGACTTTTATAGAGAGGCTAGAAATAGAAGTTTGTCAAGTAGTTGAACAATAGATGTAGACAAAAGGACAGAAGATGGTTGCAGCGTGCTGAGTTGAATGATAGCCGCTGTTCCCTTTCTTTTGCAAATTGCTGCTCTCCTGCATTTTACCTCATTGGGAAGTGATTCTGAGTCAGAGCAAATATTAGATCCCATTTCCCAGCTCTTTGACAGGAGATGGGTAAAAGACACCGGTGTGCTTAGCACCATTTCTGAGTCTGGTTAAGGGGCATTTACCCAACTGAAAATCCAAATGCCTGGCAAGAGTCAGATTTGAGGTGATTGGTGAATGTAGAAGCGAATGGTCAGGGGAGGATTAATTAGGAGAAAGGCTCTGTCTGTAGGTGATCCCTGAGCACAGTGATTAACAGAGAGTCATGAGTCACATGGGCCTGGTTTAATTCCACCTCTTCAGCTTGCTGGCTGTGTGATCTGACTTCTGAGATTTTCTTTTACTTGCTTACCTCCGATGTTTTATAGGGTTCTTTTAAGGATTAAATGTGATACTGTATGTAACATACCTAGGGTAGTGCATGATACTTAGTAAATGCAAAATGAATGAGAGCCACTTTTATTACTTAGAGCTGCAAAGTTCAATATGGTAGCCATGAGCCACATATGACTACTGGGCCTTTGAAACGTGGCTAGTCCAAATCGATATAAATTTGCTGTAAATGCAAAATCCACATAATTGCCAAGTATATCATTAATATTTTTATCTTGATAACATGTTGAAACTGATATTTTTTATATATTAGGGCAAATATAATATATTATTAGAATTAATTTCACCTGTTCCTTTTTACTTTATTAATGTGGATACTAGAACATTTTAAATTATATATATGTGTGGCTCACATTTGTAGCTCAAGTTATACTTCTTTTGGATTACACTAGCCTGGCCTGGAGTCTCTCTCTAAATCTCTATACATGTGGCATGGGTTAAAAGAAGTGTTCATTAAAAATAAAAATAATTAGCATATAATTAAATTTTGTACCCCCAGGCAGAAAATCACAAAGGATCCTCTTTGGTATCGAAAATTAGAGAGAACATATTTTGTAGATTCTTCGTTGTAGTTTAGGAACTGCTTAGGATTTTTATCTATATAGAGAGAAAAAGGATACAATTTTTATGAGCAACTTTCATTGATCAGAATCTAAAATTCTCTTTCCTTTTCAAAAATTATTATGCTTTGTACTTTGAAATATAGAAGTATATATTTTATATATATATATAATAAAGTGACCTAGGATTAACAGCTATTAACATTTTGTCACATTTGCTTAAGATCTTTTATCTTAAAAAAAATGGAACATTATAGAAACATTACAAATAATGCTAAGATCCTCTCCTCCTCTCTCCAGTCATTCCATGGCATTCTTTCCCTCCTAGAAGTAACCACTACCCATCCAATGCATTCATTTATAAATTTACTGCATATATATATACACATATACATACATGAAATACATAGTATTATTTTGAATGTATTAAAATTTTACATAATGGTAGCACACTCTAGATATATTTTATTATCTTGCCTTTTTCGTTCAGATTTTGCTTTTGAGATTTATCCATGTTGATACATGTAGATAGGGACATATTAGAATTTATTTCAATCATTTTATTTTGTGAGTTTTTTTTAAAACCATATTTTTCTCATTTCTTGCATTCTAATGGATTTATCACATTTTCTTTTTCTTTTTTTATTGACATATGATTGACTTGTAATATTATATTAGTTCCAGCTATACAACATAATGATTTGATATTTTTATACATTAGGAAGTAATCACCATGGTAAGTCTAGCTACCATCTGTCATCATATAAAGTTATTATAATATTATTGGCTGTATTGTGTTTGCTGTATATTACATCCCCATTATCGTGGGTTTTTTTTCCCCCACCTACTGGATTAGAAGTTTAAATATCCATTATTACTCTTTTAGTTGTTACCCACATATTTTAAACATCTGTTTGCCTTAAAGAACCAAATCAGTATTTTCATCTTTCTTCCTAAATGACAGTTGAAACTTTTTGATCATCTCCTACCTTCTATTTATTATTGCCCAGCATTAGTTATTCTTCATATTGTTGTGTTTACAAGCTCACTTAGCTTTCATTGCACTTGCAAATTTTTTCTTCTTTTACTCATCATTATGTCTTGTATCCCATTCCTTCCCTCCAGAGATTTCTGATGCTTTTAATGATTCTTTTGTCTTATTTTTATTATTTAGCTGGACTTAGCATTATAAGTTAACAGTTATTATTTTCAGTGAATGAAGAAATTATGTTCTGTGCTCTATTTTTGCTGTTAATGAATATATTGTCAGTTTAACTGTCATTCTTTCATAGATTAAATGTCTTTTTAAATTATGGTTGATGTTAAGAATTTTCTCTTTTTCTTTGGGATTCACCAATTTTACTATGAAAAACCTTGGTATGAATTTATTTTTATTTATCCTACTTGGAACTTGTGATTCCTGACATTTCAGTTGTTATTCATTCTCCCTGATTCTCTCAGTTCTCTGCTCCAGGAACTCCTACTACATGTACACTGTCTTCCATGTCTCTTAACCTCCTTCACATATTTTCTCTCTTTATATTTTGTGCTGCATTTGTGTGATTTCTTTAGATCTATCATCCAGTTTGCAAATTCTCTCTGCAATTATGTTTAATCTTATGTTTAACCGTAATTTTTTCATTTTAAAGTCTATATTTTTCACTTCTAGAAGATGTATTTGATTTTTTCCCTTATGGTTTCTTTTTTTTTTTTTTTTTAGTTCTCTTTAATCCCTTTAAATATGCTTATTTTATAATCTTCTTCAGACTGCCTTTAAGCTTAAGTGCCTGAGGAGCTAATTAATTATTGCTGTCTCTCTCTTCCTCACAGAAGAATATTTCCTTACGTCGTTAGTAATTTTTGTTTTTATTTTGAACTCACTTTAAGCAGAGAGTTTTTCTATGAAATCCTTTAAACTTTGGGTTTAATACCTGAATATTGCTAATAAGAGGCTTTGCACTTGCTTCTGCCAAATGCCCAATAGACTTCACGAATGATCTCTCTGCTAGGAAATAGCTGCACCAGGTACACAGAATAAATTTAGACTCTAAACTATGATATAATCAGACCAGGGTCTCAATTTCTCACATTTTTCCCTACCCAGAGCCTTTAACAGAAACAAACATCTTTGTTAATTCCCTGGGCTAGTGAATGGGGTTTGTCTCATCTCTTTTCAATGCTGGGGCAGCCCTTTCAGGGTGCTGGATTTTTATGAAGGACTCAGGTCAAACAGCTTTCCTTGCATGGGCCCAAGGTCTCAGATTCCCTCCCTGGGTTGGTGGCCAAACATCAGCCCCAGGTTGGCCAGGCCTGTACCCATGCCTGCTCTCCAGGGAACCAGGGGTCAGTTAGTGATCTCACTGTTCTTGATTTCTGATGCCCGAGAATTTTCCTTTCTGCCTGTATTTTTAAATGTTTGATATATTTTATCCATAATTTCTACATATTGGAGGCAGGAAGTTTGTCTATGTTATGTCAGTCTAATAATATTTTGCCATGAAAAGTCTCTTCCTTTTCCTTTTGTCAGTTTCTCTAGGTAGATCAAGTCTGGATAACTAATCCTTAGCAGATAGATAATTCCTAAAATTTCAAGCATTCAGTTGCATTTGGTAGTGATTTAAATCAATATTTTTCTGGAATTTTCAGAAATTTGCAAATATCCTTTGTGGAACTACTGAAAATTTTTAGTAAGAAAACAACAGGCTCATTACAAATATATCTAATATTGTGCTCTAACATTCCTTCTGGGATATTCTTGAGTAATAGGTATATCTGTGGTTCTTATTAAACAAACCAAATTCTGTGTAGATGCCCAAGGCTACTCAGCTAACCTTTGGTCTTGAAAATAAGTAAACAACAGGGATCACAAATAGGTTAAGGAATTTGTCAATTTCAGAAAAAAGCATACATGATATTTTTGAATTTTAATTAAAATAAAATTTAATTTATTAAATTTATAATTTATTAAGGATGTGGAAATTAATTCTAAATTAACTTCTTCATTTAAAAATTTAAAAAATATTTTTATTTTGAAATACTTAAACCATAAGAGAGGAGTACAGTGAATAACAAAAGAATACCTATGTTCCTACCCCAGTATTCCATCAAATTCTAACATTTTTCCCTTCTTGCTTTGTATTGTTTCTTAAACAAATATTGCAAATACATTTGAAGCACTTTTTGTAACACTCCAGATCCCATTCCCCTCCCTCATTTTTTTTTTGTCTTTTATTTATTATTGTAAAATATACCACTTTAATCCTTTTTTCAGTTTACAATTCAGTGGCATTAAATACATTCATATTGTTGTGCAATCATCACCACCATGATCTCTAGAAATTTTCATCTTTCACAATTGAAACTCTACACCTGTTAAACAATAGCTTCCCATTTACCCCTTCCCCCCCAGCCCCCAGCAACCACCATTATACTTTCTGTTTCTATGAATTTGACTACTCTAGTATTTCATTTAAGTGTAATTATATAGTATTTGTCCCTTTGTGACTGGTTTATTTCACTTTGCATAATGTCTTCAAGATTCATCCATGTTGTAACATTTGACAGAATTTCCTTCCTTTTTAAGACTAAATAATATTCTGTTGTATATATATATTCCACCTTCTGTTTATTCATTCATCTGTTGATAGACACGTGAGTTGCCTCCACCTTTTGACTACTGTTTAATAATGCTGCTATGAATATGAGTGTACAAATAATCTGTGTGCCCCTGGTCTCAATTATTTGGGGTATATACCCAGAAATGGTCTTGCTGGATCATATGGTAATTCTATGCTTATTTGCTTGAGGAGTTGCCATGCCACTTTTCATAACGACAGCACCATTTTACATTCCTACCAACAAAGCACAGGGTTCTAATGTTCTACATACTCTCCAATACTTGTTGTTTTCTGTTTTTGTTTCCTGTGTTTTGATAATAGCCATTCTAACAGGTGTGGTAGCTCATTGTGGTTGAAGGAACATTTTTGAGAGAACAATTAATTACCTAATGACTTTTCCTGATATTACTTAATCACATTTAGGTATAATTCCAAATTTTAAAATAACCCTAAGGAGAGTATACACTTTAGAAGTTGCCTAATTTATGCTTCATGTGCTTAAAATGGTAAATATTATAGTTACAGTATTTATATAATTGCAGTTGGATTTACATTTTCAGGTATATACAGACGTGTATATACACAGGTGAACACTAGCAATATTTACCAGGAAAGAAGTTTCTGTGATGCAAATGTTCTTTTGCTATTGTTAAATATTTCACTGGACAAAAAAAAAAATATTTACCTATAGATAAAATGAAAATTTTCCTTGAAGAAGATTTTCAAGTGGTGGCTTGCTCAGTGAAACATGCTGACTGTTGGAATTCAGTGGAGGTATTCTTTGAAGAGATTCAGGACTTAAGCAATAGTTCTCTTTTTCTTTATAGCATTTTTTTTTCCAATATTGAAATCTTCCCTACCTTTGAGTGCTATCTAAGCTCCTTCCTGAATCATAAGAATTTCTTCCATGCCAGGGTATTACTCCTGCTTTGAATGCCGTGAATGTTTCTACCATACTTGTGCTTTGGTCTGGTGGGGACTACTCTCTAATTAATTGGAGTATGATGTTTACTTTTCTAGTAAATGCTATGCTCTAGTTCTTGTTTTACTGTAGCCTAATTTTTTATCATTCAAGGCTTCAAGTTATATTTTTAAAAGTAAGTTCATCCTCTACGTTAGCATTTCTATCCAATCCTATATTCCTAATAGGTTTTCTAGACATTTCTGGTTCATTTTCATATGTAATTGTTTAAAGTGATAACTACAGTTAGCAGAGCTACACTTTACCAGCAAGGTTTTTTTGGTTTGTGTTTTGCATTTTCATAATATACAGTCTGCTCTATACTCTGGCAGAGAACAGAATGCAGGATAAGGTAGGCAGGTCGCCTCAAAGGAAAGAGCCGGTATACAAAAGCCCCTCAAAATCATAAAGTCGCTGATGCTCATAAAACTATATTGCACACTTTTTTCAGGAGATTAATGAGTGGGTCATAAAATAGCATTAACTTTTGGCCAAATTCCAGGCAGAAAGTTGTGTTTCCCAGGCAATGCTTTTCCAACTGGAAAAGACTTGCTCTGAGAATATTTGCAGTTCAAAAAACACTAATGCTATCACATTTCTTCACTTAAAAAGTAATGAGAGAATCAGTATCTATGGAAATGGCTAACGTATCCAGCCTTCTGCGGCTAAACACCCCATTTCATGGGGATGAAGATGAGGCGCTTGGGGCAGGATGCTATCAAGAGTACACGGGGTTCCTCTGGCCTCTTCCCAGCACACACATCTTAGAGCCACGGATAAGTGTCTTACCTGATCCCAACTAGCAACTTGAAAATATAATTTATGGGTTGTAAGACTGACAATCTTATGAAATGCAAACCAAAAATACAAAAAAATCACTGCTACTGGAAAAACAAGTAACAATTGATCAGCCCCCAGCATCTCTGTAATGACACATTGACTCCCATAGTGAGTACAGAAAAAGGACATGCCCAATCACCATCACAGCTTTTCAGAAATTCTGGGAGTCCCTCAGTAGATGCGACTGAGTCTGTAAGTGCAGTTTTCCCACTGAAACCTGGGACAGACTTCCATGCTGCTCGTTGCCTCCTGAATGTTCCAGAATATTATGTGATCATGTGATTTACGGATTTACAATCATCTGTCAACTGTATTTTAAAAGTGAGAACTAAGAGCCCTCTCACCTGAAATACTTCAATTGTGTTCACATAAAAATACCATTTATGAATTTAAAAAAACTTTAAACCACTTTGAATTTCACACGCTCTTGGAATACATTAGGTGTATTATCAAAGGTAAAAACCTATTCAATTTAGAATACCATTAAAATAATAAACTTTTAATTAAGGAGCTAAAGCTCCAAAAGGGACCTGTTTCATGATGATTTGGGGATCCATAATCTCCCAGCTCTCTTCCATATTATTGGTTTTTTTTAAATTATTTATTTATTTATTTTGGCTGCATTGGGTCTTCGTTGCTGTGCACGGGCTTTCTCTCTAGTTGTGGCGAGCGGGGGCTACTCTTCATTGTGGTGCACAGGCTTCTCATTGTGGTGGCTTTTCTTGTTGTGGAGCACGGGCTCTAGGCACGCAGACTTCAGTAGTTGTGGCTCGCAGGCTTAGTTGCTCCATGGCATGTGAGATCTTCCCGGACCAGGGCTCGAACCTGTGTCCCCTGCATTGGCAGGCAGATTCTTAACCACGGCACCACCACGGAAGTCCCCATATTATTGTTTTAATCAGGATATTTTACATTCTCAAAACAAAAGCAAAAGATGACCTTTTCGGTCTGAATATTTCTGAGAAAATCTCAGTGTATTGAGGTTGAATTCCTTCTTCTCGATCAAGGAGAAACCTGCATTCCCAAAGGGTGTTCCCATCAAGGCAGAATTTCCACATCCAAAACATTCACAGAACTATCAGGTATAAAAGAGACTTGATCCAACACTTGATCTATCATTATATTTTAAAAAACTAGACTGTATGCCCACATGCCTGTGTGCGGAATAGACGTGTGTGCCGGTGTGTGTTCTTTAACAAATGTGCTGTGCTTTTTGCTGGTGTAAAATGTGGCCATATTTGTTAATTTTGTCGTGACCTGTGCTTGACCACATGTGATTGCATGCCTTAAAATTACATCTGAATTTTAGGGGGGGAAATAGGATGTCCCAGGTCTCATGCCAGACTTTAATGTAAAATTAATTCCTTAAGAAAAGATTTTTAAAAACACAACAGTTTTCTAATGTACATTAAGAATCTGGGAGAAGTTCACTGAAGCATATGCCTTGAGCTTTCAGGAGCAATCTGGAGTCAGGCTTTTTAAATGAAAATTGATTTGTGATTTACATGGTCAGTGGAAAGAAAATTAACTTATAGAAGGTTGTAATGAAATATTAGACAAGTAAAAAAGTAGATGGTGATCTAGTGGAACTAAAAGTCCCATCTGGAAGAATTCTGTGACATTTTTACATTTATCTGTGTTCTGCATGAGTTGTAATGTTAGTGGTAATTTTATGGGACTGAACTGAAATGAAAAGGGTGTTATCTCAGATTGCCTACAATATAGGATTGTGTTCAGTGGAGAGTCCTGTATCCTTTTCTCCATTTTCCTATAATATGACTCATTGCACTTTTTTCAGCTACTGTTGTTGAATGCATTCAGCCTTTTACTTGAGGTTATTAAAGAAGAACATCAAACACTCACAAATGCAATCTAACCGCACATTTAAAAGCAACACTGCAGCTTCCCCTAGTTCTGCACTGTTTAGGTAATGTCCAAGAAAGAACCTTCAAAATGTATAAGAAAGAAGCAAGTGCATTGTATGTAAAGCTTTTACCTTAACCTGTTCTCTTTTTTTGTCTCAAAAATATGATTAACACCCCACCAAAACCTAGACTGTATTAGCAGAATGGAGATTTATATCTTTCTAGAAGTAGTAGGCCCTTCACAATTTGTCCATTTTCTCCCTTTTTATTCCCATTTTATAAAAGCAATCACGATTGTTTCTGTGGCCAGAGAAGTATGTTTGAGTAGAGAAAGATGAATACTCTTCTGTTTGATTAGGAATGTCCACCATAGTTCAGTATTAATTAACTGATGTGAACTTTAAAAGGGAGAAAGCGTAGTGGATTTAATTCCATGTGTCATTCCTTTTCCCTTTACATTTACTCTATTTGGCAGATGGTCATGGTTTTTGGAAAGTATACAGTATTGACTTACTGTACCTTAAACATTTGATATAATTTAAATAGTTTGACCCTGTGCTAAAGCATAAGCCATGAAATTATTTGCCTTAGAATTTCAAAATCCATTTTCTGTCTCTTTTCTTTTCTCTCGTTTTCTCTCTTCCTCTGTGAACCACAGCAGAATATAGGTAGAAATTCTGAAAAAATTCTAAAGATTAAGGTCTTTGGCTAATTTGATACTGGTACTATATTTCAACAAATCCACTAAATGTGGGAAATCTACTTTTAGGATTGGGAGTTTGGTTTGTCCTGTTTCATTTTAAATTATTTTCATCAAGTACTCTTCATTTGTGAAGTTTCTCACTTTTACGTTTCTTACGATTTTTTTCTCTAATAAGGAAATAGCTCATTATTTCAATAGATGCAAGTTGTATCATATTTATTTCAGCCAGAATGGTAACTTTTTATCCCTGTAACTACAGTGGTGGCTCTCAAGCAGCGGTGCCCATTAGAATCCCCTGGGAGCTTTGTAGAAAATATCAACTCCTAGGTCCCATCGCAGAGTTCTGATTCAGTGGATCCAGGGTACCTCCTGACATTGGTACATTTTAAAAACTCTCTGGTTGAGTTTAACGTGCAGCCAGAGTTGAGCCTACAGTTCTTGCAAGAACGGGCCATAGAGAACCTCCCTGTGGAGGTGCTGTACGGTAGGCATGGGGGAAGAGGTGGTGAGAACTGGAGGAGGTGCAGCTTGATTCACTCCTGCTTTATCAAGGGACACAGTGCCGCCTTCTCCTTCCTGTATGCAGTCCTTACATTCCAGAAGTCATTATTTGGCCCACAGCATTTGGATTTGTGCACTGGACCCAAATACACATACAACCAGAACGTAAGCGGATTCTGCACTGCTTATTTGATTGCGTCTTCAATTGTACGCTCAAAATACACTGTGGATCTGTTTGCTTGCTGTTGTTTGATGACTTAAATGGAAACTTCCAATTTAAAATGACATTGTAAAAAACTTGAACCTTACTCCTGAGAGCTAGCTGGCAGTGTCTGTCCTTGTAGGCAGAGGATGGCCCACTGCTTCCCTCGTTGAAGCTTGATTTTTCGTTGTTTCCTTCAGAGGGAAAGCAAACAGCACCCTCCTCTACCACCACCGTACCTGCTAACGTCAGAAGCCAAGACTGCAGCTGCGGGTGCTGACGTAGCACCGAAACAGCCATCTGACATCCATCCCTCCTGTCACTTCTGCGGCGTGTTCGGTTCATAACGTTTCTAGGGGAAAGGTCACGGATCCGTCACCAGCAGTGTTTGTGGCACTCAGAAAATAAAACGGGGTGGTTAATGATAGCCGGGGCAGCCCGAGTAATCACAGGATGCTGCCAAGGTCAATATTCGGAATTGGCTTTCCGTCCTGTCCATCCAAAACAATATACCACGGTAAATGTAATCAGTAAGTGGTTGCAAATGAATCTTTCAGGGACATCAGCATTACAGAAACAAGAGATGCAAGAAGAGATGCTAAGTGGATCTTTGGGTTTGTAATTGCAGCTCTGGGAATCGTTACCCTAATTAATAGCTGCTAAACCTGCACCCTTGCTCCGCAGGCACATGGGTGATTTCGAAATTGCTGCCTTGGGAATGTCTTCTGGGCTCCGCAAAAAGTGTCAGTGAGGTAAACGGACCCAGGGGACCAGGCTCAGACACTGGGAAGCCTCCTGGCCCCCATCTTTTCCTAACCACAAGAACATCCTTGGCGATCAGATAACTCTCTCCACAGACCACAAAGTGATGAGTGGTGACGGTGGAATAGGACGAGGAGATCCATTTTCAGCACTAAGTTCCTGTTTAGCCAAGAGAGCCTCAAATGTATGCTGCTCCCGATGGATTGATAGCTTTGGCAGGAAGACAGCAGCCCTCTTGACATTTGCCTGTGACTGTATAAAGAACTTGAGAGAGAGGATATAATAGGATAGCTTTTGTTTGTGTCTCCTCCAGCCCTACTTCAAGTTCACTATCTCTAAAAGATAAACTTGTCTGAAGGGTCAGGCTTAGGCAAAACTGAACAAGGCCAAGTTTGTTTCCCAGCCCTCAGTTTTCCTTTGCCCTCTTCACTGATGCTTACTCTCTCCCCTCCTCACTTGCCATCAACTGTCCAGGCCACTAGGACCCTCTGCCTCCTCTTCTAGCCCAAACCTCTTCTCAGTATAGGTCCCAATGAATTTGCACATTCTGAGGTATAATTTCCCAAGAATGCTTCCGGAAACATTTATAGGAAAGCAAAGGCACAGCCAGGTCTCAGTTAACTGGATTGGGGAATTACTTGGGAAGGGAGAAAAGAAATCTTCCACATTATAGCCTCATCCAGGAGCCTGATTGACTTCACTGAGGAGATACTTGTTACTGTGGAGCTGATTCATCATTGATTCATTGATTTATTCATTGTATAAGCTGATGCGTGCCTGATGCATGAAGAGCCACAGCTGATCGAAGTTTTCTCAGAAATGATCCAAATATGTTCACACAAAAGATGTATCCAAATCCACATTCTCCAAGCTTATGTGTTAGGGAAACAGGTGGGCGTTTTCTAATAGCAAGAAGCATCTCTATTTGCATTGTGATCTTTTCCTTAAACCAGCGGTCCCCAACCTTTTTGGCACCAGGGACCAGTTCCGTGGAAGACAGTTTTTCCCTGGTGGGGTGGGGGATGGTTCGGGCGGTAATGCGAGCGATGGGCAGCTGCAGACGAAGCTCTGCTAGCTCGCCCGCCCACTGCTCACCGCCTGCTGTGCGGCCCGGTTCCTAACAGGCCCTGGACTGGTACCAGTCCGTGGCCGGGGGATTGGGGACCCCTGCCTAAACAACCCGTGTGAGCTTGGACATCGTGAGGGAAGGGGAGATATTAACTCAAACATTTTGGGGATCTTGATGCCGGTATTCTGACTCAGATCAAGCTCGCATTTACTGAGTGTGTACTAAATGCTGTGCACTCAAAACTCATCTCATTTCACTCTCCCAAGCCCTCTGAACCAGGCATGATTCTCCTCACCGTACACACTAGTTAACTGAGGCACAAGTGCGATGCGGAGATTTTCCCTCAATAATACAAGGAGGAAGCAGCAGAGTCTGAGTTTGAACTTGAGCTTTCTGGCTGGGCTCCCTTGTTCCTTCCACTGTAAGGCTACAGTGATTTGGGGAGTCATGTTAACCTGCCTTTAGTTTGGAAGATTTTAAATGGCTCTCCTACAAGCTCTAGTTCAAGGTAGCATGGTTCGATTACGTAATTCTGATATTATGGTAGTAGGTGCTCAATAAAATGATGAATGGAATTGATTTACTAGAGGAACCTCATGCCTCTTAATATAGCACTTCTTCTTCCAACTGTAGTGGAAGAATTTGCAAGTAAATCCAGACAGGGAGAAAATCACCTGGGGTCCGAGAGAAGTATCAGAACTGATTCAAATAGTTTCTGACATTTTTAAAATAAATAAGCAAAGGAAGAATGTCAGT
Organism: Aethalodelphis obliquidens; assembly: GCF_003676395.1. NCBI lineage: Eukaryota > Metazoa > Chordata > Mammalia > Artiodactyla > Delphinidae > Aethalodelphis > Aethalodelphis obliquidens. The sequence goes on from NW_020837971.1 coordinate 11,723,453, forward strand.
CAGTACTAATCAGTATAGTTAATGTGACTTATTTGTGTCTGGTGAGTATTATTGCTAAAATTTTTAAATTAGCATACAAACCTCCCCCAAATTGGTGTGTGTGCTAATGGGGTAAGAAGATTCCAGAACGAGGGTTATTTGGCAATATCTGGAGGCATTTTTAGTTGTGACAGCTGAGGGTGGTGATCTTACTGGTACTGAAGGGTAGAGGCCAGGGATGCTGCTAAACATCCTATAACGCACAGGACAGCTCCCACAGCAAAGAATTGTCGGGCCCCAAACATTAGTTGTGCTAAGATTGACAAACCCTGGAGAATTAATGTTAGGGGAAAAAATGACAAAGGGTAAAGAAACCTGATTGAATTTATAATCTCAAAGGGCAAGTGTGTTTTGGCTAGAAATTGCAACAAGAAACAAGTCTCAATATTGTTAGTTTGACTGAAAACTTATTTCAGTATCTTTCATAGTTTAACAGAATTAACCTCCTAAGAAATTTCAATCTGAGATGGAGTTGAATTCCTGGAAAACAGTAATGATAATAAGTAGCACTTTTTGACCACCTACTGTATGTTAGGCATTTACTTTATGCTTTATAAACATACAATCATCACAACTCTATGAAGTATGCATAATTATTATACCTTTTTATATATGATAAAGTTTTGGCTATAGGAAATTGAGTGGTGTGGCAGAGATATTTATTTCTGTGTTCGCTAAACCTCATTTCCCTTTCCTCCTGGACACACAAACCATATCTTCCATCCTCTCTTGCAGTTAAGTGAGGCTCTGTGACCAAGGGAATATGGGTGAAGTGAAGGAATACACTCTCAGGAGTGGCTCCTAAAAACCTCTCCCATGCAATCCCTTGCATGTTCATCTTTTCCCTCGACTGCTGGCCAGATACAGAGGATCCAGGGAGTGGCCTGGAGTCCTGAATGAGTGTGTGGAGCAGAGCCACCACTGCCCCTCACGGGATCTCAGTGTGAAAGAAAAAAAAACCTTTTTTGCTTTTAGCCACTAAGAAGTTGGGGGGTTTTTTCTTGGAGTAGTTGGTGTGCCCTGATTAATACAAGCAGCTTGTAAGTCACCTGGAATTTGAACCCAAGTCCCTGTTCATGTCTACTACATTATGCTATAAATAAATGATAATTAACCTGTTCAAAACAAGTATAAATTATTTTCAAGAAATAGATGTAAAAAGATTATAATTTTCTCTGTTTCTTCTGGATAGAAAAGTCAAAGTATACAATTATCGATTCTCATTATGAAGATTTTATAAATTGATCCAAACATGTCCCTGAAGTGGATATATATTCAATAATTTTAGAAGTAGCTGAAAGTATATGACTTTATGATTACCGTATGAATAGACACTATTCTTGACACGTTTTTCAGACGTGAACTAGGTGTCTACTAGCTGTCTACTTTCCAAGCACAAAACAGATAAATAGATTACAAAGATTGCAGAGAAAAAAAATGGAGAGAAGATAGAAAAGGGCTTTTAGACTAGAAGAACCAAGTGATGCTTACTCGTTCCTATTCCAAATCGAATTAAAATGTTGACTTTTGATGAATGGTTGAGGGCATCAACCAGGAAGACGATCATTGCATTTCCAAGCTGGGGAACAAAGGAGAGTGTCTCTAAGGAGACTATGACCCATAGTCACAAGATCGAGAACTCCTTGATAGAAAAGATCCAGTTTTAGAAGACTATGTATAGCTTCCTCCAGCATTTGTTAGGTATTCAAATACCTATTGAATGAATCCTAATAGTATTATATCAGTACAATGATAAGATCGAAACACAATGAACACGTAGTGAATTTGTTGGTAGATTTCCTTTCCCTTCTTGTTACCAAGGATTTCATTGAACTCAACATCTCAAGCAGATATTACTGCTGTGACTCTCATTCTATGTTGCCATGACATGCTAAGATCACAAGTAGTTATAGCTCATGCCATTTGCCTGAAATAAACATGCAATTCCCATAGCATTAATCTAAGGACTTGCCTATGAGGTGAAGTTTCGTGCTGTCTCAAGGACATCTACAAAATGTCTTGACTCTGTGTGTAATATTTTTATTCTTTTGGGAACTGTTTTTTGGTTTCTAAACTTTTAAGTTTATTGTCAATGACGTTTTAGCTTATTGTAGATCACATTATAGCTTACTGTATATTTAAGATGCTTTCTTATGTGCAATTTACTCATTAATTCATTTATTCATCATTTAACTACCTACCTACCCCATGCTGTGCTCAGGAGATACCTGTTATCCGGTACCTCAACCCTATAATACAGTATTCTAACAGGAGTCACAGAGAGCTTATAGTTTACTAGCAGACATATAAACAAGGAATTTACAGAATCATTTGATAGAATATGGACATAAAATGGCTACTAAAGAATTAATGGTCCTTACATGTATATGTATAACTGAGTCACTTTGCTGTACACTGGAAATTAACATATTATAAATTACACTTCAATTTAAAAAAAGAATTGATGGTCTTATTTGTCTTACCAAAAAATTACATATATTAAGTGATATCCAATCTGAATTTAGCATTTTATTTTTCTCAAAATTATCACTATCTTCATTAAGTTGCCAATAATGTAATTAATAATAATTTTAGGAAGCTATTACTGCAAAGTTTCTTGCACTGCTATTTGTTCTCATTCTCTAGGATTGTAGGAAGGGTCTATCCAAGAATGATCTTCCTCCCCCACCTCACTGCCCAGAGGAAGCATGTCCAAAGGGCTAGACAATGAGCTGGGTTCTAGAAAGCCAGGATGAGGACCTGGGTCTCTTCATCCTTTCCCGGGCTCCCCCAGCAGGGCCGCACTGCTAATGCCAATGACTGGGGGTCTGCAAACGCTAGCCATCCCCCAGAAGAAAGAGAGCAAGTGAGAGTCAGTCCACACAATATGGTTACATTACTAAACCTCCCAGTGAGTCATTTTCTCCTGCATACCAAATCTTTAAAAAAAAAACAAAACATAAAACCCAAGAACATTAATTATATCAATCCATCTGCTTAGTTGTCCTCCTCTTGTGTTTTCCAGGCTCCCGGATGTGAAATCATAGCATGTGGATATGTCCTCTGAGACTTTTCATTAAACAGTATTCAGCACAGAGAAAAGCAGTGTTAAATCTTTAACGTTCAGCTCCCCATATATATGTGGGCCTCCGGTCCCGCTTATTTTAGTATAAATTTGATGGAAACTACACTTTTAGTATATGCTAAGCATACGGCACCATGAGACCCCCACTCTCTGGTGGAGAGTAATTCCAGGAGATTGCAATTTCTCTGTTAGAAAAAATGCGTGTTCCCCTTTTAATGACAAATTGGCCCATTCAAATATTAAATAGGATGGCACTCTAAGGATTTCTTATGATTAAAATTAGATGATTGGGGAGTGTGAATGAAAATATTTGGTAGACCTCTGATTAGTGCTTGGGTGCTGTCAACATGGCCCCACTGAGCAACGTCCTCACTATATTCTAGTGAATAGCCCCCCATCCCAGAAAACACAGAATAAGCAGTGCCCCCTCGTGCTGTGCAATGCTGTGGCCTGAGTACTCTTGAGCCTTTGTCTCTATGGGTTCTGATGTGCAAAGGATTATTTCGATCAGTTATTGGATTTACTGATATTTTCTGGTGAATACAAAACGTAGCCACGTTGCTGGGTGTTCATTTCTGGAAAGGAGGCCGACAGTAAGGAAATGAGATCACATTGTTATCCTTTCGGAAACACTTTTCTTTGTGATTTTTGCTTATGTATTGGCTGCCTCAAAGGCAACCTCTCTAGTAGATGCAAAACATCTTTTGTCCCAATGATACCACTCACTCCGTTTTCACGTGAGCAAAACTACTACTTAATCGAGACTTACAAGAAATTTGATCTCTGCTAATGTCAGTTTTCTTGCCAATACATTGAATTTTCCATGCATGATTAATGCCATTGTTCCCGTCTACTTCTATTACACATAACATTTTTCTAGAAGTAAAACTATCCAGATAGGGCATCAGCCAACAAAATAACTTTGCTTTGCCAGACTGCTAACTGAATAGAAGCTGTCTTGTGCATAACTCCCTGGGCTTGGCTTTCTCACTGTGTTCAGAAGCCAGTTCTTTCATGCTCATCCAACAAAATGTCTGTCTTCCTACTTTTAATTCATGCATTTCTAATGCCTTGTAGAGCCCTACTCTGCTGTCCTTTTAAGGCTACACTCTCTACCACGAAGGTGCTGATTGTGGTTCCGCCTCGGACATTCTATGATTGCTACTTTTACCTTCCTAATTATTATTACACCATCTTTTCCTTCCTTCATTGGATAAATACCTGCTGCTCTCCTGCTCGCTTCTCTTAGCAGCTTACCTTTATCTGGCCCAGATCTGTAGCCACTCATTTTTATAAAAGAAAGAGGGAGCAACAGAAGCAGTACAGTAAATAGATGTATCTGGGCAGATCATTATTAAGAGAGCTCCCAAGTGTCAAGTACTGTGCTCAGAACTACCATCCACCATCTCATTTATACACATAATGATCTCGTAAAGTCATTATTATCATCTTCATTTCACTTATTCAAGGCCACACGGCTAGAAGTGGTGATGCTAAGATGAAAACCCAAAGCCTCTCTCTGCCTTAACCACTGTATCTCACTGCCCCTTCTTCCTGTTCCTGGGGCTTTCTTCCCCAGTAGTCAGAGTTCCAGCCTGTCTCCTCTGTGAGGTCCTTGGTGTTGACAAAACCTCGGTCAGATTTCATTTTATCCCTTTATTCCCCATGCATTGTCTCCACTGAGCGTTGTAACATACAGGGAGCCTTTTTTTAGAATAGCTGTCACCCGGGCCTACTGTAGTTTATACCTATTGACACTTGGATGCAGGTAAATTCACCCTTGCAAACTGTCACTTTCCACTGTCACCAGAAATAGCTAGTAAAGGGAAATCGTATGTATGGTGCCTATCAACAGAGGGCCTTGGTGTCCCCTGATGCAAACATATGTGGGGCAAATGAGCGTGTACATCTTGGACCACATAGATGTCCTGTTTCTGAGAAAGACCATCATTTGATGACTTTGAGAAAAACCGTAAGGGAGGATTAGCCCCTAAGATATGATCATTATTGAAATAAAATATTTGACAGGTGCATCTGCATTTTCAGAAACTTTCCTCTAGTAGATTTTTTATTCTGGTGTTCAGTAGCAAAATGTAATTGCGATTTTCTCCCAAGAAACTATGAATATAATATGTGTTGAAAAACAAACGACACTGACCATTTCCTTTTGAGTGCTCCAAGGTAAGAATCAGGGAAGCTTGGAATTTTCTTTAAATGGAAGAGATGTTAGAAATTATTTGTTCCCCACCTTCTATTTAGCAATTAAAGAAACTGAGGTGTACAAATATGAAAGGACTTGCTCAAGGTTAAATGTGGTGAAGTCTCCTCAAGAATATAACTAAAGTGTCTCTCTCTCAAATTAATATCACGGCAGTTCTGTATGTTTCTGGATGCTTTACTTTTCTCTGCTTCAGTGGTGCCTATGATAAAAACCATTTAGACATTCTGTAATCATGGAAACTTATTCCTGCCTCTGGAGTGTGCTTGCGTTTTTTTTCTCATCCTCGTGGTTCGAAACAGTTAAAGCATCAGCTCCAACCAATATGCAGTTGAATTTGAAATTTACTGTATGATGCTTCTGCTTTTCATTTTTTACCATTTCACACCTTGTCCGCATCTTCAGCAAGCTTGTAAGTTTCCAGTGCATCCATTTCTTGTGATGATATATTGTCCTGGTGGAAAATTTCATTTACTGGCTGTGCCCTTTGCTGAACCTGTTGCTAGTCAGGGAACATGATAAGCGTATAAGTAGCATGCTACTTCATTTATCATATATCGTTTTAGACACTCAAATATCTCATATACAATTCTGCATTCTGCGCAGAGGGGAGCTACCTGACTCACACACACATAGAAAGATCTTCAAATAAATTGTCCGTTTATGATATATAAATGTAGCCTCTTGATAAAAATTCATCATAGTTTATACTAAATCCGTAAGTACCTTTTATTATTTTTTTTATAACCCTGTTAACCACATGCTATCAAACCCTAGTAGAAAGGATCTGACTTTGGTGATTTGGTGTATAAGAGAACTGGAAGATATAAAAACGCTGTCTGTTTTCAATAATTGAATTACAGGGTGAAATAAATCAGGGTGTTGGGAATCTCAGCAGTGTTTCCAGTGGTGCCACCCTTCTCATCAGGGGAAGCCCTTTCACATTTCCTTCTGTTACCTTAAGTGAAAACTGCCATTCGTCAGAACCAACAATTTGAGAAGTTTGAATGAGGCTGGAGAGAGAAGATGGGCATCTGTGAAAAGAAAGCAAGAAAAACAAAGCTCGAAGCGTTCACCCTAGAAAGTCTTTTTTTTTTTTAAAGGGTTATTTTCCAAGGCTGCTTCAGGAGGTCAGGCCTACCTAATTTCAATAACTTTTCATGTATTGATTTCTGCTCTTCCCCTGCCTGTCATTACAGTCTTTTACTAGCACCCATGTTTTATGTGTAGCATAAAAAAATCTACATCCTGTCAGAATGGGGCCCTTGAAATTTTGAAAGTGAAGCTTGATTTACATTAAACACTGCTTAGACTAATTAGGCCCTTTCTCAAAGGAATTGTGAACATGAAATACAGCTAACAATTATGCAGTTGCTGTCTCCCTGTTCTTTAGAGTCTAGGAAGTACTTCAGCTGAATAGAACCCATGTGGACAGGCGAGGGTTATAGGCACATATATAAAGATACAAATACAGATCAAGGCCTAGGCTTTCTTGTTTCTATAGGACTGCTGTCCTTCAGAAACGATAGCGGGGGATGGGGAGGGAAAAATCAGGAGTTCGGGATTAATATCCACACATGTCTGTATATAAAACAGATTACCAACAAGGACCTGCTGTAGAGCACAGGGAACTCTACTCAATATCTTGTAATAACCTATAAGGGAAAGGAATCTGTAAAAAAATATATATATGTATGTATAACTAAATCACTTTGCTGTACACCTGAAACTAACACAACATTGTAAATCAACTATACTACAATTAAAAAATTTTTTTTAAAAAAGAGAAAAAGAAGAAACAACAGTGGTGCCTTGGTGTATCCCAGCAGCGAGCTCACTTACCTGCACATAAACATGGCCCAGGTGGGCCTGCCTTGCGGGAGATGCTCCTACAAAAAGGGAGATGCCTTTCAAATGAGAACTCACTTATTGTATTATAAAAAAGAATGTCCCTTTCTGGAACCTAGGATGAGGATGCAGGATTTAAATGTCACATCCCTTCTGGCCACCAAGAGAACACCTTGACTAGGTAATTGGCAACAAAACATTTGATTTTCTCCATTTCTCGTGTTGATAAGACTCTAGGCCTTGGTTCTTCCTGCTCTTTGGATCACAGAGTTTGTGCAGTGCTAATGAAGTCTGGATTTTCTCCACAGAAAACTGCACGCACCCCGGGACACAACAGAGGTTGGCTTATCGTTCACTGGGTACAGGTGCTCTGATGCTCACCCGTGGATCCCTGGTTGTGGCAGAATGAGCACCAGATTCAAATCACTAGCTATTAACCCGAGCAGGTAATTCAGCCTCTCAGAATTCAGTTTGAGCATCTGTAAAAAGAGGATGAAGATAGTACTCACTGAGCAGATTGTCATGGAGAAGGGGAAAAATAGTAAGTGAACGGGGACAAACTCTTCCAGGCGCACGGTAGCTGCTTAGTCAGTGTTGGTTTCCTTTTCTTTCTTCGACTAAGTTACCGGAAGCAATTGTCCACTGGAAAGCAGGACGGGGCCAGATCTGACTGGTCACCTGCTTTTCTAAATAAAATTATTGGAACACAGTCATACCCATTTGTTTACATTGTCTGTGGTTGCTTTTGTGCCACAATGGCAGAGTGGAGTAGCCGTCATAGAGATTATATGACTCTCAAAACCAAGATACTATCAGTTTCTTTACCGAAAAGGTCTGCCAACCCCTGCCCTAGACCCAGCAGTACAAGTCAAGGTCAAGGTCATTCACAGCCGATTCCCTTCATTCTGGTTGGAGCAATCTGTTGATCCCTATCGTGACCTTGCCCTGTTGGAGGTTGGATGTGGGATGACAGTCAGTGGCAATAAGGTCTGAGAGTGAAGACTGTAGTTCCAAACTGGAATCAACTCAAATGTCCATCCAGAGGTCAATGGATGAATCCAGAGAAAGCTACAGTTCAAAGAGATACATGTGCCCAAATGTTCATAACAACACTATTCACAATAGGCAAGACATGGAAACAAAGTAAATGTCCATCAGTAGATTAATGGATAAAGATGTGGTATGTGTATACAATGGAATACTGCTCAGCCATAAAAAGGAATGAAGTAATGCCATTTGCAGCAATGTGGATGGACCTAGAGATTATCATACTAAGCAAAGGAAGTAAACAAAGAGAAAGACAAATACACGTGGAATCTAAAATGTGACACAGATGAACTATCTGCAGAACAGAAACAGACTCAGACATAGAGAACAGACTTGTGGTTGCCAAGACTTGTGTGGAGGGGAGTCGGGGAGGCATGGAATGGGATTAGCTTGGGATTAGCAGATGCAAACTCTTACATATAGAATGGATAAACAACAGGTCCTACTGTATAGCACAGGGAACTATATTCAGTATCCTGTGATAAACCCTAATGGAAAAGAAATTTTAAAAGAATGTATATATATGTATAACTGAATCACTCTGCTGTGCCAGAAACTGGCACAACATTGTAAATCAGCTCTACTTCAATTTTTTAAAAAAGAGGAAAATGGATGAATACATCCTGGTACACTTGTACAGAGAAATAGGACACACCAGTGAGAAGAAACATGGATTCAACAAAGGAAGCTGGGAGTAGAACCTATACTACATGGCTGCATCTAAGTTCTAGAACATGCAAAATTGATTCATGGTGATAAATCAGAGTAGTGCAGGGGAGGGTGGTCCCTGGGAAGGGGTACAAAGGAAACCTTCTGAGCTGCTGGATATTCTATACCTTGATCACTTCGCTCAGGATGATAGTTACATATGTAAAAATTTGTTAAGAAGCATGTTTAAAATTAGTGCACTTTCTCTCCTTGGTATGTTATATCTGAAATGGCATGAGACTAGGGAGAGAGAGAAAGAGAATGGTCTGAGCTGTCAAGTTTTGAATCCTGATTCCATTACCAGCTAGTTTTGGGATTTGGGGCAGCTGTCTTTGTGGTGCCTTGGTCTCCTTAGTGGCAAAATGGCCAAATAGTTGCATAGGTCTAAATTTTCTTATCTACAATTCCAAAGTCCAGACATCTCTGAAAAACAAAAGTGTTTCCATAATTCATTTAGCAGCAGAACTGAGTGTAAATAACATCAGGATATTTCATGTTTTTATCCATCCCACTATAGGTTTTGCTGTAGAAATAGTAATGTGTTTGATTACAGGATGATGCTGTAGATTGTACTGGGTGTTATGTGAGGTATGGTGTATATTTTCCATATTAACTTTCTAAAATACAAAAAATTCTGAATTCACACACATCTGCCACAAGTGTTAAATGTTTCAAAAGAGATTGTGAACTTATGCCTGCCTCATGGAGTTTATGTTAATTAAATAAAGTAACACCTGAAGAGCCCTTAGAACAATGCCTGTCCCATGCAAACACTCAACAAAGATTAATATTATTATTTATTGCGGTCTCTGCTCCCATTCCAAGAAAGCTTGTGACTGTTGTTTTCCATTGGGGCCAGTTGACACCAATTGTGAAAAACCATCATGAGCCTGATCTCTGAGGACCCTAGTCTATAAACTTTCCCTTAAGAAAACTTTATGGAAAGAGGTGAAAAACTCACAGAGGGGCAAAGCCCGGAATTATCACCAGGAAAACTTCACAAATGGGCCTCTTTTTTTTTTTTTTGTATATACTGCAATTTTGTTTCAATCGCACAAACGAAGTTAGCATGTAGGAAATTTAAATAAAACCGTTTGGTAAAAATAGCAGAGAACCAAAAACTCTAAAAAGGAAGTACACCTAAATCATGAGAATTCAACATTCATTAGTGTTTCATCTTCAGTTTTGATTGACACTTGATACTTGCAAATTTTGAAACAAGATGACGATTCTGAAGCGATTTCTGCACCAGCACTAAGATTTGTGCATTCAGTTGGTTTGCAATTGACTTGTTAGCCATTTACATAGCGTATAGTACAGATTTGTCACAGGTCAGATCACCGTGTTGAAGGAAAGAACCTTCCTGTAATTAGGAAGGATCCCCTAAACTGCGCTCAGCTTAAGACATCCAATGTACAACAGCATGAAAACCATCATAATATTGTGGATCCAAGGAACATGGTTTTGATAAGGAAAATAACCTAAGCTTATGTTTCCCATTTTAATTACTGAAATCTCTAACAATGACAAAACTGTCACATAGGACAGTAAATGTATACAGTAATTCAATCAAACTTCTTGGAAAGAACACATTTAGCAATGTGGGATAATGCAGAATGACAGGAAATAAAACTTGATTCAACACTGGTTCTTTTTGTCATTTTACACAAACATGTTAATATTAGACGAAGGCACAAAACGTTTAGTGCATAAACCAGTTTCTTTTTTAAGATCTAGCATTTTTACCGTAGTCTTTTATCTTACTTTGGACCACTTGTATCCAGTACTCTATCCTACTATAGACTGTTTAACTTAATCAACAAAATCAAAAGTGATTTCTGACCAGATTTATGGGGGACTTAAACATTTATATCATCGAAGTGTTTGCATAACCAAAAGTATAATAATAAAGATGAAAATAACTCCTATCACAAATGGGACTCTTAAAAGAGGCTGTTTTCTACCACGTCTCCAAGTGGCTACTTCTTCCACTAAGACAGAAATTGCTAAGTGTCCTTGAAGAGGGCATGAGGGTTTCTCTGAAGGACCAGGAGAGGGGTTTTATCAAGTGCTGATTCTGCCTGAGTTTAAAAACTACACCATTTATAGTGTTCCTACTGGGTCATGTGGATTTGAAGCATTTCACTGAAAGGACTCCACCATCCCATCCCTGACATCTTTGTTTCTGCTTGGATTAAGGTGGCAGTGGGCTGGGAGTTTCTCTCAAATCAGAACAAGGGAAAGAAAATTAACCAAAGAAGCAAATTGCATAACAGATCCTCCAGAAGGATTTTTTAGTAGCTGGAAATCATCCAAAGAAGATGCTCCTGCTTTTGTGAAAAGACTCTGAGTACCAAATTCCAGTCCTCGCTTCTGCTTCTACTAGCTGGACAAGCTTGGATGCGACTCAGTCTCCTCATTTATAAACTGAAGGGATCTCGTAGATTTAAAGTTAATTACTAATATTCCTCCCAATTCTGTGAATTCTGATTGTCTTCATTTTAGAAGACTAGAAACCAGTTCTTATCAATCATTTCAAAATCCTACATATGACATGGCCTGAGGATCTACAGACATGACGAACTTTATATAAGAGCTATTTTTAAAAATGGCTGTTGGGAATTCCCTGGTGGTCCAGTGGTTAGGACTCAGTGCTTTCACAGCTGAGGGACCGGGTTCAATCCCTGGTCAGGGAACTAAGATCCCACAAGCCGTGCGGCACAGCCAAAAAAATGGCTTTGTTTTGTTTACTGTGGCATCCCAGTATCTAAGATACTGCCTGGCACAAAGCAGGTACTCAAAAAGTATTGCTGAATAAATGAGTGAATGATTATTTTAGTGATAGGTCTGATATTAAGGCAATGATAGTTTCTTTGATAAGTAAATACTAGTAAAGGTTATGTTATTTCATGATTCTTGCAAATCATGGTAGGATATTTTCAGGCATACAGAAAACCACAACTCAGCATGACTTACAAGGAAAAAGTCTGATCTCATATAACAAGAATTCAAGAGGTAGACGGGATTTTTTTTTAAATAAATTTATTTATTAATTTATTTTTGGCTGTGCTGGGTCTTCGTTGCTGCGCACGGGCTTTCTCTACTTGCGGCAAGCAGGGACTACTCTTCATTGTGGTGCACAGACTTCTTATTGCAGTGGCTTCTCTTGTTATGGAGCACGGATTCTAGGCTCGCAGGCTCAGTAGTTGTGGCTTGCGGGCTGTAGAGCGCAGGGTCAGTAGTTGTGGTGCACGGGCTTAGTTGCTCCGAGGCATGTGGGATCTTCCCAGAAGAGGGGTCGAACCCATAGGCAGGCAGATTCTTAACCGCTGCGCTACCAGGGAAACCCATAGACTGGATTTTTATTGGCTCATTCGGGGCTCAAAAGGGTCATCAAAGACCCGTGATTCTTCCGTGTTCTGTTCCACTGTCTTTGGCATGCTAGCTTTCTTCCAACTGTCTCACCTCTGGTTACAAAATAGCTGTCGCATTTCCAGGTGCCACCTTTTCCAGAAGATCCCAGCAGACTTCATCTTATTTCTTATTGGCCCAAATCAGGTCAGATATCCACCCTTAATCCATCACTGGCAAGACGGCCGATATTCATTCATGTCTTAGATAATTTAGGGGAGTTGGTTGAACCCTGTATACAATTCTGTCTAGGGTTCTCTTAGACAGAAGGAAGAACAGGAATAGATTTATGTGGTCAACCAGTAGTGATCGCCCCAGTGGTAAATATCTGTTTAGTAAATATCTGATCAATAATAAAAGAATAAGGTGGAACCTAGAAAAACAGTACAGATGAACTGGTTTACAGGGCAGAAATTGAGATATAGATGAAGAGAACAAACGTATGGACACCAAGGGGGGAAAGCGGTGGGGGGATAGTGGTGGTGGTGTGATGAATTGGGCGATTGGGATTGACATGTATACACTGATGTGTATAAAATTGATGACTAATAAAGACCTGCTGTATAAATAAATAAAATTCAATAATTCAAAAAATAAGTGAATGAATGGAGAAGTAAATGGCATCAAGATAAAAAGCCAAATGTTAAAATGCCAAATGAGTGGTCCAAAGCCTAAGTGCTAGGAGACCTCCTGGGGGACTGGTGTGGGCAGTAAGGGGCTGCTCTGGTGATGGCTTGTGGCCTGGACTTGGTTTGGTGAGGCTCAGGGCCTGGTGAGATCACTTCATTTGTGGGGACAGAATCACATCGAACATTGGATGAAGAGAGGGAGGGTCAATAGGGGACAGTAATTAAGGATCAATTTAGAAGAATAGATTTTATCACTCAGCTAATTGGCTAGACTTTATTCAGTTGATAATGGGAAGGATTTCTTTCTCAGTCAGGTTTACTGAGCTGTATGTACTTCACATAAAGTAAAATTCACCCTTTTTAGTATACGGTTCTGGGAGTTTTGACAGACACATACAATCTGTGTAACTACCACCCCAGGCAAGATAGAGAATAGTTAAGGAAAACTTTCCCTCATGTCACTTTGTAATTAACCTCTCCTTGACCTCCAGCCCCTGGCAGCCACCGATCTGTGGTCTGTTTGATAGTTTTGCCTTTTCCTGAAAGTCACATGTGGCCTTTTGAGTCTGGTTCCTTTCATTTAGCACTTACATCTAAGATTCCCACATGCTGTGTGTAGCAGTAGTTAGTTCCTTTCTACTTGAGTGGGGTTTCATTGTATGGATATACCACAGTTTGTTTATCCATTCACCAACTGAAAGATATTTGGATGGTTTCTTGGTTTTTTTGGCAATTATAAATAAAGCCACTGTAAATATTTGCATACAGCTATTTCTGTGAATATAAGTTTTCGTTTCTCTTAGGTAAATACTAGGAGTGGGGTTGCTGGATTGTATGGTAAATGTACGTTCCACTTTATAAGAAACTGCCTAACTGTTTTTAAAGTTGTTTTGCTACTTTACAATCCCACCAGCAGCATATGAATATTCTAGTTACTCCACATCCGCACTGACACTTGGAATTGACAATTTTTTCCTTTCTTTTCTTTTTTTAGTTTAGCCATTCTACTAACAGCTGTATAGGGGTGTCTTGTTTTGGCTTTAATTTTTCATTTCTCTAATAGCATCTCTCATAACAATGATGATGTTGAACTCTTTTCATCTTACTTATTTGCCTTCCATATTTCTTCTTTAGTAAAGTGTCTAATGAGAAAGGTTTTATTATTTTTTTTCTTTGGATCATAACATGGTAAAAGCAAAACTTTAGAAAGATGAATCTGAGTCTGGAAGGAGGGTATTGGTGATAAAGAAATCAGATGGGGGCTATTGCATAAGTCAAATCAGAGGTGATGAATGGGGCAATATATATACCTCTAACTAACTAGTATATTTGCCCCCATCAGTAGATACCAAACATTGAAAGCACTTTGCACTGTGGCTGCCAGTATAGTGAAAATAATGGTGACTACCATTTATGATGCACAGACACATGCAGGCACATGTGTACACCTTACAGGTGTGAACCATTTCATCTTCACACCACCATGGAATTCTAGTTCTCTCCCTTGTTTTACATCTGAGGATACTGAGGTACAGAGAGCAAAATCACTCACTTGAGATCGTACAGCCACTAAGTGGCTGCTGGGGGTTTTGAACCCAGGTCATCTGCCTCTGTACCCACTGCATGGTATTGCCCTCCAAGAAGCACCTCCATTCATGTTTGTTGAATTAACCGAATTAATAAACTGTCAGAAGTCACCAGTCATACCTATTTAGAATGAAAGCTGGTTGACAAAGACAACAACTATAACTCATCTCAGTGATGCACAACTTACATACCATATTGTTTGGACAGTGATAATGACAATATTCTTCCTTATTTATCCAACTGGATCTAGAGTGGTGGTCCCCAAATTTAGCAGACCTTAATAGGGTTCCTTATCATTTTCCTGTGATTCTGTCTCAAATCTGTCGTTCTGCTGATGGAAAGGAGAGACACTCCGCCTTACCTTCTACCCCCACCCACCCCACTTAGCTTGTGCATATTCGAGCCATTTCCTTATTTGGCCAGTTGCACGCCCTCTCCACACCATGCTCCAGTGGAAGACCAGCATCATTTTGGGGGACCATTTATGCCCCTCAAGTACATGGCAGCACCCACGCACCTTTGAAACCACTTCTACAGAGCCTGAAGGATGAGGGAAAACAAAAAACACAACAAACAGCCCTTTTATCCTTTCTCACTTCATGGCTCAGCTCTAGGACAGTTACTTCATTGAGTGCCCCAAGAAGAGATAAGAGGTGCTAATTGTCGTATCAATAATTTAGTCTAGGGACCAGGGCAATTTGTGCTACTAGATCAAAATGGACACATTTTTAGACATTTTATATCGTAAGAGTGCAAAAAGCCCAGTTTGTCAGGATAGTACGTTAAGCCCCAGAAATGAAGTCCCTAGAATCCATCTGATTTGTCTCTCAGTCAATCAGGAAATTGAGAGTTTGCTTTTTTTTACTGGGAACCTTCTTTGAAACAGGTATTTGATCCTGGGCTCTAGCAAAGATTCGTATATGGACAGTGATGGGGTGAGAGGTTATATAGAAGTGTCAGGCCTATTTTTGGTGCCAGAAAGTTTTCAGGCCATTGATAAAACATCAGTCTTCAACATCGTAACATGAGATGCTTGTTGATAAAGGAGACTCAAGGAAATTTTTAATCAAAAAGGCAGTAGCGTTTGATAAATTTCCATTAGTTGACTTAGTCTTTTCACAGTAATGTCCATTGTGAGATCAGAGATAGGTTGTGTCAATGGGGAAAATTTGGGTTACTATATTTCCAGAGACAATAGGACTACAAAGTGGAAAACAGAAATCCGCTTAAATACTAGATTTTTTAAAAACCCAATTTTGTGATGCGATATTATAGTAAGTCTCAACTATTATCATTAACTTTAGGTCGTGCAGTGTCTTTCTGAGGCATAGTCATATTTTGAATTGCTTCTAAAAAGACAGAAAACAACATTTTACCCGCAGTACATGTTTGGACTGCAGAAAATCCCACACTTCCACCTTTTGGTTAAGTGTGGAAAAGTGACAAGTACTACCCTACTCCCTGCCTACGTAGCCATGACAGATTTCATTCTCTGAGACTAAATTTCCTCATCTATAAAGTGGGCATAAGAATATTTAATATTGAGGATCATTGTGAGGATTAAGTACATTAATGTGTGTGAAATACCTGGAACAGGATAGTCACTAAATCATTGAACCCAAGGCTTTTTTACCACCTGCTACCACCCTTCAGAATTGTCTCATTGGATTAACGTTGGTCAGCCTTTAGGAACACAGTCAATGAAATCATGTTTTCGTTTCATCAGCAAGTATGTACTGAGTCCTCCCTATATCCCAGGCATTGAGGCTGGCACTAGGACTATAATAGGGGACCCAAAAGGCTTGGTTTCCCAAGGGACATCCTGCTGGGAGGGCAGTTATTTAGCCACAGAAGTACACAGACAGCACAGTACTTACCAGTAGCGTGAAGAAGGAAAACACTGTCAGGTCAGAGAAAACAAGGGAGAAGTAATTTAAATTGAAATGGTTCAGGTTGACCCCCCTCCTGAAAGTGCCATTTAAGGAACATTAATGGAAGGCAGTGTGATGAAGTGGCTAAGCCTGACTGCCTGGTATTGGGTCTCCACCCCAGCCCTAGCTATTTGACCTTGGAAAAGTTACTTAACCAGTGTGAGCTGTGGTTCCTTCATGTAAAATTGGGATGACAAAATAACCCGTCTCATGAAAATGAGGGGCTGGTTCTCTGAGAATGAGCTAATTCCTATATATGGCTTAATAAACATCAGTCATCACCACCACCACCATCATCAATAGTGTGGTTGCCAGCAGTAATAACAGTAGTAAGCTGAGACCAAAGAATCCCATGAATCAAGACACTCTTTTGCACTCAGTTTTTCCTTAACGATTTGTTCCACGGATATTTCTAGCCAAAAAGAGAGATAAAAAGTCATCTTTCTCCTCAGTTTTGAATACATTCTAGCTTACCTCAAATCCAGGGTGGGTTTTTTTTCAGCCAGTCCTCACTCCAGTTGGGGAACAAGCTAGAGAACAAACATTTACCTCGATGCCTCCTAGTAGCCCAAGCTCTGTGTTAGGTATTTTCTCTTAGAGTGCTACCGTTTATTCACAGCCGCTGTTGGTCCGGGATTATTATTTCTGCTGTACAGATGAGGAAGTGAAGGCTCAAAGCGACTCAGGAAGTTTGCTTAGTGTCACACAGCTAATAAATGGCAGCGGAGGATTTAGATCAAGGTTATCCAACCTCAAGTCCAATGCCCTTTCTACTCTAAGATAGTTACTGAGCATCAGTCTAATCATTGATGGACCAGATACTTATCAACACCTATTTAATGACCAGTCCCACTCCCTAAGAGACCAGGAAGGAATTTCAGAAATCACCCACTTCCCATAGGCTAGCATGTGCTTCAAGCAAAACCAAGAGGTTACAGACTTGCAAGTTCTTGGTCACTTGTGATACAGTATTCCAGGACATCTAGTAGGTGCCAACCCTGTCAGAGCCTGGAAGTCCTCTGCTGTTTTCTGAGCACCTCTAGAATCTTTTTATTTTCCATCACCATTTCTGGGTAGAGGTTAGGTCTTTTCTGGCAGTCTGGCATGGATCCTTTCTCAAGAGATTATAAGGTACATTTAATTCCTTGGTATATATCCCATGTGGAAGCCTCAGAGTACACCCATTATTAAAGATGAATTTAATGTGTTGATTCTGATAGACAGTAAATGTTCTCTTTTCCAAGACAAAAAGCACAGGGGTACTGCCACTCTGGGAGAAGTGGGTATATTGACTTATTAAGAGATATTTTTTATATTTCAAGCCAGAAAGATGCTTAACAGGCTGTGGGATTAAAATAGTATTTCTGGCCATGGAGCTCACTTTCAGACTAAGCATCAACAAGGGAAAAAAATATCTTCCCAATTAAAAAACAAAACAAAACTTAGGAAAGAATCCTTACCCAGGAGCTAAATAGAAAGGTATTTCAAAATGACAAAGCGTGTTCAGGAAAGCACCGAGGATGAAAGATCATCCATGCTGTTTCCCTTGCCTTTCCCGTCCTCAGCCCAACACAGAACTCCAGAGTGAGGACGCTTCTAGGATTGCCAGATGTCTGTCCCTCTCTACTGCGCCGTGGTGATCCAGCAGTCTTGGAAATCCTTTCTGCGTTGTGTTTTAAGCCCCAAAGGCCCTTCTCAATGTATGCATGGATAAAGTTCTTTGGTGGGTCATTTATGTGAAATGCATCCAGAGTTTATGCCACATCCACATTTTAAATCCTTATCACCAGAATAACCATGGTGCTCCCGGCAGTTTTCAGTACTCTGTTGTATATTTTTGGAACACAGACGAAAAGCCACCTTCATACCATTAATTTACAGTCTTAACTCACTTGCCTTGGCTGCCGAGGTGTGGTGGTGTGTCACATGGTGAAAGGGACAGGCTAGCTTTGTTAGTTACCACACGGGAGCTTTCCTATCCCCACTGAGTTGACTGCCTATCTTGCTGGAGGGTTTTCAGAGTTGGAAACAATAGCATTTCCCATCCTCCCTCGGGACAAGACCACATAAGCACAATTTTTCATGGCTCACCAACAAAGCGCTCTCTTCTGCTACGGTTTAACCTCCAGATCCCAGTTAGGATGAGTCATTTTGGTCCATGACTTTGATTTTCTACCTGGTTCCCTGTGCTAGTCTCTGAATTCCACCCGCCCACCCCTCTGGCATCTGGACCCCCATGTAGCTGTAAATTCTTCATTGCAACAGGGCTGAAGGAATAAGAGAAAAATCTTCTCCCTGTTGTTGCTGACTCCTTAACGTGCTGTCACAACATGTCTTTGAGTTCCTTTCCGACTGAATTAATTTCGAGGATTGTTTTTTTGCTTTATCATTAAATTCCAACTTGTAAGCCTTCCTGAGCCTCCACTTAACAGATGCCATTAGCATTTTAAACCAGGGATTGGACCAGGTCTCCTTCTCCATCTTCTGTATCACCCCTGGGGCGTACAATCTGCCAGCGGAACCACAGGTGCTGTGATGTGTCTCTTTCAAAACGTCTGGCACCCACTCCGTTTCCACGCTTTCTAAAATCACGTCTGGGGAAACTGAGAAGCTCCTTTTGAAGGATTACATTACAACTTTGATTTTTATTTATAAAACATAAAGGTCTAATATATATCAGTTAGGACATTTTGCTTCCAAAGTGCATTGTAGCAAAATAATTGGAAGGCAGTTGCGGTGTGAAATAGATGACAGCTTTACAGGACATAAAAAGCAGCTTTTTCTTTGTAATGGTGTAATTGCCTTAAACCCCACAATCATAATTGTTATCAAAAAATAATCCAAAGGAAAGGCTAATATAAGGTGAGCAGACTATTATAAGAGCTCTAATACACTCGATTCCTTGAACAGCAAATGCGGCTCTCAATCTCCCTGTGCTTTTAGTGTCAGTCAGAGAGCACTCAGTCATTTCTGTGCATCAAGCCCACAGTATTGATTTTTCCACTGACTGAAACAGCCATATAAGCATAAATTTTGCATGAGCCTTTCACTTTGTAGACTCTCCTTTGGTCAGATGACACATGATGTGAACATGAAGCCTATATAATAACAATGCATGGTCAACCTGCAGGCATTAAAGCGTGCGCTCTTGCAGCTCTGAAGGACAAAAGCTGGGGTGGGAAGAGTGCCACCTTGCCGCGCAGGGCCAGAGCAAACAAATATCATCTCCATCTTGGCAGTCCGAGTGCAATTGTATTTTCTACTTCCCTCCTGTATTTTCACATCTCCTTTCCTAAAAGCCCCCCGCAACACACACACACACACACACACACTCACTCACTCACTCACTCACTCACTCACTCACTCACAAGCCTCTGATCGTCTCCACCCACTCCAGGTAAGACTGGGCTCTATGGAGAGAGCCACTGGGATAGTCACTAAAACCGCTTCCTGCACCTCCCTCTGGTTTTCTCCACGTTGTTGAGTCGTGTTCCGTCCTTGATGGCATTTGTTTTGTGTCGGCCCTGGAGACTAAACAGTGTGTAACAACATTTGATAAGATCTGGGATCAGGCTGAAAAAAAAAAGCCTTATCTAAAGATGTGGCTCGTTGATACCCAGGGACAAGAAACACCAACCCTCCCTAATAGTCATATTCTATTTAACCCACCTTGGCCCTGTTGGAGATCTCCTTGTTCATTAATAGTTCTCTATCTCACGTTATCTCATTTTATGATTTAAAATGTTCCCTGTGAAGCGCAGTCATTATGTTAGGAGATTTTGCCCGTGGAAACAAGGGGCGAATATAATCCTACCCCTGCGTGTCTTATCCCAAGTGGTATAATAGTTCGTGTAACTCAGACCCAGCTACCCTGCCCAGTCACACGCACTTGGGCCATTTGATGTAACTAATTTATATTCCTATATGAAGAAGTCTCATGATTAAGTTGAATTGGCCTGGAGGGAAAATTATATACTAAAACTAAAAATTCCTGTTGGCCAGAGTCAACCCGAAAGAGGTACCATTTTCTTTTAAATAAAAATCATGGTGCAAACAGGAACTTGCACTAATGAATAATTGCAAATGCATTCACTTTTTCCCTTCATATAACCATTAGGAATAACAGTAGTAGCATTCACCTTGAAGCTTGCTAACCTGGAGGAAGAGAGTTGCTACACCTGGTAGAAACCACTCCAAACTTCCGTATCTTAGGAAGGATGTAAACCTCACATATCAGCAGCATTAGCTTATGGTGAGTGTAAGTGGGATCTGATTTATTTTTAAAGAGAAGCAGATTGCATTCACCTGGAATCTCTCCGTGGCTCATACGGAGATATTGACTCTATCATTTTTTAATTCTTTTGATATTTCCCCTTTCTGGAGGCGGCTGCCTGCTTTTTCTGTGACTGGCTTCATCAATGCTGCTCATTGTTTGAAAAGAGTTTTAAAAATTATTCTTTTTATTTCCAGTTGATGGCATCACAGGAGATATTTCTACTTAAAACCAAAGTTATTATAGTGAACAGTGTTCCCTGAAATGAGTTCTGGCCAAGGCAAATGAGCAAAGTGACACGTGTGAGTCTAAGCTTGTTCTCCAGGCAGGAGTGTGAGGGGAAGGCCTGGTTTGTTTGTTCTCATAGGAAAGGAAGTTCCATGGAGGAAATAGAGCAAACTCTTTTGCTAATGCTTTATTGGATGGCCTCTTCCCCTGCAAATTGGCTCAAATACCAATAGGTCAAAATAAGGATGTTTTCATGTTAAATAAAAAACAATAAAAATGAGACCCTGGCTCCTCAGCTCAGCTGAGCACCCGCTTCTGAAGCTCCTCCCTTAATTTAGGAAATTTAGGAAATGCGCTCTCAGCTCTGGGATCCTGGGAGATGTTATGCAAATACATGGGGCCCGGGGGGATGCGCTAAGATGGTGCCCCCCCAGGAACCAGAATCTGCTTACCAGACACCAGCACGAGGAGGAGGGCTCCTTCTTCTCTTTTTTCTTTATTTTTTTTTGTCCTTTCACTGCACACCCCCACCCCCCATGGCCCCCTAAAATTTGATTATACCCAAGGGGAAAAATAAATAGACTCAAAGACACGGAAGAGCTGATAGAGAGTTTGCAGTGGTCACGTCAGTGCCTGTTGCCTGGAATCCACCACCGCTGTGTCTAAAAATTGTTCCTATCCATTCAATGGCCTGTCTGAAATGTAATGGCCAGATCTACAGTCTTCCAGGCATGTGGCTGTCCTTGTACTTCCTCTCGTTCTCCTCCAGTCTCTGTGGAGAGATCAGCACATATGGGAAAGGAGGCCAGATGACTTGATGGCCAGAGTCTGTCCCATGAGCTCTGGGAGAATTTCTCATTATGGGGCAAATACCCCAATTGTGCTCCCCTTTACCTGATCCTCAGCCTGAATGTGAACCCAGCTCCACTGAGCCAGAGAGGACCCGAGGAGTTTAGGATTATCCTATAGACCAGTTGCAGAGTTTAGATCCATAGGTTGGTTGGTTGGTTGGTTGGTTTAAAGGTTTTTTTTGATGTGGACCATTTTTTAAAGTCTTAATTGAATTTGTTGCAACATTGCTTCTGTTTTATGTTTTGGTTTTTTGGCCCCGAGGCACGTGGGATCCCAGCTCCTTGACCAGGGATCAAACCCTCACCCCCTGCATTGGAAGGCAAAGTCCCAACCACTGGACCACCAGGGAAGTCCCTAGACCCATAGGCTTTATGGGCTCTCCACAGTCACAAGGAACAGACAGATACACACAGATGCACACAGACTTCCGAGCAGCTCCTGTGGGTATTTAGGAATGAGCATTATGGGATGCTAACAAAAAAGCTTCCCAGAACCTCTTTTGATCCCAGATCTGGCTGGATGTAGTATGGTGTGTGTGTGTGTGTGTGTGTGTGTGTGTGTGTGTGTGTGTGTGTGTGTGTGTGTGTGTGTGTGTGTGTGTGTGTGTGTGTGTTAGAGAGAAAAAGAGAGAGAAGGGGTGGGGGAGGAGGAGAAGACTATTGTTTACTAAGTGCCAGGCAGGGAGCTAGATATTTACAAGTGCTACCTGATTTAATCTTCATAACAGTCTTTCCAAGTAAGTAGCATTCTCTTTATTTAAAAATAAAGTTTTATGAAAAACAGATTTGGAGGAAGGGAGGAATTGACTTGGCAAGGTCTCTCGGCTGTTAAACGATGAATGACATACTTGGGGTTTGCATTTTGGCCTCTGTAACTTCAAAACTCATGCTCTTTTCACTCTATCATAGAGAAGCCCTCTTTGCTCTAGCAGCTGCCTCATGACACAAGCATTGGTGTTAACTTAGCAGAGAAATGAGGAAGGGGCTTGTCTGTGCAGGCTGAGCTGAGGGCGTGGTTGGTTAAGTCATCCCTGGTTTGAGTGTAAGTATTGCAGATTGTGGAAAAAAACTATTTACCAACAGCTTGAAATAGAGGCAATTTTACCAGTATGAAATGAAAAGCATTAACCCAAAGCATGTTTCACTGCCATGGAAATGGTTCTTACATCAGGTTATAGATGAGCTTCCTGTGTACTGAGGTTGGACACCTGTGTTTGAAGAAACATACAACCTCTGTTTTCATTCCTACTTGCTCAGAGTCTTTGCACTTGCTGTTCCCTTCCCTTGGAATGCTTTTCCCTCCATCGTCCACATGGTTCTCTTGCTTACTGCTTCTAAGCATCTTATCAGTGAAGCCTTCTTGAATCACCCTATAGAAAATAGCCCCCTCCAACTCCCTCCCTGGCACACGTTATGCACACTTGCTGCTGAATTTTAGCCGTGGCTCTAAAAACCATGTGACGAACCATGTATTTTCCCAAGTATTTGTCCATTTCCTGCCTCCCCCACGGAACGTAAACTCCAGCAGGGCAGTGCCTGTGGGTGCTCGCCGCTGGCCTCCCAGCCCCTGAGACACTGCCCCACTGTGGGCGCATCAACATCCCTACACAGAAGGGAGCCTAAATGGCTCTCTCCGTCTCCCCATCCAACAGAGGAGAGACCGCATCTAGAAGCAGAGACGCCCCTTCGATCCTAGAATGCTGCTCAGGACGAAGTCCCCGGTGTTTGAGCTCAACAGAAAGACCCTGTTAACGGGACCCTCGTACCCACTTGGAGAGGTGGTTTGGAGAATTTCCTACAAGATGCAAGATTCTAAACGTGTGGGTCGTCTTCTTCGCCTCAGGTAGAGGAGACCTGTGTGCTGACAGAGGCAGGAAGCAGGGCAGGTGCAGAGTTTGCCGACTGAGGTGCTGGGGAGCAGCTGGCTAACAGAGCTTCTGTTCTATAAAAGCACACAGTGGCTTGCGATAGACAAGCTTTACAGAATAACAGCAATATAGCCTTTATTTAATTTTGGTATTTCTGTATTTTTTTGCACGTTGCCTTTGGGCACAGTGCAGCTTTAATAAATAAACACACACCTTCTAATGAGAGAATGAAATTACAGAATTGCTACCAACCCCAGAACGGCCAGTCACTACTGCCCGTTGCCTAAATGAGAAGCATGTAATGTAGGTCACAGTGTTGGGAAACCAAGGACCCCAGGGTCATGCAGGGTAGAGGGAGACATAGAGGGAAGGAGGGGGGAGGCACAGAGATGCCTAAAGCAATCACCGAAAATGGGGCACTGCCAAGAAACCTCTATTTCCTTTCTCTTCTAAGTTTGTGATGAAGTTACTTAACTGTTCATTTTCTAGTATGCTTCGCATGGAGATAACCAAACGGTTATTTAGAGTTCTCTTAGAATTCACTCATTATCAAAATTCTGCCTCTCGATGGATGCATTCATCTCCATTGATTTGCTAAAATGTATCTTGCCTAGAATGTTAAGTACCTGACGGGGAGCTACATCGGGCTGCCGTGAGCCCTTTCAAAAGTCAGGACGTACTTCAGTGTCGTCAGAAAATTAGTGCAAGGGAAACGCTCATCAGCCTGTGCTTTCTTTGGCTGTTGCACATGCTACTCTGTGTCATAATTTTCTTCCCAACCCCTTCACAGAGGCTGCACATCTCCAGGGCAGGCAGTGGCTAATTTGTCTCTGGATTTGTGACCTCTGACCAAATATTTGCAAAAAAGATGAAAGACTAAATAATTTGAAAGCCAATGACAATGAGATTTGCTTCTTAGTTTTTTGCTAAACTATTTCCTAATACTCATCAAGCCACGATCTTCTTTGTACCCTTCCTTCAAAACAGAGGGCAGCTCTTGCATTACCAAAAGTTGTCACATGGGAGAATCAAGGTTTGTAAAATGAATGAGCTTCCATGCTAGTCTGGCTCTTTCAGTGTGAGAAACAGAGGCTCACTCGAGTTGCTTCAAGTCAGAGGGACTCTTTCACAAATATATTATAAGTATTCATGAGGATCTCTTGAGAATCTGCTGAACGGTTGGATCTCAGGGAGCCAGCTTTGAGAAGCCATCAGGAACCCATGTTGTGCTCCCAGTGGCTTATTCTCATAGCATCTCGGCTTCTCTCCATGCATCTGCCTCTTCCCCTCCCTCTACAAACTGTAGGACTCTGATTCTTCACAATTCTCCTACGCTTTTGGCTTCTACAGCCGTTTTGACCATCCTCCAGCTGGTTTCTGGCTCCTTTTTGTTACTTTGTTTTTTTAATCTAACATTTTGGGGTTTCTTTTGGTTTCTTAATTTTTATTTTATATTGGAGTATAGTTGATTTACAATGTTGTGTTAGTTTCAGGTGTGTAGGAAAGCGATTCAGTTACACACACACATGTATCTATTATTTTTCCAGATTTGGCTCCTTTTTGTAACTTTAGCTTCAATGCCCATGACTAAAGCTCTCTCAGTCCCTAATTCCACATTTCAAAGAGAAATATGATTGGCCCTGCTCATTTATTTGAGCCACAACACATACATCTTCTAAGAGATAATTAATTGTGAGCTAGAAAACCATGGAGGCTTCCTCAAGAAAGTGGGCTCAGCTCAGGGCCTTGGCAGGGACATAAGCTTTAAACATGGAACATTTCAAAATTTTGTAATTCTACTCTACCCGTTCATGTCATTTTGCAGCCCAAGAACAACTATACAGATTAATCTACAGAGGATGTATATAATATGGTAAATTTATAAAATGTCTAGACAATTTTGAGAGTGTGAACATATCATTTGATTAATAACTGAGTATACAAATAGAAAAGATGGTTTGAAACACTCCTAAAAAAATGAAACTTTGGTTTTAGAGAAATCATTACAACTTTTGAAAATTAACTTGGATTCTTTAAACAGAAGTACAAGTGGCATTCTCAATGATAAATATTTACTGTTGTTACAATTATTTCCACTGGGAATAATATTTTGGGAATCAGTAAGCCACAACTGCTAGATTGAAAAAAATCTTAAAAGGTTTAAATAAAAAAGCTAAATTATAAAAGTATACCTCCGGGCTTCCCTGGTGGCGCAGTGGTTGCGAGTCCACCTGCCGATGCAGGGGACACGGGTTCGTGCCCTGGTCCGGGAGGATCCCACGTGCCGTGGAGCAGCTGGGCCCGTGAGCCATGGCTGCTGAGCCTGTGCGTCCGGAGCCTGTGCTCCGCAACGGAAGAGGCCACAACAGTGAGAGGCCCGTGTACAGCAAAAAAAAAAAAAAAAAAAAAAAGTATACCTTCACAGAGTAGATGGGAATACACTCCACTAAATTATTAGGCATGCCTAACAGAAAGAAGACACTTTATTCCCATGTTATAATTCAGGACAAAGAAGCATACCTTTTTTTCATCTTTGTGTGTTGGGTGTCAAGCTCAGAACCTGACACATATTTGGTGGTCAGTAATGTTTGGGGAATAAATAGTAAATGAATCTGGTCTTAATATTTTGGGAAATGGAGCAGAATGTAAACTACTTTGGGAAGTAAAAAGGTTTTAGGTCAAGTTATTTAAAAATTAAACTAGCTAAATGCCTGGTTTGAATGAACCAATCACCAGATAAATCATTGTTAACCTGTAACTTGTCGAACTTTGAGATCATCTGATGTGCTGTTCTTTCCTGGTTCCAGTAATTTTCTTTTTCATTGTTTTCATCAGTGTGAGCTTATTATTTGCATATATCTACTTCTGTTTCATAAAGCACATGGCTTTGCACCTAGTAGGCCCTCAACAAGTACTTAGTACAGGAAGGATAGAATCTGATGGAGCAAAAGAGCAATGTGCTCAAAGGAAAACATGGATATTGAAATCCCCAAGAGAGGATGCCATAGGACAGAGGGCAAAAAGAGAGAGGTTACTTATTCTTTAGGGGGAAGGGGAGGAGTCAGGAAGACCAGAAGAGAATGTATGCCATATTAAACTCTCCGCATGGAGAGTAGGCAGAGTAATGCCCGCCCAAAGATGTCTATGTCCTAATATCCAGAACCTGTGAATATGTTATGTTACATGGAAAAGAGGAATCAAGGTTGCAGATAGGATTAAGATTGTTATTAATCTGCTGATTTTAACATGGGGAGGTTATCCTGGGTTATTGAATGGACCCAATCAAAATGGTCCTTGAAGAGGGAGGTGGAAAAGGAGTCAGTCAAAGAAGGAGATTTGATGACAGAAACAGGGCAAAGTGATGAGATGTAGGAAAGACAGACCAGCCATTGCTGGCCTTGAAGATGGAGGGAAGGGCCACGAGACAAGGAAGGTGGGGGTCCCTAGAAGCTGGAGAAGGCTAGAAAACAGAGTCTCCCCTAGGAGAGAAGGAGGAATGCCTCCAGAAGGAATGCATCTCTGCCCACACCTTCATTTTAGCCCAGTAATTTAAGACAGCAAATTCATGTTGTTTATACTGCTAAGTTTGTGGTAATTTGTTACAGCAGTGAATAGAAAACTAATAACACACCATGGGGGTCTATCAGGAAACGGCATATGTGTACTTAAAAGTTTACCAGCTTTCTTAGGTGGAACTCCCATCAGACCCTGTAGATGAAGGTTGTCACATCTGTTTGTTTCCACAAGCAAAGCTAAGCTCATCAGCCACATATATTTATATTTTGGGAAACTCAGCCTAGATAACAAAGGAGAATGGGTAGGGAAGGAGCAAGTGGAGATTCTCTGCTTTCTCCTGTCATGACTGACATACTTCCTAACACTTCAGGGAAAATGTATGTGCCTGGAGTCAAGAGTAGTTTAAGTTCTGAAAGACCCAGATCGTCTTAGCCATTGTAAAGCCTACTTAAAATTTCAAATATGCTTAGATATAATTTTCAACTTCTGAAAATCTTACACAGTGAAATTTTACATTCCTATTTGTGTTGGTTTTTCTTTTTCTGCTGCCCCTCTGAAAATCATTATGTGTTAATCCAGTAACGAAAACCATAATCAGCCTTCTTTAAACCATCTACACAGTGTCTCCACACAATTATGCACCCGCAGACCAGCCGTGGGAAGTGTGAAAGGCACAACGTTGGGCTCCATACATAACAATCAAGCTTTGAGAAAAGGCCTACTAGGAAATATAGAGTAAAACTACGAAGGGGAGAGAAATGGGCTTAAAATAGAGACTAAAACTGCAACCCTAAGCCTCAAACACCCAAAATGAAAAGATAATATTTACGCATCTGAATAAAAGTCACACGCAGCATCACAAATTCCACTCGGAAAAGACACGTTACTGAACCTTTGTGTGCCTAGAAGGCAGGGTGAGCACAGGGGGGCTTTATACGTGCTCTGCACCCCGACGCTTATTCTATTTCTGTTCTTTCCCACAGATATGCTTTCATGCGTATAAAAGCTTTCGGACACCTATAACTTCTATGCAAAGGCAACAAAAAATTCTTGAAAGAAAATATTAGTGCTTAATACTATCTACATCCACAGTCTTGAAACTAAATTATTAAGTTTTCCAGTGTATCCCCTTGTTTCCTACCGATGCCAGATTTGCTGGGGAGGAGAAATTTAATGTAAATTGAGACTAAACATAGGTAAAGACATCAAATATTTTTAGCTCTCATATCCTTGGGTAGGGGAATGAACTTTCAGATAATACCACGTAGATGGCTTGTTTATAATTGTAACTCACAATAGAAACAATAGTTCCATAGTTTTATTTTTTTCATTTGTCTCACAAAATAGAAAAAATACCCAGAGGCAACAACACTATACTGTAGTCTGAGGGATATGAAGGAGGCACGTCTGCCTTTTACTTTTTGAAGACATTTGCTGGGTGTAGATGAGAAAAATAGGAAGGAATATTAACGATGTCTGTATTCTGAAGCTTTGGGTTTTATCCAGCAGATTTACATATTGGTTTTACGTGGTGCTTCAAGTTCTGTCCTCATTAGTAGCTGGCATGAGCCCCAAGCTTTACATTTTAAGAATCTCATGCCTAAACCTCATATATAATAAATTCATCAGCCCATCTTTTTCCTGGTCGTTTCATTCCACAGAGACTCTTTGGGGACAGTCTGGAGTGCAGTAACACAGTTGTTGCTTGCTAGTTTCTTACTGGGCTCAAATTATGTTTAACAGCTCTTTGACACCAATAGTTACACACTGTTTTCTGGCTGCTTTGTGTATTTTTACTCTACATGATTAAAAAAAATAAATTTTAAAAAGTGAGGGAGGGGCCAGGATTTGTGATGTAAAGTGGTCCAGGTGGACAGAAAATCACAGTGGCAGCTATAAACCACCTTGCTCATTTCACATGACAAAGAATGTAAAACATAAATGGAAAGGAAGGAAGCCAAAAAGAAAGCAAGTGAATCATAGGGCATTTGTAACTGCTAGGAATGGGTAAACATATTACCCTTCTCTCAGTATAACATACTGTTCTGGGTGAATTGCACCTAATTTTTTTCTTATTATGCCATTTGAAGGACAAACTCATTCTTCACAGAAATTGCTTCAGGGCCTGAGGGCTCATGTAACTTGTTTAATCGTGATTGTTATTTGATAGCATTACCTGGTAATCACGCTATCACAAGTTGGATGGTTATCTTGCAGCCATGTTAAGCAGAGACCTGTAAAGACCACAGCTTGATAAAACAAACCAACCAACAGCTCTGCCTTCCTAACAATATAGGCCCTGAACTTCAGAGCAGCTGCTTTTTGTTTCCACTCTCACTGCTGTGCTGTCAGGAGAAAAAAAATGAAAGCAGTGGACAGCTTTTGAAGCCAATTCACTATTTATCCAGATGTAACCCTCGATGAGGTCGTTAGCCTGATTTGGGGTTGAGAAGCTTCCCGGCCCTTGGAAATAGACCATCCATCTAAAATGTGCACAAACCACCACTTGCCCTTGAGGAGAGAGAAAACAAAATGGCCTTTTAAGCCCCCAGGGAGGTGACAGGGTCGTTCAGATTGTGTGGGGAGGTCAAAGGCAAGGGGCCAGCGAGCCTGCAGGCAGGGAGGGGCCGGTGGAGTGCGGCAAGCTCCAAGCTCTTAGGGCCGAACTCCTCCTTGAGGACTTCCCAAGGGCAGTGTTGCTCTTCTGACGCCAGTAATGACCAGGGCCACGCAAGTAGCCGGGCCTTTATGGTCCCAATTTTCCCACGCGTCGAGAGCGGAAGGGGGGTTTGTAGAAGCCCATTGGAGCACTAATTTAGCTCCCACACATGCCTCTTGTTTCTCTGAATGACTCCTTTCTCTTCTCCAATCGCTGCTAACCATCCCTCCACCTAATCACCAACCCCTTCTCGCCTTTCCTGCCGTGGGTGTACTTGTGTATGCACTAGAAATGTCTGTCTCAAAGCCCTTCACCGTGCTGCTCCAGATTCTCTCTCTCGGTGTATCTCCTTTAACCCTCCAACAGCCTCCCCTAACCCTCAGGGAAATTTGTGGAGTGTTCGTTTCCGTTTCAGCCACGGGCCCACTCCCAGCTCCCAGCTTTGTTATAAACGATGCAGAATCCAGATGCCCAGGGCTTCCCCAGCTTGTGAGCGTAACTGCAGCCTCAGGACCTGTGGGATGCGTGTGGGGCTGGGAGCCTGTGTGCATGGGTGTGCGTGAAAATACAGACCCAGGAAGTCTGTCTCCTGCCTCTTTCTGCCAACAATAAAAGCTACCATGCCGACAATCCCAGGCAAAGGTTCTGGGCTCCTAATTCCACAGCCAAACAAGGCTCAACCAGTTTGTCTGTCCTGCAGGCATCTTGTCTTGTCTTTTGTTTTAGGCCACACCACGAGGCATGCAGGATCCTAGTTCCCCGACCAGGGATCATTGAATCTGTGCCCCCTGCAGTGGAAGCACGGATTCTCTCTGGATTGCCAGAGAGGTTCCCAGGCATCTCATCTTGATGGGAGGCTCTTCCTGCCTCACTAGCTCTTCTCGCATCAGCCAGGCATCTCCAAAACGTCAGCTTCCTCCCTAACACTTTCATCACTTTATTGTTAAAGTATTTACTTGAAATGATTACCTTTTAATACTCATCCAAGCCATAATATGTATTTCTCGATTTGCTTGGAACCAACTTCCCCTTTTTGGCTCTCTTGAAGAATTAGCTTTTCCTTTTTTTTTTTAATTGAAGAATGTTTGATTTACAATGTTATTACAGTAGGTCTCCTACATACAAACGAGTTCCGTTCCAAGAGCGCATCCATAAGTCCACTTTGTAAGTCCAACGAAGTTAGCCCAGGTACCCAACTAACACAATCGGCTGTATAGTACTGTACTGTGATAGGTTTATAATACTTTTCACACAAATGATACATAAAAAACAAACACAAAAAATAAAACATTTTAAATCTTACAGTACCTTGAAAAATACAGTAGTACAGTACAATAGCTGGCATCCAGGGGCTGGCATCAAGTGAGAAGAGTTACTGGGGGAGGGAAAGGAGGTGGGAGATGGTAGAGCTGAAGATCCTCAGCAATAGGAGATGGAGGGCGAGCCACAGTTTCACTCAAGCCTGACCTTGATGGAACGGAACGCATATTTGCCTCTTTGAAAGTTTGTAACTTGAAGGTTCGTATGTAGGGGACTTACTGTAGTTTCAAGTGTACGATATTTTTATAGATTATACTCCATTTAAGGTGTTTGTAAAATGTTAGCTGTATTTCCCTGTGCTGTAAAATATATGCTTGTAGCTGATTTATTTTATACGTAGTAGTTTGTACCCCTTAATCCTCTACTCCTATCTTGCCCCTCACCCCCTTCCCTCTCCACACTGGTAACCACAATTTTTTTCGTCACATCTGTGAGTCTGTGTCTGTTTTGTTATATTCATTCGTTTTCTTTTTTAGATTCCACATATAAGTCATAACATATGGTATTTGTCTCTCTCTGTCGGACTTATCTCACTAAGCATGATACTCTCTAGGTCCATTCACCACGATGCTGCAAATGGCAGAATTTTATTCTTTTTTATGACTGACTAGTATTTTAGTGTGTGTGTGTGTGTGTGTGTGTGTGTGTGTGTGTCTGTGTGTGTCTGTGTGTATGATATCTTTATCCATTCATCTGTTGATGGACACTTTGGTTGCTTCCATATCTTGGCAATTGTAAATAATGCTGCTATGAACCTAGGGATGCATGTACCTTTTCAAATTAATGTTTTCATTTTCTGCAGATACAGGAGTGGAGTTGCTGGATCGTAGGGTAGTCCTAGTTTTAGTTTCTCGAGGATCCTCCATACTGTTTTCCATAGTTGTTACACCAATGTACATTCCTATCAGTAGTATACCAGCGTTCCCTTTTCTCCACATCCTCACATTTGTTATTTGTAGACTTTTTGGTGATAGCCATTTTGACAGGTGTGAAGTGATATCTCATCATGGTTTTGGTTTGCGTTTCACTGATGATCAGCGATACTGAGCATTTTTTCGTGTACCTGTTGGCCATCTGAACATCTTTGTAAAAATGTATATTCAAATCTTTGGCCCATTTTTTAAATTTATTTATTTATTTATTTATGGCTGCATTTATGGCTTCGTTGCTATGTGTGGGCTTTCTCTCTAGTTGCAGTGACCAGGGGCTACTCTTCGTTGCGGCGTGCAGGCTTCTTGTTGCAGTGGCTTCTCTTGTTGTGGAGTATGGGGTCTAGGCACGCAGGCTTCAGTAGTTGTGGCACATGGGCTCAGTAGTTGTGGCACACAGGCTTAGTTGCTCCACGGCACGTGGGATCTTCCTGGACCAGGGATCAAACTTGTGTCCCCTGCATTGGCAGATGAATTCTTAACCACCGCGCCACCAGGGAAGTCCCCCTTCCTCCCATTTTTTAATCAGGTTGGGTTCTTTTTGATATTGCGTTGTATGAGGTGTCTATATATTTTGGATATTAACCCCTTACCAATCATATCATTTAAGAATTAGCTTTTTTGGACGTCACTCTTATAAGGCGTTGTGCTCATCGACTTGCTTGAAGTGTCTCACTGAATCTCCCCTACAGTCCTCAAGTAGGTACTGTTATTAACCCTGTTTTACATATGAGAAGACTTTGGCACAGCATATTTAATTTGTTCAAGACCACTCAGCTAGTAAATGGCAGAGACAGGATTTAAACTTGGGCCAGACCATACTACACTATGCTGTCACTTCCCAGCTAAGAAATTGCAAAATGGAGCTAGTCATCCCAAAGTTCCTCTTCATTTCTATAGATCTGTGATCTGTCTCAAACTCATTCAGGTAAATGAGTTTTTATTTTGTCATATTCAGGCAGATTGGCTTAACCAGGAAATTCACTAGTATTTATGTCTTTAAGAAGTCAGAGTAGATGTAAAAGAAATGAGACAGTAAATCTAAAACACATTCAACATTTTCTCTCGTCTTGATGTTAGGCTTCGTGGAAATTGGTAGGGGAGGGAAAGAGCTTGAAATGTGTTTTCTGCGTTGGCTGCCACCGGAAGTAGCTTAGAAGGATGGAGTAACACTGGAAAGAGGTTCTGGGACACCAGAAACTCACTCAACGGTATCAGTTTGGGGAGAACTCTAAAGGTTCAAAATATTTCACCTTAAATAAGTTTATAGCCAAATATGAACTTCATAAGTTGAAGACAGTGGCTCAGAACATTCCCATTTATGGTTGGAAAACAGGGTTGTTTTTAGGCCTCAGAGGGACATCAAGAGGAAGAGACCCAACTCCAGCAGTCAGGTTAGGGGAAAGGACAGCGTAACAGGACAGGAATGAGAGGCCCTTGAACTGTCCCAAGGCACTTGTGCCCACGGTCACAGCAACTGGAGACCCCAACAATCTCAAGTCTCAATAGATGCTTGTTTGGCCTCAATTTCAGACCCATTTTCTTTCCCCATGTGCCTCAATATTAGTAAAACTTCACTGATGGAATTCATGTTGGATCCTTGTTCAACTCTGCATCCTATAAATGCCAAACCCACACCCAGATGCTATACAGCTGCATAGAGCAATTTTTGTACTTTTAAAAAGAAATAAATAACTAGGTTTTATTTTAATACTTAAGAAAAGCATAATAATATACTGATCAACCCCATACTGGGAAAACTTTCAAGTTATCAGCCCAGAAATGTGTAGAATTCTCCTAACAGAACATGAACTTCTTTGCTTTTCAAGTCTTATAGTATGCATTTTATTTATAGCATAGTTGTAGTTATTTTTTTTCCAACCTACATGAATCATGGAGTCGGACTTTTATTTTAATGTAAAATGCATTGGAATCTATAACATATACTTAACAAAATTACCCAGTGCATTTTCTGTGAATAGTACCTAACTCTCTTCCCCTTCTCTTCTGTCAACAAGTGCTATTGCTCAGAAAATCACCATTTCTCTTCACTTTTATTTAAGTGAAAACAGCCAAGTTTCTATGGGCTTCATAAGGTAGAGTGCTCAGCTCACCTGATATGAAATCACGTTAAAGATGATTGTGGTCATTTGTTTCCTCTTGTTGTGAAACCACACGCTGTCCCCAGAAATTAAATCACAGTTTTAGAGGCCTCTTTTGTGTGCTTTTCATTATTATAAAGACATATATGCGCAGTTTGAGAATTCAAAAAAAATGCAGAAAAGTAGTAAAAAGAAAACTATGATACACCTCTAATTTGTCATGAGATTAAGGAAAATTTCATTTCCCTCTTTCTCTTTTCAATATTATTAACATTAAACATTTTGAAATCACTCAGGATCTTAAAATTCCATTAACAACTGGTAATGTTTTGGTGTTTTTCCTTCCCTAATCTTATAGATTGTGTCTGTATTTTTAAACATTTAAATCTCACTCTCTATAGTAGTCAGGGGTTTTTTAATTTAGCATCCTATTTTGAACGTATTCCTCAAGCTGTGCCTTTAGCTTTGAATTTAAGTGGATCTGTGTAGATCAGGGGATTCATGTATTTGTTTCATTGAGATACATATAGTTATACAATGTGGCTATCTCTTGGATACAATGTACGAATAAAGAAAAGTCAAAAGTGGAGATTCTGATATAATTGATATTGGCCTTTAAATTGGTGAAACTTACTATATACACATCCAATTACATGTGTGCGCACACGCGAGCATACACACACACATACACACAAACGAGTGCTGGTGCCTTAGCACTTGCTATTCCCTCTGCCTGGAAGTTTCTTCCTGTGCAACTTCCCATGGCTCACCCTTCACTGTACTCAGGTCAAGCTTCACCCCCTCAGAAAGGGGTGGAACTAAAAAAATCTCAGTCCATCTGGCAAAATAAAATAAAATAGTAAACTCCCCCACCTGCCACAGTGTCCCCTGCCTGGCTTCACATTCCTAATTGCCCTTATTGCAACTGGACAGGGCACTGCATACCATTGATTAATGCCTATCCCCCACCCCAATCACCACCACCCACACCTGAATGTAACCTCCACAAAGGCAGGGAGGGACTTTGTTTACTTCACCATTGTATCTCCGGTACATAGAATAGTGCCTGGCACATAGTAGGTCCTCAACAAGTGCTGGCGGGTAAAGACGTGCACAGGACCACTTCCTATCCTGCATGCCGCCCCTCAGTCTGGCATCTGGGACCAGTTTGCTGATTTTCTGCTCACTGGCAGGAAGGACTGCCTTGGGAGGTACTTCTGGACAGTCCCATGCTCTCTAGGAGATCAACACTGAAGTCCAGGCTGCTCAAGGGGCTGCAAGGAGTGCGGGCGCCGGAGCTGACTTCTGGGTCTGACTCCAGCTTGCCTACTTCCTAGCTTTGTGGCCGTGGGCAGCTCATCAGCCTCTCAGCTGCTGTGAGCAGTCACTGATTTAATATCCATGAGGCTCTTAGAATAAGTCCTGGCACAGAGTAAATGCTCTACTAGTGTCAGTTGTTATTAAAGGAAATCAGAGAGCCAGGAAGTACGAAGGCAGATGCATTTTCCCAGTGGACTTTGGCACCCAGCTTTTGTCATCACCTTCCCTCACTTTAGCCTGTCTCTTCCAGGAAAATGTCATTGGACTAGAGAGGGGGCTGACGTGTGTGTCCCCCTGGAGTGTCGGTAACAAATGGGAGACCAAGGCCTGGACGTGGGAAACTGGTCATTTTTCAAAGAGAATGAATTGCCTGGTTAGAAAATTCAACCTCTGTGTTATAATGAAAATCTGAGACTACCATTCTGATCCCAAGAGTGGGCTGTGGCCCACAAGCTTATTCCCTGAGTGTGTTGTTTTGGATGTGGTAAGGGTCCCACCTTGTGCCTAAACTGTGCTAAACTCTGTGATTCAGCCAAGTTTGGTCATGTATGGGGGACTGATGGGTGAGGTCATCAGTTATCTTTACCCATCTGGCTCCCCTGTAAGCCTATATCCTTGGTACCTACCTTAGGGCCTGTCAGATGCTTAGAGGTCAGTAAATGTTCAGTGGATGCGTAGATCAATAAATAATAATTCAGTAAATAATCTAGCTGTTCAGAGTGCTCAGGTATATGTATTTATGTGTATATATGTACATGTACGTGTGTATATACATACCCACATATACATATGTGTGTGAGCATATATATATATACACACACACACACACATATTCCCTATGTACCACAAAGAATTGTTCTAAAGAACAAAAGAAGGAGTCTAAATCTGATTGAAAACACTGCAAATGTCTCTACAACAAGAAAGCATTTACTCTTATCATCAGGTGCGTTCAGAGAAGCATTATTAGAGAAGCTTTTAGGCCTCGAGGCGAGCTTTGAAGGAAAGATAAAGTTTGGCCAGGTAGAGAAAGGCTGGCCTGGTGAAGTAAATGGAAAAGGTCAGAATGGAGACCTTACACAATTATTGATTTGCTATTTTATAGAAAAAAATAAAGCCTCCACCCACCTAGCCCAGTGAAAACCCTGGGACCCTCAGGTTCTGAGTATTTGCGATAGCAAGTCCAGCCCTGTGAGGTGTCACTGCCCTTCTACCCTGACTCCCTTCAAGGAGAAAATTAGGGTTCCACAAAATCTCAGACCCAAGGCTTTTCTTCATAACATCTAACCCATGTTGTTAATACTTAGTTTAGCAGTTTAGTTCATTTGAAAGTAAAGGGCATACATTTACACGTGTTTACATGTGCGTTCCAAGAGGAGCAGGCCATTTTAACTAAGTTATCCATATTACAGTTGAAATACTCCCCATTTTAGAACCTATTTTCAAGCTTAAAATAATAACTTATTTTAATCGGCAGTGTTTTTTCTTCGACTCGGTACTCCCAGAGCTGGGCTTTATGTGGTAAGGCTGGCAGGCGAGATTTCCATCTCACTTTGACTCCATTAAAATAAGCTTCTATAAACAGATTTCAATTACAACCAGTTTTAAGGATTTTAAAATGTAATCCAACAGTGCTGCTTAACTAAATGAATCCCAGGAAGTGATCTCCAGTGAATTAAGAGCCGTGTGCTGACGACTCACTGTGGGCCTGAGTTAATGACTGAAGAAGATCAAATTAATTACAAGCGTCTCCAAGGAGTTTCCAGGAAGAATCCTTCCCTTATCAGTTAAACTCTGTTTAAAGCTTCATGTTCAAAGTCTGTATGTCCTCTAATTGTTGAAATATCAAGTAATAACGGGGGGAGAAAGGCTGGTCTGCCGTCTCCTTCTAAGTGTGGGTTTTCAGATGTATCAAAGCATGTCACCCCACTGGGAAGGAAGAATCCCGGCGAAGACACTCTGATTCTCCAGGCCTTTTCATGGATGGGTATCCAGCTGGGTTTGTGTTTGACCCATCAGCTGAGTTCCCTTGGCAAAGATCCAGGGAAGACTTTAATGAAGTTTTTATAGTTAAAAAGTGTCCGAAAGATAACTTTAATTGGAGGCAGAGGATATCCTTGTGAGCAGGGTCAGAGAAAAGCCTGCGCTGGCCAGGAGGAAGCGTTCGAAGTCATCAGACATCATTTTGCACAGACCACAAGGATGTAGTAGGTCATCAGCCAGGAACTCTCGGGTGAGCTGATTGCCCCAGGAAATCACAGAGGGGCAGCCCTCAGGAGCTGCTCATCCACACTGTTTCTGGCCTTCAGGAGGTGTCCTCAACCCAGCTCTGGGTTTTGGCCCTTGCATTTTCCTGTGTAGTGATTTTGGAATGAAGAGTCCATCTTCTGAATACAA
The DNA here is from genome assembly GCF_003676395.1 of Aethalodelphis obliquidens. NCBI lineage: Eukaryota > Metazoa > Chordata > Mammalia > Artiodactyla > Delphinidae > Aethalodelphis > Aethalodelphis obliquidens. The sequence goes on from NW_020837971.1 coordinate 11,761,416, forward strand.
GCTGCCTTGTATTTTATTATTATCATGACCAAAGGTTATTTTGGTGGGTGCCAGAGCTGGAGTGCTTGTTTGAATAGCATAACCAGAGAGCAAAATGGCAGAAATATAGAAAACTAAAACACAGGCAGGTTGAAAATGAGAGGTAAATAACAGCGTTTGAGGAGGATGGGGGATAACAACGAGAACACAGGTGCGAAAATTATATTGTACCTGGAAGCAACCAAGACATCCTTCAGCAGGTCACTGGGTAAATAAACTGTGGTACATCAGATGATGGAATATTATTCAGCACTGAAAAGAAATGAGCTATCAAACCATGAAAAGACATAAAGGGAACTTAAATGCACATTACTAAGTGAAAGAAGCCAATCTGAAAGGCTACACACTGTGTGATTCTAACTAATGGCATTCTTGAAAAGGCTAAAGTATAAAAACAGTAAAAAGATTGGTAGTTGACAGGGGCTGGGGGGGGGGGAGGGATGAATAAGTGGAACACAGAGGGTTTTTAGGGCAGTGAGAATACTCTGTACAATACTATAATGGTGGATATATGTTATTATACATTTGTCCAAACCCATAGAAGGTACACCATCAAGAGTGAACTCTAACATAAACTATGAGGTTTGGGTGATGATGATGCGTCCATGTAGGTTCATCAGTTGTAACAAGTGTACCCCTCTGGTGGGGATGTTGGTAATGGGGGTGGCTACACATGCCTGGGGTATATGGGAGCAGGGGTGTATGGGAAATTCCTGTACCTGCTGCTGTGAACTTAAAACTGCTCTGAAAAATCAAGTCTAGTTTAAAAATTATATTGTAGAAAAAAACAAAGGGAGGTGGCCTCCTGGATTCCCCGTTCTTCAGATGTAAGCGTTATTTTCTGTAGTTTTCATGTCCTTCGAGGCACCCCTTACTTTCATTTGTTCATGAATTAATTCATTTATGTCTTTGATACATGTTTACTGAGTGCCTCTTTCAAACAAGGCATGAGCCCAGCCCTGGGGAGACAGCAAGGAGCCCCACATCTGTTGCCTGTCACCCCGTATCCTGCGAAGGTCCGATCTGTGACCAGCCTGACGCAGGGAGAATCCCAGTGACTTTGCATGATTTGGAAAAGGCATGCTTCTGTAATTTGCATGATTTAGAAAAGACATGCTTCTGTAACGTAATATCCCTAACGAGTACTGCCTTTGACTTTTCATAAAATTTTTAAAGTTTCATTGAGCTATATACAATTAACCATCAATAGAGGCTGCTGACACTAATTCCTCTTGTTGGTTTTTTTTTTTCAGTATTTAATTTATTCATATGATGCGGTTTACCCTGCCCAAGCCCTTTGTCCATCTGTCAGGTCTTTAAATAAGGTCACTAAAACACAGTTTGCTTGAACAGAAGTTTTTAGTGAGGTTGATCCTTCAGGGACATAACTACAGCAATGCTCGGATTCTCTTTAAAATATACGAATTCCAGAGAAACATTAGCTCTTGGTGACTTTCTCCATTTCAGCCTCTGAGCTAATATGCCCCGTTTTTATGTGTTGTCTGCATGGGGGGATGTGGCAACAGACTGTGAAAGTCACGGAGTCACGTGCCAGACGGACTGTGATTTTGTGACCCCTGTAAAGTCCATCAAAGATAATGGAAAGTAGATAACATAAAATCACAGGCTCGTTCTGCACCTGCCCAAGCTGGAATTTCAGTGCCGAGACACTAATTGGTGCCAATTTAGCTCTGCCTGATGGTATCTTTATGAGTGTTCGTACTTGCGGGACGATCATAGATGGGAGTCCATAAAATGCTGAGGCAAAAGGTGCGTGATGACTTCTAGTGGATGTTTTTAAGCAAAGAGATAGAACTGTTGTTAAGTTGCTCAAGCAGAAGTATCTACAGGGCACTCCAAATGGCTGTGTTTAAAAACAGCTCCTTTGTCGCCTCATATTTCATAGAATAATAGATGAGAGACAGAGAAGCTGATGTCCTACAACACAGGGGCCAGCCTTGCACAGTGAAGAGTCCCCCTGGCCCGGCACGACTCTCACCTCTCCTTCCAGACATTCACGTTCACGAGAAACCTTTTTATCATGATCCGAGCTGATAAACTTAAATCCATTTGACATCTAAATCCAAATACTTTCTGGTACAGAGTTAATACACATTGAATTTTCCAGGAATGCATCCACTTGATGTTGACATCAATGGAGGACTGAACTTGTTTGTTCAGAGTTGCCACCAAAAGTTTCAAACATTGCTGGTGGTATTTACATTGCTCATCTCACGCTCCTGGATCGTTCTAGTCATAGTGTAAATCTTCATGGGATTTTCCCTAGAGGCACAAAAATCAGACCGCTTCCCTTTGTCTTTAGTATAGTTTTTTTCCTTATAAATCAGCTTCCTTTTCTTTCTCCTTTATAGTTGAGAGAGTATATTGATTTTTTTTTTTTAAGAAATGTTTTGCAAAGGTATGTTATAGTGCTTCATTTCAGGTTACTAAAGGGATGTTATAAAATATTTGATATGAAGAAGTGGGTGTGAGTCTGATGCAATGGCCCAGTGCAAGGGAAGGAAGGACTAAAGTTCATGGTGTGCAACTTTCACAGTGAGCCATGCGTGGTCCTGGCCACCCCAGGGCACCTGGGTTATGTCATTTCCATGTGATGTTGACTTTTCCTGGAAGACTCCTCCCAGTATGGGAATACATATGCTTCAGGGATCCAGAGAGAGGCCTTGACCTTCCCGAGGTTCCTCCCTGGATACCTCCAGCGCCAAGACACAACCGTCCTGTGGCCCAGCCTGGCCAAGACAAGCCAGCATCCAGGGGCAAGCTGTCCCCTCTGATTCATCATGCATCCTCTCCCCCTTGACATGGTTCTCCTTTCTTCATCAGCTCCTTTTAACTCAGGTCACAGGATCTATCTCATACTCTAGAGAGTGAGGCAGGACTTGGTTACCTGGCACATCTTCTCCTTGGGGAGCCCCCTGAGCCTGTTGGAGAACAGCTGGCTCAAGCTTTCTGTCCAGTTCTTGGTGCAGACTTGCAGCTTGTGATGCTCTTTTTCATGTATTGTTTACATAGAAAAATGAGGCAAGAGAGGGTGAGAGTCATATAGTCATGGGCCATATTGATGATATTTTTGTTGCCATTGTAAAGTCCATCAAAGATAAAGGAAAGCAGATAAAATGACATCATACCACCCCATTCCAGGTTCACCAAAGCTGGACTCTCAATGTCAGGACAAAGTCAAGGTGAACTCTCTACATACTTTGAAAAACAGGAAGTAGGCTTATCGCTATTGTAGTTGAAACAGTAATCATTAAGAGAGGAACCACAACAGAGTAGGGGAGAGCACTTGGAATATTCCATGGCAGCCCCTGCTCATTTCTTCCTGTCTTTCCCTTCGGCGGTGGGGGGAGAAAGCAGCATTACAATGAAGAAAATGAGTAGCCCTGGCTTTAAATTCCAGTGAGGGGACCTTGGGCAAGTCATTTTCCCAAGTTGTGGTGTCCTTATATGTGACACATGATTAGCAGCTGCCTTTAACGGTCATTCAGAGGATGATGAGAGAGTATAGACACCTACAGCACCTTGCCAAGGTCCCATAGGGAGCATGTGGTAGAGATGGGACTTGAACCCAGGCAGTCTGACTTTAGAGATCCTACTTTTATCACATACGCTGTGTTGCCTCTAGGAAAGGTGTGTAGTAAGTGGTAGCTATCATTATTGGTACTGTTCTTTTCCTTCTCTTTCCTTCTCCTGTGGGGTGGAGGGAAGCAAAGTGCCGTAAGCCTTTGCAGGTAACGAATGAGGTGTCAGTGGGGCTTTTGCTTCCACAATCCACGCTGCCCAGATCTGAATCTTGTCATGGTAACAAACTAGGCTACGATGCTACATTCATCCATGCCAGTCGCTGGGAGGCTTGGCGGGTCACAGTGCTACTCAAACTTTATTTTCCTATCAGTTATCTTACATCCTCTAAAACATGGAAAAATAGAAAGACTTCTAGATCAGAGAGTCGACACACCAGTATTTTGTTCCCACCTAGTCACTCAACTTCATTCAGGTCAGCTAGTTACCTTTTCTAAGACTTGCTTTCTTCACCTGTAAAATGAGGCTGTTTTATTTCAATGGTCTCCGAGACCCCTTCCCTCTTGAGGATTGAAGGATGCTCTTTCAGAGTCCTGGGTCAAGCCTAGACCATCCCTGCTTTTGTACACCCATGAGCTAAGAATGGTTTTTAACATTTTTTAATGGTTGAAAAAAATCAAAAGATGAATCATCTTTCATGGCACATGAAAATGACATGAAATTCAAATTTGCATCCATAAATCGTTTTATTGGAAGTCAGCCTTGCTCATTCGTTTGCATATTAGATCTGGCTGGTTTTGTAGCCCATGACAGAGTGGAGGGGTTGCAACAGAGACCATATAGCCACAAAGTCTAAAACCTTTACTACCTGGCACTTTACTGAAAAAGTTTGCCGACCCTGGATCTCAGTGAACAACAGGAGGAAATGTTTCCAGGTTTGTCTTTGTTCTGCTTTTTTAGACAAAGGAAATCCAGGTCATGTCCTGTGTTCATTCAGTGAAACAAATAACCCTGATGACCAGGGAGCAGTTCCACAGCCAAGAAATTACAGAAAGCCCTGTGCTGGCAGCGTGCCCTCAGAAGTGGCCGTGGTGGCTGCGTGAGCGGTGGGGAGCGGCAGATTATCTCAGCAGCGGGAGCCTGTCGAAATGCCCCTCTCGTGGCTGCGGAAGCCTGCTTGATGTGCCACAACTTTCCATCAGTAACACGCCTAAACGCTCATTTTCAAACATTATCTCCATCAGGAGGGATAATTTGCTATAATGCAGGGGTAAGAAATCCAGGAGTAGTTCAGCCAGTCATTCGCTTTATTTTACTATTAAAAAAATAAATTAAAAATCCTGGAAATGGAAATGTTTTCAGGAAAACCAGTTTGCTGTGGAAGAAAAAAAAATCCGAGAGATTTGATTATTTCTGATCAGGTAGGAGGCTGGGATGATTTGGTCCATAAGGATATGAAGAGGATGAGGAACTGGTATTTGTGAGCGTGTGTGTGTGTGTGTGTGTGTGTGATTATTAGACCAGATTAAAAAAAAACTAGTGCTTCTGAAAAACATGTAGGTGGTAGACGTGGAGATAAATTTAAATATTATGATGACTACACAGATAATTTGGGGGAGGTCCAGAGATAACCCAGAGTTACAGGGAAGAAACTATTCCACGGTTAATTGAAATACAGTTGATTTACAATGTTGTGTTAGTTTCAGGTGTACAGCAAAGTGATTCAGTTATACATATATATAAATATCTATTCTTTTTCAGATTCTTTTCCATTATAGGTTATTACAAGATATTGAATATATTTCCCTGTGCTATACAGTAGGCCCTTGCTGGTTATCTATTTTATATAAAGTAGTTGCATGGATAAAGATGAGTCATAAATTCCAAATAGAAATTTATTAAGAACTAGTCAACTCATCATCCTCTCAGAGAGATACGGAGTCCAGGCTGGCTCCTACTTTACTTCCATCACAGCCAGCTGCTGGAGTCTTCCCAGCCAGTATCATTCAGGGCCAGGGGACCCTCTCTTGTGCTCCCATATCGCATGGAACACACTCTGTCCAGCACTTGTCAGATTGCATTGAATATCTCTGTTGATATGTCTTCCTTCCCTACCAATCTGGAAGCCCCTGGAAACCAGGGTTTTATCCTTCAGTCAATCCAAGGACTGCCCTCCAGGCCAGAGTCATAGTAGGGACCCAATAAATAAAATGTTTGCTGAACAAAGCCAAGTACCGATGGGGTAGTGGGGGAGGAGTTACTTTTTGTTGAGTTTGCATCTCTCTGAAAATAAATAAAGTATTACAGCACCAAACATTCTTTAAACCTAAATTTCAAGACTGAACTCCTCAAACATTGGTTCTGTGCACCTCAACAAAAAGTCAATTTGCTGTGTTTTACTTTTGGATTTATAATTTTTTGTTTTTAGAAAGATCTATTTTTAAGAAGAAAGGACAAGGCTTACCTAAAGTGATTTATTTAGTGGCAAAATATTTCTCCTTCACAAAATTCTTCCTTTCTAAAACAAGTAGGAGAGGAATTAGTGAGCACATAGATTACAGTACTGAACAAGCAGTTAATGCGACATTCTTCAAAGAACAAGCAGTGAGAAAGTTAGAGCCACTGACTTACTTCTGGAATTCCTTGACAATGAGGATGAAAGACGACTTACAGCAAATTATAAACATTTTAGGGAATGAAAGAATGGGAGATGCAACATGGGTGGACCTAGAGATTATCACACTAAATGAAGTAAGTCAGATGGAGAAAGACAAATATCATACAATATCACTCATATGTGGAATCTAGTTTTTTTAAAAAGATACAAATGAACTTATTTACAAAACAGAAACAGATTTACAGATATTGAAAACAGACTTATGGTTACCAAAGGGGAAACATGGGGTTGGGGAGGGATGAATCACGAGCTTGGGATGAACACACACACACTGCTATATATAAGATAGATAACCAACAAGGACCTACTGTATAGCACAGGGAACTCTACTCAACCTTCTGGGATAACCTATATGAGAAAAGAACCTAAAAAAGAATGAATATATGTATATGTATAACTGAAGCACTTTGCTGTACCCCTGAAACTAACACTACATTGTAAATCAACTATACTCCAGTAAAATTAAAATATTAAAAATTAAAATTAAAATATTAAAAGAAGAATGGGAGATGATGGAGAAAAGTATGAGAACATGGTAGTTTGTAAGATAATAACCAAGAAGCCTTAACAATTCCTCTATGATGCCTGACTAACCGAGGCAAGTCAGAGATAATAAGAAGAGGACAAAAAGGAGTCTTAAATCTTCCTTAAAGAAGAATTCGAAATAATTTATACAGATATGCCCCACCCTCCAGAAGGTGGAGCTTAATTCTGCCTTTTTGCCCACCCCACCCTCCAGTATGGGCTGGACTATGTGACTGGCTGCCATGGAACAGAGTATGAAAAGGGAAAAAGAGAACTTTATGGTGAACAAACCTGGCAAACCCTACCTTAACCAAGTGATGAAGGCTAGCATCCGCAGTAATGCCTGTAGATGTCATGAACCTCCAGATAGGATGTGATGACGAGGGCACTTCATCTCTGTGGAGTTCTCTCCCCAAACCCATAACTGTTGAATCAAGATAAAAACAGCAGGCAAAGCCAAATTGGGGGACAGTCTATGGGATACCTAGCCTGTACTCCTCAGAACTTTACAATCATGAAAAACATGGAAAGAATGAGAAACTTCACAGACCAGAGGAGTCTGGGGAGACATGACAGCTAAATGTAACATGGTACCCTGGACTGGATCCTGAAACAGAAAGACGACATCAGTGGAAAACCTAGTGAAAGCCAAAAAAGTCTAGAGTTTACTTAAAAAAGGAAAAAAAAGAAAAAGGAATGTCAGAATAAGCACTAACTGGTTCTCTTCTTCCTTTATCCCAGTGGATTACAACTTGTCAATGACTTTCTCAATATAACACTTCTGCTTCAGAAAAGTTAAAGGAAATTCCAGTTTTTTAAAGGTCTAAGGATCTAATGTGAAACATGGTGACTACAGTTGATAACACTCTATTGTATAATTGAAGTTTGCTAAGAAAGTAGAACTTAAAGGATCTCACCAAAAAAACAAAAGACGATGGGATGTGTTAATTAACTAGATGGGAGGAATTCTCTCACAATGTATACCAAAAAAAGAGGTCTAGGTTGGCAACAAAACTGTAGCGATAAACAATGAAAAAATATAAATGAGTAAAAGATGATATAGTTAAATCACTTTTTGGAAATTCATTTATAAGATGTAAAGAGTAAAGAAAAAAATAATGAAGAAAAATATGAATAATAACCATATGGATATGACAGCTTTGCATACCTACTCCCAACAAATTTAATTTGCTTAACATAAATAACAGTGGTATTCAGGAATTCGGCAGACCCCTCACTTCACCTTCAAACTACCTACCAGAATATTTATTGTTGCCCACTGGTGTTTAATTTATATAAAATTCTCTTTCAAAACATAGCTGGCAGCATGGTGCTTCTGGAGAAACTGTATTTCAGTTGGAAAAACAATAACTGAGATTTAAGAAACAGTACAATTTCAAGTAAACAAAGGTAGATAGGAAGGTCTTTGTTTTCCAATCCCCTAACTAATAGATCAGCACAATCAGAAAAACACATAGAATTGAGTCTCCAGGCACCAGTGCCCTGATTTCAGCCCTGGAGAAGTATAGAGTCTAGGATCTCAGAATCTTTGTCATCATCAGTTGAGCCAGAGAGACTCAGCGGAAAGGAAAAGATTGATGCACTGGTTGGATTTCCCTTCATAAACTTTTGACGGTGGGGAGGAGGGGAGGGGACCAATATAGTTGGGGGGAAATCTCCATAGGGAAGCTGTTGACATCACGCTGCCTTACAGGACAGGACAGGAGGACCATGGGTAAGGAACAGTTCCTCTAGGTCATGTGCAAGAGGAACTCTTGGAGAAGGGTGTTTCAGAAAAGCACATGAGGTAGGAACCTCTGGACACTTCAGCATTAGAGTGTGGTCAGACACTGCAAGTCAGCTCCATAATGTAGGTCCAGGAAGCACAAGCCAATGACATTGAGCTTGCTTATGGCCGCCTTCTGTGTGGTATTGGGGGGTGAGAGAGGCTTGCTCACCCCATTTTGCTCATTCTCCACAGAGGTCAAACAGGGTCCGCATGGCCCAGGTTGCAATATTCTTCAGTTCCATCTTTCATGGAGAGAAGTTAGTGGAGAACAGCTGAGCCCACATTCTCTGATGAGAATGTTTACAACTTTCCATATATAGGGCGATGCAGCGAACAAAGGCTGTTCAGGGGATTCCGATATTGGTTGCCAGATTTTCGTAAGTGTCGCTAGGTTGCAGGTAGCTCAATCTGGGCACCCACTTTGCACTTGTCTCACTCTGTTCCGGGTGCAGAATCCCCATGACTGCTTGAGGGCCCTTCTTTCTCATCACTGATCATCCTCTCTGCTTGTTCCCTGACTCAGGAAAATTTCTTCACTGTAGGGCACCATATCTATGCCCTTTCTTCACACCAGTATCCAGGGGTGGCTCTATAGGCACGAACGGTGTGCTAAGTGCCTGTCACCAAGTCAAGCATGTGACTCAGCTGAGAAGCACTTTTGTGCATGTCTTCCTGTGTGTTACCTTTCTTAGTCAAGGGATCACCACCCAAGTTCCTTCGTGCTAGAAGACTGTGTCTCAAACCTCCTTCTTCCTCATTACCAACCACTTCCAACTCATGAACCTCCACATTCTAGATTCTGTCTCTGAATTCACTTCCTGTTCCCAAACCCCATGCTCATAGCCTAAATCCCAAACCTCATTGCTTCTAACTGGGAATAGGGACCACCCAGCCTCCCAACTCCTTCCCACTGGCCCTAGTCTCTCCAAACTGCCTGGCATGACATACATAGCCACTCAGAATTGGACTCCAACCCCCTTTTCCAATCTTATCTCATGGCCCTTCGTACCACATGTCCTATATTCTAGTCATCCAGCATTTCTCTTCATCCCCAGCATCCTCTTTCTTCACATCACCTAGAATACACTCCCAGACCCACCAAGCAAATTCTGCTCCTGTTACAAGCCCAGCTCAGATGCCACGAGCCAAGCCTCCCAGGCACGCCAAGCAGCTTCTGCTGGAAGTTCCCTTGACACTCATATGACTTTTGTTCCAGTCCTTACCTTTCTGAGCTTCAGTTTCCACATCTTTAAAATAGAGAAAAACATAACATCTGTCCCATAGTTGTTATGTCCCATACCATAAATGGTTGTAGGAATGAAAGGAAATAACGTATTGGTTTCCTAGGGCTGCCATAACAAAGTACCACAAGCCAGGCAGGCAGGTTGATATTGTAGTCCATATATATATATATATATATATGATGATTTTAAGTTACTGACCTCTTAATTTCAAATGCATCTCAAATATCCTGCATTTGTACTCTCCTCCTGTCATGATTACTGGTTTTGGTATCATATTTGTGTGTGGATATTTCCTGCCTTTACTGTATGTTTGCCTTTACTGGTCAGCTTTTTCTATTTCATAATTTTCTTGTTTCTAGTTATGGCCTTTTCTTTTCCACCTAGAGAAGTTCCTTTAGCATTTGTTGTAAATCTGGTTTGGTGGTGCTGAAGTCTTTTACCTTTTGCTTTTCTGTAAAGCTTTTGATTTCTCCGTCAAAGCTGAGCAAGAGTCTTGCTGGGTAGAGTGTTCTTGGTTGTAGGTTTTTCCCTCTCATCACTTTAAATATGTAGTACCACTCCCTTCTGGCCTGCAGAACAAACCGGGTAGCTCAAAACAACAGAAATTCATTGTCTTACAGTTGTAGAGTCTAGAAGCCCAAAATCAAGTTGTTGGGACGGTGAGTTTTCCTTGCCTTTTCCTTATCTGCCTCTTCCTAGCTTTTGGTGGTTTGCTGGCAATCTTTGGCATCCTTTCCTTATAGATGCATCACCCAAATGCTCCCTCTTCACATGGCCATCTTCCCTCTATGTGCGTCCATGTCTGTGTTCAAATGTCCCCTTTTATTAGGACACCAGTCATATTGGATTAGGGTCCCCTCATGACCTCATTTTAACTTTACTTCTGTAAAGACATTATTTCCAAGTAAGGTCACATTCTGAGGTACTAATGGTTAGGATTTCAACATATCTTTTGAGGGGAACTTAATTCAACCCACGAGAAATAATAGATACAAAATATGGGTATGTGCTAAGCCTGTGCTTTCCCACAGTGTGTTCAGACGGCTCCTTCCCTCCACACTAAGGGAAAATCCCCGGATCCAGAACAGGCAACTAAATGTGCGTCTTTAATTAAAAAAAAAAAAAAAAAAAAGACAACTGGTGCTGCTTCAATTCCCTCCCTCGCCACCAAGTGTTTGTTCACAGCAGACCTTTAGGAACCCCAGAATCTGAAACTATGCCACTAAGTTATGATACCAGCCCCAAGATGAAAATTCATATGGACCGTTTCTCTGGAACTTTCCTTTCAATTGCTCCTGAAAATTGCTGAAGAGGCAATTACAGCCACGTGTTGGTAATGGAAATAATTATGACTACTTTCTGAAATTACATATTTGTTATATTTCTCATAGGTAATTTAAGGGGGCAGTGAAGTGGCATAGGTGGGTTCTTTCACTGAAATCTCACTCTAGATAACTGAACAACACAATGGAAGAAGAAAACTACGTAAGTGAGCATAAGATAATGCAACCAAGAGAAAGTGAGTTAACATGCCGATTGCTTTGGGATTTCACTAGAATCTCGTGTCTGAAGCACTGGGAAAGATCTGAGCTAAGACATCTTCTGCCTACTAAATGATCGTCAGATACCATCTTCAGTCCCCAAAATGCAGTGATCCTCACGAGCTGGCAGACACCAGTGATGTCCCAGAGAGGCACGATCTAGCTAGAATCCAGAGCACCCTGACACAAAATCTCTTAGGGTTGCACTAACAGACACTTCGCAGGATAAACACATCTTCCAAAGTGTTAGTATTTACCGATAGAAAATACCATGGAAATGAACAGAGGAGGCAAGACATATGAAAGCAGATTCACTTACAAAGCATGGCTTTTTCATTTTTAGTTTCGTGCGGTAACATACATAACACAAAATTTACCATTTTAACCACTTTTAAGTGTATAATTCAGTGGCACTAAGTACATTCGTACTTAGTTCCGTGTGGTAACATACATAAAATTTAGCATTTTAACCATTTTTAAGTGTATAATTCAGTGGCACTAACTACATTCACACTGGTATGCAACCATCACCACCATCCATCTCTAGAACTTTATCATGTTTCCCAGACTGAAACTCTGTACCCATTAATCACTAACTTCCCATCTCCCACTCCCCCCAGCCCTTGGCAACCGTCATTCTCTTTGTGTCTCTATGAGTCTGGCCTCTATGAATCTGATTACTCTGGGTACCTCATATAAATGCAGAGTTTGTCCTTTTATGTCTGGCTTATTTCACTGAGCATAGTGTCTCCAAGGTCCATCTATGTTATAACGTGTCAGAACTTCCTTCCTTTTTAAGGCTGAATAATATTCCATTATATGTATATATTACATTTTGTTTATCCATTTATGCATCAGTGGACACTTGGGTTGTTTCCAACTTTTGGCTCTTGTGCCAATCATGACCTTTAAAAATGTGGTACAGTTGATTTATAATATTCTGTTAGTTTCTGGGGTACAGCAAAGTAATTCAGTTTTATATATATTCTTTTTCCATTATGATTTATTACAGGATATTGAGTAGAGTTCCCTGTGCTATACAGTAGGACCTTGTTGTTTTGTATATTTTATATATAATAGTTTGTATCTGCTAATCCCAAACTCCTAATTTATTCCCTCCCTCACCCTCTTTCCCCTTTGGTAACCACAAGCCTGTTCTCTATGTCTGTGGGTCTGTTTCTGTTTCATAAATAAGTTCATTTGTATCATATTTTAGATTCCTCATATAAGTGATATCATATGGTATTTGTCTTTCTCTTTCTGACTTACTTCATTTAGTATGATAATCTCTAGGTCTATCCATGTTGCTATAAATGGCATTATCTCATTCTTTTCTATGGCTGAGTAATATTCCATTGTATATATGTACAACATCTTCTTTATCTATTCACCTGTCCATAGACATTTAAGTTGCTTCCATGTCTTGGCTATTGTAAACAATGCTGCTATGAACATAGAGGTGCATGTGTGTTTTTGAAATATAGTTTTGTCTGGATATATGCCCAGGAATGGGATTGCTGGATCATATGGTAGTTCTATTTTTAGTTTTCTAAGGAACCTCCATACTGTTTTCCACAGTGGCTGCAACAGTTTACATTCCCACCAACAGTGTAGGTGGGTTCCCTTTTCTGCACACCCTCTCCAGCACTTGTTATTTGTAGACTTTTTGATGATGGCCGTTCTGACTGGTGGAAGGTGATACCTCATTGTAGTTTTGCCAGTCATGACTTTTTAAGCTTACTTTTACTCATTCCCAAAACCCACGGATTTTGTCCACTGAACATGGCAGAAGAACACTGTTTCTGAATAGCTCAGCTAAAAGTTAACTCATTTTCCTCCCTAAATTCTGAAAAGTTTAGTACCTAATCCCTCTCAAAAGGTGAGGCATGCATTATTATTGCAGCTGTTGCAGATGAGGATACAAAAATTTAGATGTTGGGCTTCCCTGGTGGCGCAGTGGTTGAGAGTCCGCCTGCCAATGCAGGGGACACGGGTTCGTGCCCCGGTCCGGGAAGATCCCACATGCCGCGGAGCAGCTGGGCCCGTGAGCCATGGCCGCTGAGCCTGTGCATCCGGAGCCTGTGCTCCGCAACGGGAGAGGCCACAACAGTGAGAGGCCCGCGTACCGCAAAAAAAAAAAAAAAAAAAAAAATTTAGATGTTTAAATGACTTGCCCACACACATCTAGCAACTGATGGAACCAGGATGCAGATTCGTCTGTGTACCTCCACGTCTGAGCCTTTTCCCTACACCACCATCGAAGCCCTACCCATATTATCAAGATCGTACAGTCTCAAGAAGCCAGGCAACTTCTTTGTAAAAGAGACTTGGTAGTGAGATCAGTTTTCCCTACATGCACATGATTAAGATAGATCTTTAATTTGGGTGTTGGAGATCTCTTCAATTCCATGCAGGGCTGGTAGAACTCTGTATATATAAATGCGTATTTAACCCAAAGTCTTCACAGTGGGGAGCAAACTACCTGGGAAGGGATACAATCAAGCCTTTTGAGCTCTGGGCTTTCTGTGGGTTTTACAGCTGTGGAGGTAGCTAGTCACAAGAAAAAGAGACCTGGTGGAGTTTTAAAAGGCTACCACACTTACCCATATTTTCTCCAATGAATGTACTGTAGGAAATTTCTCCTGACAGGTTATTATGACTACTTTAACATACATATGACCAGCTCTCTGGAAAACAGTTCAAATTATAAATTGTTCATAAATATACTGACATGCTGGGCGACAGCACATGGTGGCGTTGAACATTTAATTTGATCTTTGTTCTTTAAAATAGTGATATTGCCTTCTGAGTGAGAGTAAGATACTATATCCTTTGCAGAAATACACATCTCTTTTTTGTGTGCTAGCTTTCAAATACTTTCCTGTTTGTGAAGGGCTCAACATTAAAATCATAACAGGTTTGGGTTTCTCCGTGCCACTCAAGGAATAAGAAATGGATTTTTTCCCCCTTAAGTTAAATTCAGTCAGGGTTGGTGAGAATATGATATTAGTCATTTTAGGGGCTCTCACCTCCTCCTCTGACCATATAAGATCCCTGGGGATGTGTAACCCTCAATACCTGGGTGACCTGGGTCCTTAATTGGGGATGTTCTCAGAAGCTGTTGCTTCTTGGCTAGGCTTGTGGGACCCATTCCAAATGAAGGCTGAGGGCTCAGTTCCTCTCTGCCAAGTTCACCCATGGGCACCTCCACGTAGCTCTTGAGCCCACAGTCCTTGGTGGGGGGCCCTCTCAAGGGATAACCTCCCATCTTACAGACGAGGAAACCCCACTGTTTTAGTGGCTTGCCTTCGTCATACAGAACATGGCAAAACCTGGATTTCTCTCCCAGATCTTGAATCAACAATTCTTTTGACTTTGTCACAGCTATTCTTGTTGGATTTTTCCTCCTTCAAGGTTTGTAACTGATCTTCGACCTCCTGTGATGTACCCCGTCACTTCAGATATCCTGTATCCCTCTGAAATCTCTGATGCTGTGGTTGGTTATGTGTATGATGCAGACACTGACAATGAGACAGTATATTTTTCCAGACTATCCCAGAAACCTACATGTGCAGCCACTATGTCCATCATACTTGTGTATTAGTCACCCATGGTTCTTTGACAAACTACAAACTATCAAAAAGGCCTTTCGAATATGAGATTTGTTCCCATAGCCAGTAGCAAAGGTTCAGGAATTCTTGCTTGGCAATATAGGCAGAGTTACCAACTTATTTCAAAAAATGAAATTTGGGCAGGACTCAATTGCTATGCAGTGTTTTAAAAATTTGAATGTCAAGTGTATGGATCCTAACATTTGCAAAACTAAAACACTCCCCTGTTAAGGAACTAAAGCCTTTTTTTTTTAAATCATGTGAGTTAGATTTTGAAAAATATATCTATTTTAATCGGCCATAGAGGAAGAAAATCTGAAATTATATAAAATGCGTTAATAGGACTGGCCCTTGTCTCCAACATGAGATGCACACATTTCTCAGGGCAATCCCAGGACTTCCATGTTTTCCCCTCTATATGGCGCCTCTGACCCTTCCCCCATCCAGAGCCCTCGTCTCCATCCAAGGAGCTAAACCTGGTTTCAGGAAGGCACGAGCTCTCAGCATTTATTCCCTGAGGGCAGGAAGCCTGTGGCTCCATATTCCCAGCACATGGCAGGTGTTGATTCTCATAAACATTGATTGATGGAGTGAATTAGTGAATGAATGAGTAAATAAGAGTCAATGAGTTTCTACTCCCACCAGCATTTAAACTTGAAGCTTCATCTCTACTTGTTGACTGTACAGCTCTTCTCCTTTTTAAGGAATTTGAATGCCCAGGGAATCCTTGAGAGAATTACCTTGGAATTGAGGAGTGAGGGTAAGGACCTCTGAAATCATGGTTTATACGGGCACACATCTATCCTACTTACCTACAAGATGGGTCTCTGTGCCGCATTACACCAGTTCAAAGACTCTAGAGCTGTTACCCAGGGCGAGGATTACCAAAGTCTTTCTGTAAGAGTATGGCTGGGGCACGTATGGGTTATAAGTAGAAAACATCCTGATTCAACAGTGAATGTAAAGTAATTTAATTATTTACAGTCTTTCTATTACATCCTTTCCTAATGTGATGGTTTTAGTACCATAGCATGCATTAATCTTACTATCAAATTACAAGATCAACAAGACCACCCAAAACACAGATGGTGTTATAACACCAACCACATGTTGTGTAAAACGGCATGTCTTTCCAGGAGCGTTCAAGTTTTTCTTCAAGACGGTCTTCTGGACTCTCTTTGAACACTCCTGGTGATGGGACTTTAGTACTTTGGACAGGTCAGATTGTTAGAAAGTTCTCCTTTATTTCCCTCTGACGTTGGCTTCCCTACAACTTTCACTCACCTGCCCTAACTCATTTGTTGACGTCTGCATTTCCCAGAGTGTGTCCTGAGGTAGCATTTTTTAAAGGGAGAAAAGGGTATTATGGTCAAATAAGAATGAAAATCCTAACTTCAAAGATATCAGAAGAGCCTGCTTCCTTGGGGACTTCTCAGAGCCTTGAGAAGACTAATGGATGCTGTGAATCTGAGCAGTGGGTACAAGGCAGTCCTGTGATCCCTGCATCACTTTTTTCTACAGAGCCTTTCTCAAGATTCATAGCCCAGCAAGCAATATTTGCAAATAGTTATCCAAATAAACATAAAATAAATCTACTTTTCCATCCACCTACAGCTCTCCAAATATCTGAAGAAAAGGACAACAAGCCATAAATCCAGGCTAAATATCCTAGTTCCCAAGTCCCAAGACTTTATTTTGATCCCAAATTTCACTTTCGTCCAGCTTGAAAATAGTGACCCGGATCATGCCCTAAACTAGAGATACACTACCTAAACATAATCCCTTTACTCAGGGGAACATCTTATAATATGTTAAGATAGCACTCACACTTCTCTTTTCTGCTCATTATTTCTCCCCATAATCCCTTCCACCTTGGCACCGCCCTCTGGCTGCCTCTGGTTGACAGGTCCCCTCATCCTAGCATCATCCTACACAGTCTATTATTCCCCAGGCCATCCAACCCCAGCACTGGAAACTATAAACAATAAAGCCCAGAGGGCTGGTGTGTCTTTGATTTAGATACCACTCCAGCCATTAAACCACCCACCACATGACCATTTTATAGCCATGTCAAATTTTGGGGTTATAGGGATTTCCCTCGTGGCACAGTGGTTAAGAATCCGCCTGCCAATGCAGGGGACATGAGTTCGATCCCTGGTCTAGGAAGATCCCACATACCGTGGAGCAGCTAAGCCCGTGTGCCACAACTACTGAGCCTGTGCTCTAGAGCCCGCAAGCCACGGCTACTGAGTCCACATGCCACAACTGCTGAAGCTCGCACGCCTAGAGCCTATGCTCTGCAACAAGAGAAGCCACCGCAATGAGAAGCCCATGCACCACAAGGAAGAGTAGCCCCCGCTTGCTGCAACTAGAGAAAGCCCACACGCAGCAACGAAGACCCAACGCAGCCAAAAATAAATAAATAAATTTATTTTTTAAAAGATCGTTGGGTTATAATCAACTAGAACCCTTTGGTTGGTTCCTATGCACTGCTATTAAGCTAAGTTTTTCTGGTCTTACATTTGTAGAGCTGTATCTTTTTACTAGAAATTACTGTATCAAATAAAACACCATCCAAAGTTAAAAAAATATATATGATTTAAGGAAAAGTATATTTTTTTACATACTATGTTAAGTTTATTTTAGATCTTTCTTTGTATATATGGGTTTTGAGGTTTTTTGATCCATTTCATAGTTTGGGTTGTCAGCTTCCTCTTTCATGTTGGTCTGTCTCCTCATGGGAGACCTGCCTGAATTGCTCTTCAAGACTCACTCGCACCCCCAGGGCTGCCCATCCCCCTCTCATCCCCTTTCAGAATCCAGATCTCACTCCCAGGATTCCTGTGGCTGCAGCCTGCTCACCTTCCACCTGGAGCATCTCCCTGGGGCCGGGTTCACAGCTTCAGGTTGCTTGGGCAGGTCTCTCCACCAAGCCGCTCCATCTAGAATTCTTTCCTCTGAACTTTTTGCTCTTATATTCCAGATGCTAAGCATGGCTGTGCCATATTCCTTTTAATCAGTATCTTCAAGCTTAACCTGGAGAATGGCTTTGCAAGAGTCATTTTTCGAGGACCAAACATACCATGCTGCAAACTCAACAGATGCTATATTCAAAGTTAATCATAATTTCTGGTAAACTGAAATTAGCCTAGAATTTCGCTAAAGGTTTTTGTGTGCTGTTATTATTTTTCCTCCCTAAGAAGGAGATTGTGTGTGGATCTTACACAGATCCAGCCCCGTCCTGTCCTTTCGGCCTCCTGAGATCCTCAGCAGGATTTTGTATAGTGACTGCAGATCTGTGATCATGAAATAGAAAGACAGTGAAGCTCATCAGACCATATTAGGACTTTAGTCACACAATCCAGTTGCCAACCAACAGGAATGAGCTGGGCTCAAGGAAATTACAGATAACTGTAGAGACAATTAGAAGATGAGTCCAAATAATGTCACTACTATAAAGCAAATTCTAACATAGATTTTATCAATTCACTTTGATCCGGGTTTCCATAACAATATTAGGCAAAGAGGTTAGAAAATAAAACAGCACAGGTTTACAAAATAAGGAATTCATCATTGCTCAGAGGTTTCAACTTTAAGCTGTTATCTAGCTATGTATAAAAATGTGTGATTCATGAGTTACCTCTCTTCGCTGATAACTCAGCATTTGGCGGATAGGCTTAAAAATTCACAAATGCATCCCCATCCAACTAATCATCATCTTCTTTCACTTTAGGAAAATTAAACATGAGCTAATTAAATGAGTCTTTTAGGGGTGAAGTTATTTGATAGCGTTAACCTACATTCGACCTGCTGTGGATGGCGTGTTAGACTCCCAGCAAAATCAATGCATTATGTTAGGTTTCTCATTATGTCGTTGTGACCAGCCATAATTATAAGAGGAAATTTTTTTCCCTTATATATGACACATCATTTTAGACGGCTTCCAGATATTACATCCCATTTTGGTTTCCTCTTTATGAGATGCAGAGATATTGCCATCATCCAGTTACATTGGCTCACAAGCTTTCCACCTGCTAAGATTTAATTACATTTGTGTTCCTTCAAACATTGATACCTTGCGTGTGTTTTCAAATCATCCTCACTCCAGGGACAATTTCCCCATGTGGCTGTGGAGAAAATGGCCTTTGAAATGGTGCTTTCTCTGGAGTGCTTGAGAAAGGAAAGGCAGCAGGAGAACCTCAGAAGATGAGGGCCACGCTTGAAGCACGCTTTCATTAATACTGGATGGCAGAAAAGGAGCCCAGTCCCAGATAATGAGGAAGGAGTTGCAATTTTTTTTAAAGCTATCTGGTGACAGGGAAAACTAAAATGACATTCAGCTGACGAATGAGCGGAGTTTGACCTAGCCTTTTGACCCTTGACAATCAATCTTACCTGCTACTTCATAAAGAATTATAGCTCTGCCACTCACATTTGACTCAGGATTTTTACTATTCCCTTTACCTTTTTTTTTTTGAATACATGGTTCAAGAAGATAAATGTTTATGTTGTCCGTAGCAGAGAGGAGGACATATGGGATACTCAGAAGGGGGAAAAACAACTGAGAAAGGGAGGAGAGAGCAACAACCAGACCAATAGCCATAAAACGGTTTATACATGCAATTCAGCATTGTCCGGGATGTTTTTTATGTGACTGACTGAAATAGCAACTGGAAATAACGGATGACCCCATCCACCCGGTCTAGATGTGAAACCCAGAAGAGTGGGGGTGAGATCCAAGCCCACCTCCCCTCTGCACCCCAGCTCCACCCGACCCCAGAGTCATCACATGAATTCTGATGAATCCATTCCCCTTCACAGGGCTCTGTTTACGGTGTGTGCTGGGAAGGGTTTCCGTGCCGTCATTGTAGGAAAGAAAAGGCTTTGGGTCCAGGCTATGAGCTGTGTTCATGATGTGTGAACGACACCAGTGCAAGCACTAAACAGCGTGTGCTCTGTCCACCTTGCGTAAATCAGCAGGGGTGGGGAGTATCTCACTGGGGAGGGAAAGGAGACACCTTAGGAATGAGAGATAAGGTCCTCCTTGGCATTGGAAGTGCTTTGTTTTTCTATATAAGCTGATGCAGTTTGTCTCAAGACACTCAAACCCAGGCTTGTCAGCAAAAGCCAACTTTATGGAGCTTGCCCGGTGCATAAGCTGCCCGTGGGGACTTCTTGCCTTTACAGAGTCGAGATGCTTTTTCATGGCTGTACTGGACACTTCAGCACAAACTCGGTCTCCTAGAAGCAGAATGCAATTTCTGACCATTTAATCCATCCTGGATCACTGGGAGCACAGAGCTGTTTTCCGCATCTGGCCTGAAATAAGAGAGCCAGGTTGGGGGCTGGGGAGATGGATGGAGTCTGGCAGAAGCTCTCAAAAACAAAACAGCCGAGTGGGCAGTATACAAATTGGCCCTTTCGGTAGCACGTCTCCAAACCTGAATCTCGGACTCCGGCTACCTCCTGTCTTACCAAAGACAGAAAGCACCCAGGCAAATAAGAACTCCGGTTGTGACGTGAAAAGCCACCAATCTGTCACTGACACCTTTCTCAGTAAACAGGGACTACCCTTTGCCCTTAGCTGCTGCCCAAACCTGGTCCCATGCCCGCCTCTCCCCAGCCACGACCATGCCAGGCGCGTACTTGTAGCCCCATCTTGCTGGTCAGCTGGCCTCCGAGGCATCGCCCTCCCTCTCCTTGGCCTGGACTTGGTTACTTCCAGAATCACCAGGCTGACAAGCTGTTTGTGAGGGGTTTCTGGGCTGTATGTTTGTAAAGAATCCCCCCTCAAAATAGGGCGAGCTCATTAATGGAGGAAGGGAGGTCAGGGCTCTGACAGTCCTGACGAGATGACAGAATTTATGAAGCACTGCGGTAGAGAGATGGAGTTATCTGCAGTCTCTTCATATAATAAGGCCACTGGGGGCCCGTCGATACGCCCCTTGAATTTGCGGTCCTTTCTTCCTTCCTTTTTTGTGGACCCACTCTTCCTTGGCCTCCCTTTCTGGTCCACATAAAACTGTGATTACTTTGGATGACGTCATAGCTGGGGTAAATGGGCCCACCTCCTCACAGGGGTGGGTGGGCTGCTCCCTGGGCTGTGTGTGAACCATGGTGACAAGGGAGAGTGGTGTGAGCCAAGTCCTTGGGTCAAACTTGGTGTAAAATCTAAATGTGGAATCAAATCGGCAGCATCTTAAGCCCAAGTTAAAATTTTCATCTTAAAATAAGAAACTTGTTGCAATTTCTTTTTTTTTCTTAATTTTTATTGGCGTATAGTTGATTTACAACGTTGTTAGTTTCAGGTGTACAGCAAAGTGAATCAGTTCTACATATACACATATCCACTCTTTTTTAGATTCTTTTCCCCTGTAGGCCATTACAGAGTACTGAGTAGAGTTCCCTGTGCTATACAGCAGGTTCTTGTTAGTTATCTATTTTATATATAGTAGTGTGTATATGTCAATCCCAATCTTCCAGTTTATCCCTCCCGCCTTACCCCCTGGTAACCATAAGTTCGTTTTCTACATCTGTAACTCTATTTCTGTTTTGTAGATAAGTTCTGGAATTTCTTTTTTTTTTTTTTTTTTTTGCGGTACGCGGGCCTCTCACTGTTGTGGCCTCTCCTGTTGCGGAGCACAGGCTCCGGATGCGCAGGCTCAGCGGCCATGGCTCACGGGCCCAGCCGCTCCGCGGCATGTGGGATCTTCCCTGACTGGGGCACGAACCCGTGTCCCCTGCATTGGCAGGTGGACTCTCAACCACTGCGCCACCAGGGAAGCCCAGGAAATTCTTTTTAAAGTCCAGTGTCCTTTTAAATCCAATGAATGGCGACATCCTTTTGTCATAACTCTGTGAGGTGGGGGTGCATTTTATTGTTGCTGGTATAGAATTGTCATGGCCTGAATAATCAGAGAAGACTTGATGGAGATGTACGGCTTGGGATAAATAAGAATGGAACGAAGGATTTGAAAAGCAAATGGGAAAAAGGAAAAAAGATAAGCCAAATCATTTTGGGTATTAAAATGAGGAGACAGTTTGCTAATAGAATTTATTACTTGTAAAAACTAGTAACAGGCTAAGTTGATTAGTAACAGGGAATAAAATATTGCCTGTTTTTAAATGTTAAGAATTAGGTCCAATGAGATCATTTCACTGTGAGGAAATCAAAAGTCTGTCCATAAACCCACTACCATGATGGAAGCGACTGTCTCTATTTTCAATCTGACTCAATATTACTTGTCAATCACAAGTACTCAAAGTCGGTTTTCCCAGCCAAATTATTAACAAGATGCATCGTGTATGATTTTTTTTTTTTCTTTTTTTTGTGGTACGTGGGCCTCTCACTGTTGTGGCCTCTCCCGGTGCGGAGCACAGGCTCCGGACACGCAGGCTCAGCGGCCATGGCTCACAGGCCCAGCCGCTCCGCGGCATGTGGGATCTTCCCGGACCAGGGCACGAACCCATGTCCCCTGCATCGGCAGGCGGACTCTCAACCACTGTGCCATCAGGGAAGTCCCACACTGTGTATGTTTTTTCCTGCTAACAGTACTTCACAATTCATTGGAGAAAGGGAAAAATAAAAGGAGTCATCTCAAATAAGAAAAACAACAATAAAGCACACTACTCTTTTCTCTGCCTTTCTAGACCCAAAGAGTTATGAAGTAGCAAGAGGTCCAATTCTGTCTGACTCCAGAACAAAGTTTATGTCAATTTGATTTACAGGAAAAAAAGTCCATCTTACCCTTGAATCTTAAGGACTAAACATGCTGGTTGTTTGACTATTTGCTATACCAGTGGGGTCCACCAGTTGCATCTTGATTCATTCCAGAGCTCAAGAAAGAGACCGGCTAATCTTGGAAAAGCCAGATTGCCAAGACACACGGGCAACTGATATTAATCCTGCCTGCTCAGCATGTGACAGTTGTATCATTTGACCTCCACCCGCTCCAGGCTGACTTGCATTTGACCCCAGTAAAGCTCTCTTGCTGGACACTTGCTGGACTGAGCCCATGACATGAGCACATTCCAGAGTCAGATCTGGGACTTGCATCAGTAAATGCTCCTCAGTGGGATCAGGGGTGGGTCCAGGGAAAGAGAGCCCTTTCAGTCTGGCAGGTGAGTCAGGGCCTTCCCCATCATGGATGCTGATAAAGGATGAACACTTCTCATCTGTGGCTCATTCTCATCTAGGATCAAAAGATTCCATTTCTGGGTTTGAATTCTTGTAGTCCTAAGCAATATTATTTTAAGAGCTTTCTTTTTCTTTTCTCCCAAAACACTTAGTCCAGACTGTCTTCTGCACAGTTCCAGGACAGTACACAGTTGCCAGATTCCTGAATTGAACACCTGGAGGGTATGTGTGATTGAGGTCTCTACGCAGCACAGGAAGTTCAGTCTCACTGCTTTCTTGGTACAAATAGGAAAATTGTGATGCAACAGTAAGAAATTGGGGAAGAAAAGTGGCTGCCCAAGCTTAATATTGAGATAGAGCAGTCTTGTGCATTATTGTTTTGATAAATATTAGGAAGGCTGTATCACTTAAAACGATCTCCAGTCTTTATGCCAGATTGTCTAAAACTCATCCCTTAGAAATTCCTTCCTTTATATAATTAAACACATTTTTTTTTTCTCCAAAACACGAGCAACTTGGGGCAGTTAACTCAGTTTCATTCCACATCAACAACTCTGTCCCAGACACTAGACTAGACCTGAGGGTGTTCAGAGGAATCCACAGATGGCATCTCAGGGTTATCAGCTCTCCAGACCTGGTGGAAACTAACTAGGGGCTAGTGGTGATGTTATCAGCCCTTCACACCTTAATGTGGATTAATTTATCACATGAATGTCTTCTTAATAGTTTAATGAGAACAAAGCCCATCATAGATTTAAGGAAGTTGGAACCTAGAGATATTAAGCTTACAATTTTCTGTTTAGTCATTCCAGAGTGCAGCCCCATTTTCCCATATAAATTCCTGCCAAGAATTCTCTGGATTTTTATCTTTTGTGGGAACGCAAGAAAGCAGAAGAGTTAGTTAAGACTCATTAATTATAAGAACTCTAAAATTAATCATGTTCTCTTTCTTTTCCAAAACTAACTTTTTAGATAAATTTATTTATTTATTTTTGGCTGCATTGGGTCTTCATTGCTGTGCGCGGGCTTCCTCTAGTTGCAGCGAGTGGGGGCTACTCTTTGTTGCAGTGCATGGGCTCTAGGCTCGTGGGCTTCAGTAGTTGTGGCTCGAGGGCTCCAGAGCGCAGGCTCAGTAGTTGTGGCGCACGGGCTTAGTTGCTCCGCGGCATGTGGGATCTTCCCAGACCAGGGCTCAAACCCGTGTCCCCTGCATTGGCAGGTGGATTCTTAACCACTGCGTCACCAGGGAAGCCCTCCAAAACTAACTGTAAATCTTAATTTTTGCCTCTCCTACAAAGCACCCTGGAGAGCCAGATCCCATGTTTAGTCACTTAAATAAGTGACCATCCTCTCTCCTTTCCCCTCCCCAAACCCAACCTGTTCTTCACATTGCAGCTACAGTGATCTTTTCAAAATGCAGATCTAAGCACGTGGCACCCCTATAGCTCTGGGAATAACATCTCAATCCTTAAACACAGTCCCCAAGGCCTCTTTCTCCAGTTTCACTTCCAACTGTGCCCACTCCCTCCTGCTCAGAGTCTTTGCAGGTGCTGTTCCCTCTGCCTGAACTGCCTTCCTCTCCATGTCATTGACCCAGACTTATCCTCAGGGTGGCTTGCCTTCCTGCCTGCACCACTCCCAGAAGAAGACAAGGTGTCATTTTGCATTCATATGTGTAATTACGGGGCTAATGTGTGTTTTGTCCTCTTGAAAGTCAGAGCCGCATAGCTCTGTGACAACAAGCTCTGTGCCTGGTTTTGTCCTCTGTCATTTCCCTGTGCCTGGTCAGTGTCTGGCAATGAATGAATGGAATAGATGAATTAATGAATGAATGAGTTCTACTGCTCAATAAAGTCTCAGTGAATCAATCTGACTGAAGGACATGACAGTATTTTTGCTTTTCCATTATGGTTTATTACAGGATATTGAATATAGTTCCCTGAGCTATACAGTAGACCCTTATTTTTTATCCATTTTATATATAATAGTTTGCATCTGCTAGTCCCAAACTCCCAATCCTTCCCTCCGCCCACCCACCTCCCCCTTGGCATCCAAAAGTCCGCTCTCTATGTCTGTGAGTCTATTTCTGTTTCATAGATAAGTTCATTTGTGTCAAATTTCAGATTCCACATATAAGTGATATCATATGGTATTTTTCTTTCTCTTTCTGACTGACTTCATTTAGTATGATAATCTCTAGGTTCATCCATATTGCTGCAGATGGCATTATTTCATTCTTTTTATGGCTGAGTAGTATTCCATTGTGTATATGTACCACATCTTCTTTATCCATTCATCCGTCGATGGACATTTAGGTTGTTTCCACGTCTTGGCTATTGTAAATAGTGCTGCTATGACATAGGGGTGCATGTACCTTTTTGAATTATAGTTTTGCCCAGATGTATGCCCAGGAGTGGGATTGCTGGGTCATATGGCAACTCTGTTTTTAGTTTTTCAGGGAACCTCCATGCTGTTTTCCATAGTGGCTGCACCAATTTACATTCCTACCAACAGTGCAAGAGGGGTTCCCTTTTCTCCACACCGTCTCCAGCATTTGTTATTTATAGACTTTTTAGTGATGGCCATTCTGACCAGTGTGAGGTGGTACCTCACTGTAGTTTTGATTTGTATTTCTCTAATAATTAACAATGACGAGCATCTTTTTATGGAAGGACACAAGAACTTTTAACACTGACATGCTCTGAAACCCTAAAACAGTATGTAAAACCTAGAGAGTTTTTAATTTTAAAATAATTTTGAGAGCCTAAGTCTGTTTCTACCTGGGAGAGAAATGAATTAAGCTAAAGAGAAATTAAGGAGAATTAATGATTCGAGTAAAATCTCTAATGAAAATCCTCTGTAAATTGTATTCTTTAATATTTGTGCTTACTTATTTTAATAGGGGTTTTTACACACACACACTTACACATTCACACTTTCTCACACACACACACACATACACATACACACACACATACACACACATTCTTTCTTTGGAATGAATGAAGTATGCCTTGTACTAACTCTGGAATTTTGCACCATGACACCAGAACCATCATCAGTTTCCTGTTGTCCTTTTACCTTCACTGTAAGTCAAAAAGTCACTTGAAATTCACATTTAACAAATGTTGCATGGGCCACATTATTATATGGAAAGAAAACGTTGGTTGAGTATATAGTTCTGCCTCAGATTGATCTATTGTCTGACTATCCCTAGAACCAGAAAGTTGGGGGTCCAGAAATCCATGGCTTTAACGTATATGATCATAGCCTGAATTCATTTGGGAGACCCCTGTGATACACGTTTCCCTCTCTGAATTCCACTCTTAAATATAAGTAGGTGTCCTGGCGGATGTTGCTACAGAATAGCCGCAAGGCTGGAGCAGTCCCATTTGTAACATGTCAACGGCAGTGTGGGCTGGGATCCAACACAGTCAAATTAAACTACCTCTCACCTACTTTCTGTGTCTGGCCTGTCAGTTACTTGCAGTTTTATTTTTCGTTGCTTACTTCACATATTTCTTTTCATCTTTTTTGAATAAACAGACAATCTTATCTGCCAACCCTTTTGGCTCCTGCTGTGTATTTCATCTATCTCATAAAGATCTGTTTGGGTTCACTTAGAGAGAGAGCCCAAATAATTAATAAACCCCATGCCCTGAATTGTGCCCACAGCACTGGTACTTCTGAAAGACACTGAAAATAAACAAAACAAAACCAGCCAGAAGTGTGTCAGTTTCACAGCAGGCCATGAAAACGACCCTCCCTGCCCAGCAGACAATTCCTAGTAAATAGGTAATGAGGAGCCGGGATTGTTTTCAGACTTCGTCCAGGCTTCATTCATAATTGAATGTTGAAATCTAGAAATTGTGAGAATTAAGTGCACTGGATTTAAGGGGCATCTGCTTAAAACCTAAATCACACTCAGAGGCTCCCCATCTCATTGGCATTTATGCTGTTTCTGCATGTGGGTCCTCGTTCAAACTCCGAAGGGCCTTGGCAGATGTCAAGGTCCTCCAGGCAGGAAAGACTCCGGTGAATTCGCAGCCCGGGGAAAGGTGCGGAGCAACAGCTTGATTAACTTAGCACGCAGGCATCTGCCCCAGGCAAGTTCCTTCAGGCCATGCCTTCTGCTGCCAGCCACTGTGATTTCATTCCCCAGCCAGCAGGTAAAGGCTCCATCTCAGCATCCTGCCCGCCTCTCCCTGCAGTCCCGAAGAGGCCTGCCTGACTTCAGACTGGAGAGCCAAAGCACTTGGACCCTCCGAATGCAATTCAAACAGGGAGGACCCCTGACCTAGAACATTCCCCAAAACTGATGCTCCTCAGTCACTGAGACCCTCAAACCAAGTGTAGAAAAGTACATCCTTCATTAAGAGGTTGTAAGGAAAAACGGATTTCCCTAGCGGTCCAGTGGTTGAGACTTCGCCTTCCAATGCAGGGGGTGCAGGTTCGACCCCTGGTCGGGGAGCTAAGATCCCACATGCCTCGTGGCCAAAAAAAAAAAAAAAAAAAAACCCAAAACATAAAACAGAAGCAATATTGTAACAAATTCAATAAAGACTTAAAAAATTGTCTACATCAAAAAAATTTTAAAAAATAAATAAATAAAAGGTCGTAAGGAAAAAGAAGAATAAATTTGATTTTGTAAAAGTTTAAGACTTCTACATGGCTCAGCAAAACATTGTAACACATAACCAGAAATAAAGTGGAGGCCAGAATTCAGTGAAGTGTGGAATGGAGGTGTCCCAAATAACAGGGGGCGTGCCAGGATTCCCCAAAGACCACGGAGGGAGCAGAAAGCTGGTAGAGGAGGGACAGGGACCTTAGACTGTGCTTCCAAGTGCCCAGTGCCACAGGAGCAAAGGAAAGTGCTTGGGGGAGGGACTCATGGCTCACAGGCACCCATGGCAGGTGACAAATGCTAGAGCCAGAGGACAGCCACCATCTTCGGCCCTCACTAAGCTTCTGTGTTGGTCTGCTCGGGCTGCTGTAACAGAGCACCACAGACTAAGTGGCTTACACAACAGAAATTTATTTTCTCACAGTTCTGGAGGCTGGAAGTCCAAGATCAAGGTGTTGGCAGGGTTGGTTCCTTCTGAGAGCCGTTTAGGGAGGGATCAGTTCTGGGCCTCTCTCCTCGTTTGTAGGTAGTCGTCTGCTTCCTGTGTCTTCATCTTTTCTCTATGTCTGTATCCAAGTTTCCTCTTCTTATAAGGACACCAGTCATGTTGGATTAGAGCCCACCCTAATGACTTCATTTTAACTGAATGTCCTCTTTAATGACCCTATCTCTAATTAAATTCACATTCTGAGGTGCAAGCAGAAGACTTCAACATGTGAATTTGGGGGGAGACACAGTTCAGGCCACAACAACCTTCTTATTGGAAAGTTTACCTTTCAGTCTTTTGAATAGTCATGTTCGTTGGAATGCTGTCTTTAATTGAAATTTTTTTAATTTTAATGCTATAGGGAAAAGTGTACCCCATTTGTTTCTTGATAAAATGCTGGAGAGTAATTTTGCTTTTTCTGTTCTCAAGAATTTTACGTTTCAGTCCTCTAGGATGGAAAAAGGCCATCTAGAAGTTCAGAAGTGTTTTTCAGTGTTATTTAGTAGTTTTTCCACTTCTCTTGGCCATCCTGTGAAATTAGAATTGACACGTCTCTAGAAGTTTCAGTTTTGTTTATTTCAGGGTCGTCCAGCACCATCAAGGGATGATGGGATTCTTTCCAGTGCCCCTTGTAAATCATGGCATCCAGAACTGAACACAATATTCCCCAGTAGGATCTGCCGGCCCCGCGTGCAGGGGATTTTACAGCTTTTGTTCCAGGCCATGTTCTTTGATTGATCACATGAGCTTTGGGCAGCCACATCATTCAGAAGCTGTTGCTCACTGTCATTCAGAACCTGGAAAGCTTTTCAATGTGTGTTGCGGTTACCCGTGGATCCTCAGTCTAGCACTTCTGCAGAGGCACACGTGTGCGTGTGCATGCCTGTGGGTGTGTGCATGTGCCTGTGTGTATGCAGTGTATATTTATGTGTACTCGTGTATTTTAAACTGCCACATAGATTGTTAGCTTTATCTTCGTGATATTTTATTTTGTCAGGTCTGTTTCATCATTCCAGCCTGTCAGGAACTCTTTGGACCCTCATTCTGTCAGTTATTGCCTTGGCAGTCATTCCCTCTATCCCTTAGTCCAGTAATGAAAATGTTAAACAGGAAAGGGCTAAGGACAGATCTTTGAGGCAGCACATCGGAGAGCTCAGTCTAGGTCGACACCACCCCATTAAAACGGCCTCTGCATTTGCTTGCTCAGTGGTTTATGAACTTTACGAAGCCATGTAGCCTACATTTTTCCAACTTATTCACACAGATATAAGAGCGACTTTGTTGACTATTCTGCCTAAATCCAAATAATAATGGTACTTTGTTTACAGCTTCTTCCAGATCTACAAAGCTAAGGTTTTTTGGAGAAAAGCAAAGAATTATTTCATTTAATTTGTTCATGGTTAACGTGTGCCAGCTTTCAGTTGTCAACACAGCTCCTTTTAAGCAGTTACAAATCATTTTTAAACATTAGCTGTGAGTTTTGCATGAGAATAACATGAGTTTCTCCAGTCGATAGTTTCCAAAAACCACCTTCTTTCCCCTTTTGAAAATGATCACGTTCTCTCAGTTTCACACTCCATTCTCCCATGCGAATTCAAAAGTTATGAGGCAAGTTTTGTCAAATAAGCTTTGAATTATTGTAACCTAAGGACTCACCAAGAAAGGGGATAGAAGGTTTTAGGGGAGATCTGCCCCACCAGGAATGAAGATCGAAACAGATGGACCCAATACCAAAAATACAGGCTTTTAGGGATGGTATTTATTTCTTCTTGTGGATTTTTTTTCTCTAGAGCCAAAATCTTGGGTAAAACAGTCATTTGAAGATTAGTACAGTGGAGAAGGAGAAACTAAGTATTCCAAGTTTGTACCCCTGAATTGAGTATTTAATCCACATCTTATCTTGATCCTGTCTCTTTCCTGCATGTTCAGTTGGTCCCAATGAAATTCTAAGTTCCTTGAGGTCAGGGGTGTGTCTGTTCTTTCCTTTGGAGCCTCCACCATGACTAGCTCAGCACAAGACTTACAGAATTGCAATACATACTCGTTGTCTGGACTTGAAAGAAACAATCAGTGAGCCAAGAAATTGGGGTAGAATCCAAATTATGTTTTTCATGACATGTGCACCTGCATCTTTCCTTCCTTTGTAGCTTCAGCATCCATCATAGAGCTGGTTACAGAAAGAGCATCATAAGTGCTTGCAGAACTGAACACAAAGTAGGCATTTAATTTTTTTGTTTGTTTGTTTTAGCATTGACATAATATACACTACCAAATGTAAAATAGATAGCTAGTGGGAAGCAGCTGCATCGCACAGGGAGGTCAGCTCGGTACTTTGTGACCACCTAGAGGGATGGGATAGGGAGGGTGGAAGGGAGACACAAGAGGCATTTAATATTGATTGAGTGATGCATGACTGTTGGAGATCAAGACCTGAGGACTGATCTAGTCCAGTGGGTCTCAAACTTGAACAGGCAGCAGAGTCACCTGCAGGGCTTGTTAGAAACAGATTGCTGGCTATTTACAATAGCCAGGTCATGGAAGCAACCTAAATGCCCGTTGACAGATGAATGGATAAAGAAGATGTGGTACATATATACAAAGGAATATTACTCAGCCATAAAAAGGAACGAAATTGGGTCATTTGTAGAGACATGGATGGACCTAGAGACTGCCATACTGAGTGAAGTAAGTCAGAAAGAAAAAAACAAATACCATATATTAACACATATATATGGAATCTAGAAAAATGGTACAGATGAACCGGGTTTGCAAGGCAGAAATAGAGACCCAGATGTAGAGAACAAATGTATGGAAACCAAGGGGGGAAAGTGGGGGGAGGGTGGTGGTGCTGGGATGAATTGGGAGATTGGGATTGACATATATACACTAATATGTATAAAATAGATAACTAATAAGAACCTGCTATATTAAAAAAATTAAATTTAAAAAATATTACCCTGTACAAATATTTTTAAAAAATAAAATAAACAATCAAAAAAAAAAAAAACCAGATTGCTGAGCTCCCCCAGGAGTTTTCTACAAGGTGGTCTAGGATGTGGCCTAAGAATGTGCATTTCTTACAAGTTCCTAAGTGATGCTGATGCTGCTGGATGGAGGGCCACACTGGGGGAACCGCTGCTCTTGCCAATGTGCTTGAAAAGGCAACAGTTGTTATAACTCAGTTAGTGCCTTTACTACTGATACTGCTTTTTGTTTTTGTTCCTCTGCTTAGGTATCTTATTTGGATGCATAGAAACACCTCGCATTCTGAGATTATAATGGTCTTTATCCTCTGTCTTTGTACAATTTTCTCTTTCTTGTGACTGTTGCAAGATGCAGAAAGATTTGATCTTGTGGACTGGATGGAGTGGGTGATACTCTGGAGGTACCAGGGACTGACTTCCCTTCCTTCAGTAAAACGTGGAAGCAAAACGCGGGTACCAACTTCGTCCTATACGGCCAGGTCCCATCAAGCTGCAGCTTTCGGAATGACCACGTGGTCTATATGTTCACAGAAAAGGAAAGGAGGGAGGAAGAGAGGAATGCACATAAGTCCTAAGAAATAATCTCATTAATTCCTCTTAGAGAAAAAAAGTAGTTAGGAAATATAATTCATGGAAGACCTAATTCAGATCTTTATTATTTCTTACCAAAAACGTTACACTCAACACTGCCCCTCTTCCTCTTCAATCCACTTCAAACTCTCCCAAACACGGTATCTGACTATTTCAGTAAACCACGGGCCTGATCATGTCACCCCTTTGCTCAGACACCGTTCAGCGATATTTATCTCATCTCACATGGGATTAGGCACTTCCAAAAATAAAAGCAAAGGAAAAAAATCCATAAGGAAAATCTTCAAAGATTCGATATATAAAAATGGAAAAGATCTTTGTATTAAAAAAAACCCCAAAATGAAACAGTGAATGACAACCTGAGGAAAACAAATGGTTATGACATATATGACAGAAGGAAGTGCCTGTAGTATATAAAGATTTTACAAATCAATAATAAAAGACTGGATACATTACAGGAAAAAATGGGCAAGGACACAAAAGAGAAAATGTACAAACTACAGAAATGGTCTTTGAAGAGCTTTAGAGAATTCAAATCAACATCTCTTGAACCAACATTTGGTTGGGTGTCTTGGACATCTGAACAAGCCAGTCACCTCAGTCATGTCACCATGATTAACTCTTAAATGAACTTCTCACTAGTCTCTATATGAGAAATACGTGGATCACATGATCTCCCCAAACTTCTGATCCCAAATTAGAGCCAGGATATTGAGTAAAACAAAGCCAATTAAAGACAGGAGCAAAGAAATCAAGGCACAATCTTCATCCCAATCCTGATGGAAACAGCCAATAAACAGGGTCCCCTGGCATAAGAAATTAAAAGCATCATATCAGGTTTAGGCAGAAGAGTCCCCTTCCAAAGATGACCATAAAACTCATGCTCCCCACAAGCTAAAAATAGACACAAGTTGTGTGCCTTTCTGTTTGGAAAGGAACCTCTAGGTTTGGGGTATTTTGAAGGAAATTCTAAATTCCTGGACAGTTTTACTGGAATTCAGTCAGGTACTTAGATTAGGTAGTGACCGCAGTTGTGAGCCTAGGGCTGAAATCCCTGAGACAATGATTACTATGGATGCCAGAGTGTGATAATAAATTCTAGAAAGTGGGATCATACAGGCCATCATTTAGTTGAAAGGTTCTCAGTCAAGTAAGGTATGTTAAAAGAGGCAAGATTTATACCTTCAGGCCAATCCTTGCCCAGCCAAGTTCATAATCTATCTTTTTTTTTAAAAAAAGAAACCTTTCTTCAACTATGTATAGTACACAAATTCACAAGTTAGCATGCTCAATTCCAAAAATCAATGAGTCTGTAAGCTAAAACAATAATAATTATCATTGTTGAACATTTAGTGCTGAGATAAGCTCTTTAGATACCTTATTTCACTTCATCTTCACAATAACTTTTTAAGAAGGTATTCTTCCCCTATTTTACTCTTGAAGAAGCTAATGCTTAATAAAATCAAATAACTTGCCCAAAGGCATACAATTACTAACAATAACATTACTAATCTTGCACTTCTTACTCTGGAATCAACAAAATGCCTATCTAGTTGTTTTCTAAAATGTGTTCAACTAAAAATGTGTTCAGCTTAAAAGTGCCTTTCTCATAACACTTACAAGTAACAGAAGTCAGAACGGCCCTCTGACTTTATACTGGGTTTATTCACATGGCACCAGTATAAATGAGCTGGTCACAAGTGTTCATGCCACAATCAGGATATTTGTACAGATGCGCGGGAAGGGTTTGTGGTTTTTATTAGCATTTATAGTCCTCAAGGTAGAAATTTTGAGAAGGTTTCTAGGTATCATCTTTACGTGTGGGGATGCCTGTAGAGGTTTTTTCTGCTGTGCAATTACAGTGAGAATATACAAGCTCAACCTGAAGGGGAAAGGCTGGCTTAAATTGGCAGTATTATACCTCTCAGAAAGTGTAAGATGGTAAACAGGACTTTGCTAATGTTCTTCAGTGTGCAAAGAATGTCCTGAAATGTGATACCTTGAATTGTCGTGTACGTGATTCCCATTGAATATTTGTAAAAGAAAATAGAAATGAGCTAAATTTACTCCTGGAAAGCTTCAATAGATAGTTTTCATTGTTAGAATAGTCAATTCTTTAACCACCCTGGAATATGACTCCGTTTCCTTTCCTTTAAGAAAAACCCTCATTACTGTTAATCTCTTTTTTATCTATCTATCTGTATCTTTTTAACTAACTATCTGTAGTTACTTAACTGTAGGGAGAAACATTACATTTGCAAATTTAGTCCGTAAAATCCTAGATACATGAACAACATTGAAAACCTCTGGGCCTCTAACAAATGGAAACCAAGTTCACAAATTAAGAGAATCCAACCCATTAAATCAACCAGAACTGCCAGGCTGTCAGTAGCCAATAAATGAGCATTGTTGAAAATAAAGTCATGCTTGCTTATAAAAGCAGCTATTACCGATGAGACTAAGACTTTGACCTTCGAGCAGGAGCGGCAGCATAAACCCACAAAGGAAATGATAGCTGTCGTCCATTGAGCATCTACCAGTATCCAGACACTGCAGCACCCACAGCACTGTATGCATTCGTTCTAACATCCTTTTGGGGGGACATCATTAAACTAGCAATTATGGATGAGGAAGCTGAGGTTCAGAGAAGTTAAGTAACATAGGGTCAGGGTTAGTTAGTAAGTATTAGAGACTTAAGCCCAGGTCTTCAAAACCCATGCTCCCCTTACATCAGTACAGAAGTGCCAGTTGAGACTGTTCTGTATGAGTCCCCTTTCTAGAACGTATTATTATACTCTGGCATCCGTTATAATCATTGCCTCAGGGTTTTCACTTCCAGCGTTACTTTGGGGGTCACTACCTAATCTGAATATTTAACTGAATTCATAAAAACAGGCCAGGAATTTAGAATTTTCTGCAGAATACCAAAAGCCTACGGGCTTCCTTTCCAAATAGAAAGGCATGCTATTTGGGTATACTCTCAGCGTGCATGGAGCATTGTTTTTTTATGTCAATCCTTGTGCCAGGGACTTCTGTCCAAATAAGAGTTGATGGTTTCTAGTTCCTGTGCCAGAGGGCCCTATTTATTGGTTGTTCCCATCAGAGCTGGGATTTAGATTGTTCCTGAACTTCTTTGTTCCTGTTTTGGTTTTTTGGGGGTTTTTTGGGTTTGTTTTTTTTTTGCGGTACGCGGGCCTCTCACTGTTGTGGCCTCTCCCGTTGTGGAGCACAGGCTCCGGACGCGCAGGCTCAGCGGCCATGGCTCACGGGCCCAGCTGCTCCGCGGCATGTGGGATCTTCCCGGACTGGGGCACGAACCCGTGTCCCCTGCATTGGCAGGTGGACTCTCAACCACTGCACCACCAGGGAAGCCCGTTCCTGTTTTTAATTGGCTTTGACATTAGAAACTTTCAGTTCTGATTTTGGGTCAGGATTTTGGAGGACCCATCAGAAGAGGTTCAGAAGGAGCAGCACAACTGAGGCCTTGGATTGTCCAGATGTCCCAGAGACCCACCAAGTAACGGTTCAGTACTGAGCCATTGGTGTTGATTTGAATTCTACGAAAGTCTCAGAAGACTACATCTGCAGTTACTATTATATATTTAAAATAATTGATAATTAGCCATGTCTTTAAAAAGAAAAAATATCTTTTTTCTAGGCCAATATTTAACAAATCAGAATATTCTTTCTTCAAGGGCAGGTCTCAGGTTGTAGAGCCTGAAGCTCTCTTTAAGAAAAAGTATATAAAATTAAGAATAGGAAGCTATGTATTAAAGTTAACATTTTTAGAATGGGGAAAGAAATCACAATACATTAGAAATAGGAAATTTGGAAAAAAACATAACTATCACAAATCCCCAAATATAATCTGTCATACTCTCTAATATCACGTACATGTTTGATTAATATTTTTTGATTGCCTCATCTGATGACAAGAGTTTTGTAATGTCAGTATCTATAGAGATTATTGAATGATGATGCAGTGCTTCCCTGTCATGGTTAATTAATCTTATTTTTAAAAAATTATTGATACTTTAGAAAAGTTTCTTATAGCATCATTTGTTATCGGTAAATTTTAGGACTGTTGTCCAATCTGAGAAAAGCCTCTATTCAGTTAGCTTTATTATTAGAGATTTGGAAGAATTTTTCACAAACTGGCTTCTAGCTTTGTACATTGCAATTGTTGCGTCTACCATCCACAAACCTCCAAGTGCCAGGTGCTATTGAACAAGTTCCTTGTCTGTGTATATCCATGTCACAAAGATAGGTGGTAAGAATATTGCTTTGAAGTTCTTCCCACACCAAGATATCTGGCAGTAACTTAACTCTTCATAGGAGGAACTGCAAACCACATAAAGACATCCCACTAAACCAATACTAAATACAGCCCCAACTCAACTTCCCCACGAATGCCTACAACCACTCCAAGTACCACCTGATGGAGGGAAGGTGATGGGGGAGGGACAGGGATCAGAGCGGAAAAATCAACAGACTAGCCAGTTGCAGTTAAAGTATCTCAGTAAAGCATGTCCTTGGGTGAACACAGTGCTAAGCTCTCCCCAGGGGTTTTGAAGGGACCTGTGCCATTGAGTCGCCTGGGGCTTAAGCTTCATTTGTGGTAAAAGGGAGATTTCCAGTATTTCTGTGTAGGAACAGCCTTGTAATTCCAGCTGTAATATCAAAACACTTTTCTCAGAAACAGTAAGAGTTTGGGTTCCCTTGCTTTGCTCCCATACCAGGCAGAAGAAGCAGAGCATCACCCAGCTCCAGATTGCTGGTGATGCCTCCCTAGGGCAGCCAAAAAGGGAGCAGCGGTTCTGCGCTGCCAGTCAGGGCTGAGGCATTGTGGGAAGTGGGCACCACGAGCCCAGATACCCTATCCCACCCCAGCAAACACAGCCCAGCTGCCCATCACTTCCTCCTTTCCTTACCCCTGTGAGCCCCAGGAGTGGATCCACCCATTTCCCTGTCCACCTCTCATCATTTCAGCCCAAGTTTTGTTGTTGTTTTTCTTTAATTTTAGTACAGTTGATTTTCAAAGTTGTGTTAGTTTCAGGTGTATAGCAAAGTGATTCAGTTTTATATATATATTCTTTTTCAGATTCTTTTCTAGTACAGGTTATTACAAGATATTAAATATAGTTCCGTGTGCTACACAGTAGGTCCTTGTTGTTTATCTATTTTATGTACAATAGTGTGTACCTGTTAATCCCAAACTCCTAATTTATCTCTCCCCCACTCCCTTCTCCTTAGGTAACCATAAGTTTGTTTTCTATGTCTGTGAGGCTGTTTCTGTTTTGTAAATAAGTTCATTTGTATCATTATTTTTTTAGATTCCACATATAGGTGATATCATATGATATTTGTCTCTTCTTTGTCTGACTTATTTCACTTAGTATGATCATCTCTAGGTCTATCCACGTTGCTGCAAATTTTCAGCCCAAGGTTTTGATAGCTGTTTTGGAAGCTGTCTCGCAGCTTCTCCCCTTGGGTTCAGTAGCTCAGACACACACCTATACACACACTACCTTTATGAGGGCTTTCTAAGAGGACCTTGCCGCTTGCAAGCAGCCTTGAAAAGGCCCCTTCCATGTCACCCACATCCTGTTTGGTTTTCCCCTATGTAGATAAATACAAGGTATTCCTGGGTATAGATAAGAACAAAGAAGGGGGAGAGACGCAGGATAAAGAGAGAATTGAAAAAGACTCAACTGCATTTCTGGAGAGACAGGACTTGGAGAGAGTTCCAAGGAGTTTTTTCTCGAAAAAACAGGACCCTCCATGAATGAGAAGATGGTGTCCACGCTCAGGAGGACCATGGTGGATGGACCAATCTTTGCTGCCTGTCCTCTCCCTTCCCTCCCCAGGCTGCTAGTCGCTAAATAACAGGGGAGGCGGGGGGATAGGGTGAGATGGAAAGTTCTTGGAAGAAATGAGGGGATGGAGATGGTGAAGGAAACCCAAAACAGCAGCCGTGGCCACTGGCTGAACCCAATCCCTGTGGCTGTCCGTAAAGAACACAGGCGAGAAGTAGATTACCTCTCTAGAGATAGTCTACACTTTTTAAAAAGAATTATCCTCAGGTTCACACACTGAAGGACATTGAAAGAAAACCACAGGGCTAGTATAATGTCAAGGTTAACATTTTAATTGCATAAAACAGCGAGAAAGCCTATGCTTGTCATTTTTACAAGGTTACCTTTCCTATGCAATAGAGGCTTTTATCCAACAACTATATATGAGTTGGTGACGTGACACAGAATATGACTTACATAAATGGAAGAGCTCACACTCTTTTTTTGCGCGTAGCTCCTCCAGAAGGCACCATCAAGTAGCAAAATGGTGGCCTTTTAAACCTTTCCTCACAGATAAGAAATGCACATATGTGTCATTTTGTAGTTTTGAATGCACAGGGCCTAATTCTCCTGTGGTATGTATGCCCCCTGCCAATGCCCAGAGCCCCATCGACTTCAAAGAGGGGTTTGCAGGTGGAATAGCAGATAAGCGGTGGAGAATTTAGCTCTTTTGGATGATGTGATCACATAACAAAAGACTGTTGTAACCCCATGAGAAGGCAGTGTTAAGGTTACTGTTGGAGCCTTAACTCTGAATTCTCTGAATCTAGGGCAATCCAGAGTACATAGCCCCACAGCGCAATACTTCACAGTGTTTTACAATGAGCAGAAAAAGAAAAAAAAAATCTTGTAAAAGGTGGGAAGCCTTTCAGATCCGTGCACTGGATCTTTTTCTTTCTTTCTTTCTTTTTTTTTGAAAAATAACTTTCCAAGGTTGAAAAGTAGCTCGAAGTAAGTTTCAACACATTACACACGCTTAGGAAAATAACAGCTTCATATATAAGGTGTGCAAGGGATAAGTGTCCTTACTGGTTGATACACAAATGTCTATCTATGTTTTCATCTCATGAGACTCAGGAACACAAAAGAGGTTGTCGTCCATAAGCACAGACTTATTCATAAAAGACCCTCATTCCCACAACCAGTCTTGAGATAGAAATCCAAATCCTCAAGTGTGGATGAAAAACATCTGTTAAAGCCTTAAATCTCAAAATGAAGATGCAGTCACCTTAAAACAGGACTGATTCTTTTAAAAATTAAGAGAACACAGCCGCTCGTTAGTTTATATGTGGCGATGCTGAAGGATAACGTTCAATGACTTGGGTACGGCACACTAATTTTGTTCTCCCAGCCAGGAGGAAGACAGAACTATTTGTGATCAGCCTGAGCTAAAACACGGATTTGGCTGGATGAAAGCAAAAGAGGAAACACATGAGTCAAGAGCCACCAGAGAGAGGGCCCTGGCGGAAGTCCCCTGCCCCACCGCAGACAGGGGCCCCTCCATCCCCTGCTTTTCCCATCTTCTAGGAGAGGAGTGAGGAGAGCTGCTTGGGAAGGGAGGATGATGGCAGGAAGCAGAGAGATAAACACCTGGTGTAACCTGCTTTGTTCCCAGTGAAAGGGACGTCATCCTGAATTGAGGAACAGTCAGGAGGGTCAGTCCCCAGGGAAGCAGGCTACATCCCTGTTTGGGTAGAGGCATCCTGGTTGTGCAGTTTTTAACAGTGTCTCAGGAAAGAAGGGCAGGCGTTCATGACCAAGTAGCTGTCCAAGGTTCCAGCTGCCCTCTCTCTTCCTCCTCCCTCCCCTCAGCCCACAGAGGAAGCTCGGAGGGACCTCTGGTAGGAACGAGAACGGTTGAGGAGAATCCACCTCACTCAGTAAAAGCTTGTAAAAGCTGGTTTACAGGATCCCACACCTGCTGCTTTCCCTGACCTTTCTAATCTGGTTCCCACGACCTTCCCTCTTGTCCCACCCACTCCAGCCTCACTTGCCTCCTTGCTGATCGGCAAATACATCAGCCGCATTGCTGGTCTTGCACCATGCCCTCTGCCTGGAGGGCTCTTCACCATGTGTCTGAATGTCTTCTTCCCTCACCTATTTGGTGAGGCCTTCCTCACTTCCCTATCTAAAATGTCCATATCCCCACACCCTCTTTTTCTCTCCTCTGCTTGATTTTTCTCCTTAGCAATTACCCCTGAACTCAGGTTACTGAACTCAGGTTCAGCTGCTCGTTGCTCAAGAATCCCATACTGAGAGGCAGGTGCTGGGTCAAAAGAAAGATAGCTTTATTGAGGAAGCCAGCAATCCTGGGGAGAAGATGGATTCGTGTCCCAAAGAACCAGCTCCCAACTCCCCAGGTTTTGCTCGGAGATTATATAAGGAAATGAGGAAGGGGCTTTGTGCTGAGGGGGGAACAGTCTTCTATTTTCAGAGTTGATTGTCTCCATCACGTGGTTCTAAGTAGCCGTCATGTCTCTCCTGTGATGAGAACATTATCTGAGCCATAAATCTCTGGTCAGCATACTCTGTCTACTTTGTTCATATATCTTGTTTCTTATCTGTTTCCCCCACTAGGATGTAAGTTCCCTAAGGACACAAATTGTTATCTGTTTTGTCTATTTCTTTATCCCTAGAACAGTGCCTGGAACATTAAGCATTCAGATATTTATGAATGAATAAATCCCCTGAGGTACAAATCCATCCCTTCCCATCCATCCCCTTAAAATTTTGGATTCAGAGTAAACACGGAAGGTGATGAGCAAGGTGTCTTGTTAGGACAATCTAATGAATACTTAGCCTTTGTGTTAATTGTGTTAGAAGGAATGTCAGAGAAATCTTGTATTGCTTCCATGGTACTGTTGCAGAAGTAGAATTTGGACACTTCCAGAGAGGTAGATCTTGCGTTTTCTAAGAAAATCACCTGACAGTCAGAATTAACAATGGAATTGGCCTCCTGATGAACCCTGAGGAGATTCCCTGGCAACAGAGACTGGGAAATAGGTGTTGGGTGTTTTCTGACCAGAGCCCTGTAGGAGAAGTTCCCACCACGTAAAGGAGTTTAGTCCAACTCTTTTAGGGAGATCTCCCTAGTCCCTCTCCGGCTCTGACATTTCGGGATGCTCTGCACGCATGGTACACACAGTTTCCATTGCTCCGTGGTGCGTGATGGTGTTTTGCAGACATTTACACTTGGGGACTGGAGCTCTACTCCTGACTGCAGGTCCCCCTGGCTGCTTCACCCAGCTCTTCCTGGCTGCGCTTTGAATCACAGCACTGCCAGTGGGCAGGATCCCAGCCAAGTAGGTTGCCTGGCGTTTCTTGAAGAGATTTACTGTTCAGCAGTAATTCCAACAGGAGAAATCTGTTTACTGTAATTGAGTAAGCAGGTCACCTCTTATTTCTTCTGAAAATCGTGACTTCATTAATACGACCTCCAGGCAATTTCTCCAAGCTAGACATAGGCTTTGGTTAAAGCAAGATTCTACCTTTCCCGGCAGTAAAGATAAAAGACCTTATAAGAATGAACTAAAGATTCTAGAGAGAGTTGAGTTAGTTCCAGGGATATCGGGAACATTCTTGCTGGGGATTCAGAAGGAAGAGCATGAAACAAAAGTTCTGCCTGTTTGCATTTCAGTTTTGTTGTTATCATTTTCCTAATAGTCATATTTTGTGTGGCTGTTCCTATTTCTGAATCCAGTTGTCAAAACGTGGGATTCATATTAACATATATCCCAACAGTCTAAACTTAAAACTCTTATTCCTATATAAAAAAAAACTTATTTGAACTGGAAAGTTGGATGCTAAATTAATCATGACTCTATTTTATAGGACAAATGAGCCCAACTGTAGCAAAGACATTAGAAAGATTTGAGGCTCTGCAAAAAAGAAAAGATTATTCCCAATAGTTCTTTAGAAATGCCCATGTTAAGCCCAAATGACGACAGCCTCCTGAGCTTTAGAGTAGGCAACTTTAAAAAAATCTTTGACCGTGGAACCATGACAGTGATAACCTTCCAAAAGATAGTCTGGATGAAGCTTCGGTGATAACATTAAAACGTAACCAAACCCCAAACCTTTGTGGTCTTAAGTAAAACATCTCCCTATGTTTCATCGCACTTCCGTGACTGAGATTTATGGTGCTCTCAGTGTGAGAATCCTGCTTTACAGACACAGAAAGGTTCATGTTCCCCATTCATTGCTGAGTGGGGGAGAGCTGTGTACAGGTTAGGACTTTTGAGACAGGCTCACTGTTCTATTCCTATAAACCATATGAAAGAATCTCCTTTCCATTAACGTAATGTTTCCATAATGATATACAATGTTAATTTTTCATAACGATGTACAATGTTAATTTTTCATAACGATATACAATGTTAATTTTTCATAACGATGTACAATGGTAATTTTCATAACGATGTACAATGTTAATTTTTCTGGCGGTTCATACAGACTCAGATCACTGCCAGAAGGACTTTCCTGGTGTGACTTGCGACTGGCCATTTGCACGGGTCCTTAAGCCATCTGTGCAAGTTAACCATGGGGGCTTTACAAGGGTTATAGGAGGTTGAGTGTGGCACATAGTAAGTCCTTGGTGAAAGATCAGTAAGCTTTTTTATTGTGTTAGTTGGTGTTTTCAGGCTGATTACTCAGTATTGTTGGGAAAATACATGCCCACTAGATCATGGACAGTTTCTGTTCTCCTCCTCTGGCAGGCAGCCTTCCTGTACCAATGGCCTTGCATCACAGCTCCTGGAGCAACACACACCTGCTTTTCTAGGGGAACACTTTCCCTCTAATCCTCTTTATGCCATTCCTCTTTCTTCGTCAAAC
Organism: Aethalodelphis obliquidens; assembly: GCF_003676395.1. NCBI lineage: Eukaryota > Metazoa > Chordata > Mammalia > Artiodactyla > Delphinidae > Aethalodelphis > Aethalodelphis obliquidens. Next base: position 11,803,896 of record NW_020837971.1, read on the forward strand.
TCCCAGGTTGGAGTCCAGGTTGGAGCCTCCACAGCAGGAAGAGTGGTGGGTTAGGGAGAAAGGAAAGAATGAACACTTTGGGTGGTCCTACATCATGGATGGCACTGAGCTAAGGGCTTTACATGCACTACAACATTTTAGTTTTGTAACATCCTCGTGGAGTCGCTCATTTTTCTTTTTTTAAAAATTTTTATTGGAGTATAGTTGATTTACAATGTTGTGTTAGTTTCAGGTGTACAGCAAAGTGAATCAGTTACATCTATACATACATTCACTCTTTTTTAGATTCTTTTCCCATATAGGCCATTACAGAGTATTGAGTTGAGTTCCCTGTGCTATACAGTAGGTCCTTATTAGTTATCTACTTTATATATAGTAGTGTGTTTATGTCAATCCCAATCTCCCAATTTATCCCTCCCCCCCTTTCCTCCTGGTAACCACAGGTGGTTGTTTGTTTGTAATATCTGTGACTCTATTTCTGTTTTTTAAATAAGTTCATTTGTGCCATTTTTTTAGATTCCACGTAGACAGAAGACCTAAGATTCGGGTAAACAATTTGCCCCAAATTAGTTATTTCATCCTTTTGCCACACTTGTCCTGTAAGGCAATCCTGCCAGTTAAGGTAGAAGTTGATTGAGAGCAGACTGAGGCAGTCCTCCTTGAATTCAAGTTCTGTTTAACCCTGTGTTCTAATAATAATAGTGGCAACAATGCAAGTAACAGCCATGAGAGTAGTAATTGTAGTAACATAAGGATGGTAGTAACACCAGTAATGATAGTAGTAGAAATATTAGAAGTAGTCTGTCTCTTGATCTACTGACAGGGTTCAATATTCAACTTTGTATCTTTTCAGTATTCCTCTTTTAGATGTTCAAACAGTATCAATCAGGTCCCTGAGTTTATGGATTCTAACTTCTTGTTGTCAGGGACCCTCTGGACACTAGTAGGAACACAGTGTTTTGATTTCCATTTTTTAACTCTAACAAAGCAACTGTGATCTTTTTTTTTTAAAGAAAATATGTATTTGTACAGTTCTTTTTTATTTATTTATTTGGGGCTGCATTGGGTCTTCGTTGCTGCATGCGGGCTTTCTCTAGTTGTGGCAAGTGGGGGCTTGTTACGGAGCACGGGCTCTAGGCGCGGCTTCAGTAGTTGTGGCGCGTGGGCTCAGTAGTTGTGGCACACGGGCTTAGTTGCTCCACGGCATGTGGGACCTTCCCGGACCAGGGCTCGAGCCTGTGTCCCCTGCATTGGCAGGCGGATTCATAACCACTGCGCCACCAGGGAAGTCCCGCGACTCTGATCTTATTCAGGGCTGCGTTTGACACTTACCCTCACCGATCCAGGGACTCACATAAGAAGATGTGACAACAAAAGGTTATGATGTCAGGTGCTGTGGCTGAGAAATACCTGAGAACAGAGCTTGCACCGAGGTCCCTTTGAGCTCCTGGCCAGTGCCTGCTGGTTGTGGTGTGAGTCATGCCACAATGGTGCAGGGAGAGTCAGGCATGGGGGTAAGAATGTGTGTGGAGGCACCAAACGGCCCCCGCCTCTTCAACGTTCTTTGTGTTCTTCTCCATGAAGACTTACAACTTGGGAGAAACTAAGTCAGTTTACACCCAGTACTCTGCATAAGGTGTCATCTGAAAGACTTTCACTTTCTGAGTCACCTTCCCACGTTTGGATCCACATACTTTCCAAGTATATATTTCTGACTGTCAGCAGTTTCCCCCATCCTACTGCTCCCCTTTGCTGGGGTTGAAGGAAAATGAAATGCTGTTGCCATTGACTTTCAGAGTAGAAACTGATTGTATTAACTGACCAGTAATCAAAGAGAAAACACTTAACTAACAGTGGCTTTGAGTCTTTTCAAATATCCGTTCTCTGTTTAAATTCTTTCACTTGGAAAGCGAGGAGCAAAACCAGAGGGCACATGCACAAGCACAGCCCAAGAGTATGAAAGCTTCCGGGTGACGTGGGATTGTCTCAATCTGAGTGGGACGCCTCTGAAATCCTCCCAAGGGAAAGACCAGGAGCTCACTTTCCTTCTCGGGATAAGCAAGCTGCTCTGTTCCAGAGCAGGAATTTCTCTTTCTCGAACCCCCCACTCTCCTCTACAGTAAGCCATCCTTTAGGCTGGAAGGAAGTAAATGTCACCAAGATGCTTTGCCCACCCTTGCATGCATTGGAGGGACGGTAGTTCCTGGAAGACCCCCCTAATTCAGAAGCATGGAAAAGTGACTCCCCATCAGCCAGAACTAGAAACTGACTGCCCATACGGCCGGTACTCGGTGATGGTTTGTAAAAAGCCAGCACACACCCAGAGAAAGCTGCAGTCCTTTCTAATGTGAATTTCTCCTTCTTTAATATTCCAGATTTGCTGGGGAGCAACACTGCCTGGAACACAGCAGGCACTCAGTAAATATGTGTGGTCTGAACAAATAAAGATGTATACACAGTTCAGTTTTTGTACCAATGACATTTTTCAGGTTTAATAATTTATGGTTGAAAGCAAAGAGATAATAATAAATTACCATGGGGATTTTTTTCACTTGCTTGTATTATCTTAGATAAAATAGTTCTTTAAAAAGAAAGTTCTGGAGGCCTAATTATTTTGGTCATTTAATCACATATTTACAAGGAAATTATTAGATGAGAACTGCCTTTAGAATTCGAAGCCAATAAAAGACTCCCCTTGGTATAAGTGGTTATTGGTTTAAGATAGATCCAAAATACACAGATAAGCCATCCTCCCTTCTCCTCTGTGTGCCCTTGAGCCAATCATCGAAGGTCTCTGGGTCTCATTTTCCTTATTTCTCAAGGGTGAGGTTGGGTTTCACGAGAGTTCGAGTTCCAAGGACCCTGCCAGCTCTGATTCTTATGCATTTGGCAGAATCCTGGCAGAAGAATCCTCAAGTTAGAAGTCACACTTTCACTGTGGGTGGTCCCTTAAGGACTTCACCCTTCATTTTTCCTTTCTCGTCAAACCCAACTCTCGCACCAGTAGGAACACCTTTCTTTCTTGCCACTTACAGTGGGTTTTCTCTCTCTTGTCTACACGAATCCTGTTGCTGTTCCATGGTTTGTGTATACCTCCAAAGAAATACATGCTCATGTGTGTCAATAATTTGTAGTCTATCTGCATATGCCACCAAACTTTTAAGATTTATGAGGGTAAGAAATATGCCTCCTTGTTTGTGGCATCATAGGCACCCAGCACAGTGCCTGGAACCCAGTAGAGACCAGACCTACTCAAGTACGGACCAGTTGCCTCCTGCATCAGAAGCAAGTTGAAAAGTTGCCCGTTCCTCAGCCCCCTGGATATCTGTGTCATCAAAATCTCTGGATGTGGAGCCCTGGAATCAGCATTTGAACAAGCATCCTTGGTGATCCCTCTGCACCCTGAAGTTTGACAGCCTCTGCAGTATACAGTCCATAAATATGTGTCAAATGCTGAATGAATATTTCCAAAGAAAGGGAAACTTGCCCTTTCCCCCAACAAAGGTTTTAGACTCACAAGGGCAACATCAAGGCAAAAAGACACAGGAAAAAAATACCCTGCACTTAAAGCAGTAATTACTAAGTATCGGCTGCAAAGTAACGTATATGTACTCTAAGGAAAAAGCAAATCCAGGCTCTGTCCCTCTAAGGTCAGTGTAACCAAACACTGAACAGGTGAGCCTTTGTTCAACTTTACTTTGATCCCACTGTCACTTTAAATTCGTTGACTCAGGCTGGCTCCTCCCCTGCTCCCAAATGACAGCTCAAGGAGATCCCACTGCTTCTGTGGTCGCTCTTAGGTGATACAGACACTGCACTTCAATTAAAAACAATGTACAAGGACTTCCCTGGTGGTCCAGTGGCTAAGGCTCTGCACTCCCAATGCAGGGGGCCTGGGTTCGATTCCTGGTCGGGGAACTAAGATCCCATATGCTGCAACTAGGAGTTTGCATGCCGCAACTAAGACCCGGCACAGCCAAATAAATACATAAATAAAAATATTAAAAACAAACAAACAATGCACAGATGAAGGTCATCGTCAAAACTGCAGCTTGGTTTGAAGTTTCAGTCCTCGGCACCTCCCACATCCTCTGTCTCAGCCAAATGGTGAGCAGAGAGCCTGCGTTTGGGAAACGGAGTCAAAATGTTCTCTCCCTTTGTTCCCACCTCAAGTTTCAGCTCCTCCTTCTCTGTCTTCATTTTCTGACCCCTTCAGAGGTGAGAAAAACGGGTACAGTCCAACTGGCACTCTGCCAGCTGGCTTCATGTTCATTGGACTGGGAGATACTTACAGTTGACTTTTTCTGAGGTTTTTTTGTAGTTTTTTGGAAACCTCCCAATCCTGGCCTCTTAATATAGATCCTTCGGTGCGAGCGATGTACTGCCTTTACAGTCTCTGTGCTCAGATCTGTTCAGCCCTCCATGGGGCTCCGTCAGGCAGGATCTAAGATGGTCCATGCCAGGGCTCTCTCATCCGGCCCCTAGGAAATCCTCACTCATACCAGAAGTCCCAGCCACCAGGTCCGCCATCTCTCATGAGCTTCCGCATTGGTGCAGCTAACCAGCCTGTCTCTCCCCTTTTGCATTTTCCAAGCAAACACCTGACGGAAGTCTGATGTGTCCCCTTACACAAGGGCATAAACAAGCCCCCTGTGTTGCTCCATGGAAACCCCTCCTTATCAACATTAGGTGAAGGGGAAAGAGCCCCTACTCCCTGGAGAGAGTGGGACTCACAGAACTCTAATAACTCTTTCCAAAAATGTGATTTAAAATTGTAAGCGTTTGTAACCTAGGTGAAGAATTAAGAGGTGTCCACTTAATTCTCAGACAGCCTCTTTAAAAATCTGCACCTTGGTTCAGGAATGCACTGCAGTGTCTGATACCTGCCACCATAGGATTACCTTAAGCCCCCTTAACGGAATGAGACGGCACTAGATATTTAAACATAACTTTAGTGGAAGCTCAGAGAGTAATCGAGCTCACTCAGAATGAATCTCCATGTGTCAGAGAGAGCCTTTGATTCTTTCCAACCGGGACGCCCAAAGCACAGCCAACAATAGTCAAGACCTTACTCAAGAGAATAAAAACCATCAAAGGGCCAGAGTTCCCTCAACCACCTGTGGCGCACCTTCCAATTTCCAAATCTCTGTCTGAGGACCTACCTCTCCGCATCAATGGACACCATCAAGGGCCCCGTATTTCAGAGAAAGCCAGTTGCCCTTCAGCCTGATCTGCAGCCTGATCCGCCAGCAGAAGTTCTGAGCCTTTGTAGGGAGGTATGGATAGGCTTTAGAGGGGTGTGAAATCCCCTTAAAAGTTACGTTAAATTTACAAATATAAATACGTCTCTTGGAAAAGGGTAGATATTTTTTATCAGATTCTCAAGGAGGTTCAAGATCAAAAAAAGCTTATCTCAGCCTTCAAATCTCAATGTGGTCTCAACACGGCATGCCTAACAGGTGTAAAAGAGATACATATATACCATAACCAGGTATTTTTTTGCACCTACTACATGCTAAGTGGGAGCAGAAGAGGCCACACAGAAAGATGAGCTGAGTTTTAAGAAAAGAATAGGGTCATGACAGAGAGGAATGAGGGGAAAGGCCATTTCAGGAAGTAGGACAAGCATGGACACAGGAAAGCCAGGCGTGTGTGGGAAATGATACACAGGCTGTCCGATGGGAACGCAGGGTACGCGTAGGAGAACGGTGGAGCCAATGCCAGAAAAGTGAGGGCTGAGGTGTGAATGGTTTTAACGTGAAGGGTAAGGACTTATTTTGGCGCCATAGAGAAATGGTGAAAATCATTAAGTAAGGAGAAATATTAACTTATCACACTGTATCATGATTGGGCATTTGCGTGTCTGTTTTCCCAGATAGAATATGAATGGACTTTGGGAAAGCAGAATCAGAGTCTAATTCATGTTTATACCTCCTGCACAACTCCCGGCCCATGGTAGGTGCTTAATAACTTATTAGAGAAAGGAGGGAAGATGGGTAGAGAGGAAGGAAGGGAAGAAAGTGGGGGAGGAAGAAAGGAGGAAGACGGGAGAGGGAGAAGGAAAGGCAGGTAGGGGAGGGCGGGGCTGGTCTTTAAAATAGATGAACAGAAAGAGAAAACACAAGACTGCTGCACTGGTCCAGGCAAGCAGCAATGAGAGCATTCATGAGGGGAGAGAGTAACATATTTATGAGATGCTTAGCTGCCATAAAATTCAAATTCCCATCTGTCTTTAAACAGCTTTTCTATAACCTGTTTAGGCTTTGTATTTAATGATTTAATTCATTGTAAGCAGAAAGGACCTGTAAGCGTTGTTTTACCAATACTGTTAGTGAATTTGTGCTCATTCCTCCTATGCTTTTGCCCAGTTTCCGGGGTGAACAGAGCACGCGTTTGCTGATGGCACGAGTAGAGGACAGCCGTGGAACTAGGAGATAGTAACTGACCCAGGGGCCCCCCACATCTGCATTGCGATTCTGCCCGCTCCCCTATCAAGGCAACGCTTGTTATGCCTGGCTGACTTTCACATCCTGCTAGCCCAGTCGTACTAAGAACCTGACCTTCAACTCAAACCCTCTTAATCCGTATGCTCTATGATGTTTCTCCCCAGACTGGGTAGAATTTGGATCAGCCTGTGTTGCGATGACATTTTTCACTCTTCTAAGATTATGATTTAATCTGTCCATCTCAGACCCACCTGAAGCTCTCTTCTGTTTTTCCAGATAACCTTTCAGGGCACGCTAAGCCTGTCATTTCCTCTTTGACCACATTTTATATACACGTATTTCATGTCGAATTTCCATAGCACACCTTCAAATCCTGAATCCTGAAATGTTAATTCGCTTCCTTTATGAACTTTCTAGTTCGTAAACAAAATTATTCTCCAGAATTTAGGATGTGGCTCCAGATGTGTCTGAGTGGCTACCTCTGCCTGTATAGCTATAAAAAAAGGAACATAGGAATTTGCCTTAATTTTTTATGTAAATGTATAACATTCTCCAAAGTTAATTGAAGATCATGCTCAGAAGTCACATAACTTACATGTAGTCGCCTAGAAACCCGAGCAGTGGATCTTTGTAACCTCGAGAATTCTGTCATTATATCTTTTTTTGTGAGCCAAGCCAGAGCAAGCATGTGACACAGGGTAAAAAGAATAAGATAAAATTAACAAGTGGCAAATCAAATTACAGTTCCTGCAATTATCATTTCTCAATTATTTAGTGAACATCTACTATATGCAGGTTGCTGAGAGAAGGCAGGAAGATTAAGGGGGAAAAAAAGAACTGACTAAAACCGGGTTCCCTTATGTAGGAAGGGACTTGGTAAAAGAGGCAATCAGGTGCACATTATTCATTGTAATACAGGGCACACCGTGAATGTCCCCTTATGGGAGTGCAGAGGACAGCAAGCCATCCTGGCTCCTGTGGGCACCAGCCCTACCTGGCAGGGCAGCTGCTACTCAGCTCTGGTTCCCATACAGGAACAAGAGTCGAGTGACCACACCTTCCAGATTATTTTTAAGAAAACTGGACAATGCATATTTTATGTAGACGCTCTGACTTTTTAATCTTGTCAACCAATTTGAACTTTTTAAAAGCTCTATTTCTGTATGTGTGGGAATGGGGCACCCCTGTCTTCATGTCCATGTACCACCAGCTTCTACCTCTGAACTAGAAGTGAGGGTTCTCAGAGGGAGTTAGAATGAGTCTAGAAAGGTGGGCTGGAGCCAGAGTCATTCTCCAATACGGGCTGAGCAGTATGATTTCATTCTCTGATGAATGGGAGCTATCATAATTCTCTTTTTAATTTTTTAATTAATGGTATAATCCCATCTATGTTTTAGAAAATTAACTCTGGTGGCGGAGGGGCACTTGACACGTGATTTGATAACATTTGTTGAATTAATGATTGAGAGAAAGAGGGAGCAGGGAAGGTAAGAGTTTAAGAGGCTGGTTAATAAGCTCTTTCAATGATCCAGACAAGGCATAATGAGGTGAAACTTAGGAAAATGAAAATGGCAAGAAAGTAATATATACAGAAACTATCTGGGAGGCAGAGCGATGCCTTTGTGGAGATCATTAACGCTATTCACTGAATTTTTCTGACTCTCCCCCTCTCCAGGACTTGATAGTACGGCACTTCCTGGCTCCCTCGTAGTTTAGGGGTGCCATGTAGCTAGTGCTGGCCATTGCGTTGTGAGAGAAAGTGATGGGATGACTTCTGAGTCAGAGCATTTAATTCCCACCCTAAAAAGCTCTCTATCCTTCTCACATCATAGGCAATGTCCAAGATAGTGACTGCCCCATCAGCTGGGTACCTAAGGTGACTACACTAAGCTAAGACCCCCTGCCAACTTATGATAGCCCGAAAAGAAAAAAAAATCTTTGTTGGGCTAAGCCAGTGAGATTTGGGGGCTGCTTGTTACCACAGTAAAACTATCCTATGCTGACTGACACATTTGTGTTTGCCTCTTTTGTCCAACTGCATTAATGAAGTAAAAAGAATGTCACTTTACTTCCCATAGCAAGATCAACCAGATGGGCAAAAATCCACGAGACCTTTGCAAAAGCATTTGTACCCATGTAGGTGATATGACCACGTTACATTCTAACACCACTGATATTCTAGCATCTATCGCTTTTTATGAAGTTTCCCAGGATTCTTTTTTTGAGGGCTCTTTTCTTCCAGTAGGGTTATCATTAATGTAATTAATTATTTCACTAAAACTCTTACATGCCTTTTCTCCTTTAATTTTTTACATGTGAAAGCCTAAAATAAAACTATGTGAATTGAATGACTAATTTGCACATCAATACAAAATAACCAAATTACCCGTGAAGTATATTAATGATCCAACTAAAGAATTCTACTTGTAGAGATGGAGAGAGAAAATAAGAATGAGAAAAGTAATAATATTTATGATGTAATGTGAGGAACTTTTAAATAGTAAACATTTTGCTACTCAATTAAAGTCAACTGTTACAGTTTTCTTTTCTATGAATCTGGAATAGAATTACAAATCTGGCAAGGGTATATTTTTGATGTCTGTGTCTCGAAATATAAATGTAGCTTAAGGAGAGTTTTATCATTTATTGTGCAGGCCACGAAAAGCTAGGATATGTATGGTCCTAGTATCATGTCTTGAGTTTAGATTTCTTCATCTGTAAAGTGAGGGGAGATATACGCTATTTCCTCTTCTCAAAAAATAAGCAAGAACCGATAAGGTAAGATCTATAAAGCTTTTGGCAACTCAGAAGTTGTCGTATAGGAACAAAATTGAATTGCCTGTTTATGGAGTTTAAAGTTCAGCCTAGATAAGGAAGATTTGTAATGATTGGGGGGAAATTAAAGAGAAGAGAACATAGTCAGATTCTTTAAAAGAAACATGCTGTACAGCCTAGCCTTCTAAAGGAATCAGCCACTGCATCTTTGTCACTTAACATTTTTAATCTGAACTGACAGATCACTGGAGAATAACTGTAGGGAATAATCCCCACACTGGCAGAGGGGATGGATTAAATCAACCATGAAAATAAGCACTGGCCCATGTGTCTATAGCCTAAAAGAAATTTGAGTGAACACAGTGCTGTGTTTAAACCAGGAGCAGTATCCATTGAACTGCCTGTAACATTTTCTCCTGCAAATGCCCATTTGAAGGGAAAGGCAAACACCAATGTTTTGAAAGCCAGGGTACATCTTACTTGCTCTGCTAACTTAAAAAAATTATATTATTTTATTAGCATAGGAATATAAAATAAGCATGTGTCTCCCTTTCCCCCCATATCATGGCTTCATTTTTAGTGAGTATGGCTTCACTTCTACCCTAAAAAATTTTAAATATCCCTGGGAAAACCATGCTCAATAAATGTTAGCTATAATTTTAAACCTTTTAACCTCCAGTGAAAAGGTGGATTGGTCTTCTGAGAAGAGATTATCAAAGATGTAAATAACTGTTTTTCACATTTAAGGAGGAAAAATAATGGGATTGAATGTTACATGAGCGCTTCTTTAAGTTGCTTTCTATTTCACCCAAATGCATTTTCTGTCATTAAACGAATATGGTATTAAGAAGGAAGGGTGGCATAGTCAGTGACATACTCTTAATCTCAGACCTCTAAAAACAAACAAACAAGCAAAACCCCCTTAATTATCCTGAACTGGAGAATTAGCAGAGCAGTGAGAACTGATACCCAAAGCCTTTGCTAAACTCCGTTTAGAAAAGGAAACCAGTTCTTACTGGAGAGTTAGGATTCTTTGATGAATAAATTTGGCCTCATCCGTTGAGCAAAAGGATTTCAAATCAAGAATGAATATTTCTGTATACAGTCTATGATCCCTGCAGGTTATGGAAAAATTAATCAAGCAAAATCAAGGAACAGAATCTAGAATTCTGGACTTTAGTTAAAATGCACACTCAAACCCTACAAGTTCTAATTTGATATGGTATTACCACCTGAAGAAGACTTGACAATCTGATGGCAATAGGCAGGAGGGGGTTATTTAAATCTTTTTTTCTGAAGGAAGATCTTATTTTTAAAAGTTTAGTATCGATGGAGCCGCATTTTCTTGGCTCATGCTATACGCTATTTGAGGAGAGAATATCCACGCCAGGTTCCTCAGAGCTAAAAATCCCTGACACTGATGCTTTTCTAGTGCTTGGGGAGGTTCTGCTAGGCCCCAGGTTGTCCTAGTTAGTCATAGAACGTTCCAGCTCTGGTTTCCCATCTTTGAATCTTTCAAGAACATTTTTTGTATTTCTTTCTCCTCTCCTACTAGACGATCTGAAACACTTGGCCTTCAGGGAATTTGCATTTTTTAAGAAATTCATATGCGTGTACCCTCCCAACACCTATTTACATTTTTAATCATCCAAAGATGTCTCTTATGCTCACCAGAAGTTTCTCTTTGGCACGAATTAACCAATTTCACCACACTGGATAAGCTTGGTTCTAGATTAATCCATGCAGCCTTAGTAAGGGTAAACTTAAGAATTTCATTAGGCTTATTTTATACTGAAGAGATCTCATTACTTCCTCCAGAGACCCTGATATATAACACATATATTGTGTGTGTGTGTGTGTATATATATATATAAATTATATGTGTATGTGTATATACATTAATATATGTGCATTGTGCATATATGTACATTGTATTTACGTATATTGTATGGATATATACATTGTATATATGTACTTATTCATATATATACATTGTACATATGTACGTTATGTGTACATATACATTGCATATATGGACATCATATATATGCATTGTACATATGTACATGGTATATATATGTGTACGTTATATATACACTGTGTGTATATATATATACATCGTATATATGTACATTGTGTATGTACATATATATGTGTGTAAAACACTTCTTCATCTATAAAATGGTCATGTATGACTACATCAGATAGAGACACCTTCAGGTTACTCCTAAGTGGATCCCTCTCAATATTAGTTCCACACACATGCATAAATTTAGGTCAAAGAAAAGCAAGATGATGGGGTTCCAAGGTCGCGTGAGTTTGGTCAGTGTTAGATGAAGAAATGTTAATCAGGTTTCTTTAATGCTGAAATTCGAAGTCATTAATATTCTGATGCTCATTATGGATTTCCAAAAGTAGGATACAACATGCCATGTCTCATAAATCATTTGACCATGGAACAGTTTTCTTTCATGGGACCTATCTGGGGACTAGCATCCTGTGAAATGGTCTCTGAGAACATGTCTCCGACCATCAGGAACAAATGTCTATTGTGGATTTTTCAAAAGAAGTTTCGTGCCTCAATTGGTGTTATCAACAAAGCCCAAGGTGAATTCAGTTCCATTTAAGGTCTAGATCTCAGTGTAAGGAACTCAAGAAACTCAGTCCAAATAGTGTCCTGGGATGGATCTGAATATCACAATATCTCAGCTAGACTCCTCTCCACCCTCAGGATTACTCCCCCAAGGCAATCACGTTGAACCATTTCTGGTTTCAGCCTTATAGGTTTACCTGCACATTTCTAAATACTTTCCATTTACCTCTGACTCGATTTATTAGTTTTATGTACCATCTGTTCATTTCTGCTATGGTGTATTTGGGTTTAGCTCACTTATGACATCTCCCACTTTCTCCTCCTCCCTCCTCCTAATAGAAGTATAGAGTTATTTTTTGTTAACTTTGTAACTTTAAATAGCATATTTAAATCTCCATTTGTTCTGTCAACTATAGAGGTGTCTCTTGATTCCCCACTCAGTGCTCTGGTCCTCACTACCCCTCCTCCCTCCCACCAACCTCTCACTTCTACCTTGTCAAGGATGATAGCATTTGTATTCTCATTAAATCCTTCCTACTTTGTTTACAGGTTGTTTCAAAAAATTGAAGTCTAGTAAACATTCTTAACTTTAATGTGGCTACCTAATTATTTCCTGCAGAGCCAAAATATGTGCTCTGATCAGATGTCCTTCCCAGTCTGGATTTTTGTGCCACTCAAAGAAAATACTCAAATAGACTATCCTTTCATACTCTACAAGTGCTCAAAATTATGCCACATTTTATGCACAATTGAGTCATGTTGTTTGTCTCGTCTTGTTTCTTATAAAACTATGCATTTCTTCTTCTATTGTTTGTTGGTTTTGCCTGAAGTGTCTTACTGCCCATCCCTTTTATGATGATGAGGAGGAGGATGATGAAAAGAATGGTAAACCTTCTGTAGAAAGTAGTTACCATCTTTCAGCTTCTTACTTTTCCTATAGCATTAAATCCATTCAGTGTTTCTTCTTGGAACTCAATGACTTCTTGTTCTAGTTTGGAACAGATGCTTCATTTCTAGATTGTGGCTTTCCCAGGCAGCTTTTGTTTTCCCTGAAGTTTATAGTTTCCTTTCTTTTTCTTTTTTTCATACTCTCAAATTCTTCCAAAAGCACAAATACTTTATCACTTCCATGGAATCCCCCTTTTCTTCTGGACATATTTCACTAGAGCCCTTCCTTTATGCTGCAGTCTGGACTGGGTACTTACTCTTTAGAACTTCCAGACAGCTGTCATAGTGGGGCTCCCTTGTACTGTTCTTGTGGGGGATGCACACTGCTTCTGCATCCTAAATCTTCCTCTTTCTTGGTTCACCCCCTTATTTTGCTGAAGTATGTATTTAACTTCCTAAGAAAAAGGTAAGTAAAGATAAGCTAAGTCCTTGTAAGTTCCAAAATGGGCTTTCTTCCACTTTCACTGTTAACAGTTTAGCCAGCAATAAAATTCTTGGCTGGAGATCATTTTCTTTCAGAAGGTAGAAGGCATTGCTCCACTGATTTTAGCTTTTTATTGTTTTGCTAATGAGAAGTATGGTGCCTATTTGCGTTATGTCTCTTTGTATGTGGCCTTTTATTTGTCTCTCTGAACTCTTATTTAGGATTTAAAAAAATCTTTATCTTTGGTGTTCTGCAATTCCATGGGGGAAGTATCAGTATCATGGGGGGTGTTTTTCCTTTCACCTTGGTTGGCACTCAGTAGGAACCTGGATGGACTTCTCAAGACTCGGAAGAGCCATGAAGAGCTCTGTGTATTGGGGTGAGACTGTGAACTGACTGGTTTCTTCAGGGTGACTGAGAACAGAAGGATGTACTTTGGGGTGCCACATCCACATTGGAAATCCTAATTCTTCCCCAGTTTTTTCAGTTTCTTTAGAGGAGAGCCTTCCCATTATTTTCCTGAGAGTTTAGGCCTAGCTGGGGGCCATTCTGCAGGTGGAGATGTTGGGAGGTCAGCTGTTCCAGAGGAAGGCCTCAGCAAACCCCTGTGGGAATTCAGGGGAACTTGCCACCTTGAGTTCTCAGCCTCCCTGATACATTGCTGGGTGGGTGCAGCTCCCCTTGGGACGGCCCATGCCACCACTTCACCCCTTTGCTTTACAGTGGGCACTTGTCCTCCACTTTTTCCATCTTCCCTATTTAATGGGCATCTAAAAGCAAACAGTATGTCTCGGACTTACGATACTCCAACAAGAGTGTTCCCCTAAATGTCAACAAAGGCAGTAATGGGTGGAAAATTGCTCTTCTATCTCAAAGAAGGTGTTAAGGAATGCTGGAAGATTCCCAGATGTCTGTTTTCTCTTCTTTCCAACCAGTGATTTTTGTTTTGAAATTTTTTGCCAATGGAAGAACAGATTCATTTTTTGAAAAGAAATATCCTCAAAATTATGGAGATGGATAAACAAACTGCTCAGGTTGAAGGCCAAGGGAAGAGCCTTCCCCTCCTGGATGGGCTGCTAGGAGCCCCAAGGCCAATAGCTCCTGATCCCGTTGGGCGGGGGGCGGGCGTTGGTGCTTTAGAATGCAGACTTTGTCCTACCCTCTGGAATCCACTTGTCTAATAAGTTCCCCAGGCGATTCGGTTCCATAATTTGAGATAGAGTTGGGGAAAACACCTGACCGGAGAAAGAAGCTTGTGTGGCTCAGGCAATACATGGAAAATTTGTGGGAATATGTTCAATGGAAGAATTTCTGTCTTTGTTTTCCCCTGACATCTCAAGAGATACTTACATCTCTGCCTTAAATGCAAACAAAGCAAATGACAGATTAAAGATATTAGCAGTATTTCTGGAGCTGAGAACACTGACTGCTTGTGAGATGGTTACACATCATAATCTTTGAGGCAGAACTGATTTTGCTTGTTTGGGGCATTGCTGCCAAAATAAAGGCAAATTTTCCAGAAAGTCTTCACCTTCTGTACTTTTTCAAAGTCCCAAGTCCCCAAAATGCCGTTTCCATGTACCTTACAAAAACTTCTGTCTGCCGGTGCATGCTAGGGATGCTGTTAATGAGGGTACCAGGAAGCGTTCCTGACCTGCATCCTTGCTTCAGCTACCTTGGATGTTATTACCTGGTGGGGGGTTGGAAGGAGGGAAGATGTCCAGTTTTACCGACTCAAATTCTTCTGGTTGAGTTGTTCTAGATTCCATTTCTTTCTTCTTCTAGGGATTTCAGTGGGCAAGAAAAGTGAACAGTAAATACAGAGTTAGGGAGGCAAAGGCTACGTACATCAGGGAGCACGGGATTTCCTTTTCGGTGGCACATGAGTTCACTGATTTGTAAGACTGGGGCTGATCTGGGAGTCACTGTCCCCAATTAAGGGACAAAGCCATTTGGAGAACTCTTAGCTGCCACCTGACTATACTCTAGAGACAACACATCACAGAGTTCCATGGACAACGTAACCTGATACCCTACTTGGTTACTTTCCTTAAAATGTCACCAAGCTGCGCACAGTGTTGGGGCCGCCCAGGGTCTAAGTGTAGAGGAAACATTCTCTCACCACAGAGGCAAACTTGTGACACGAAGCAAGTGTGCTGTGGCCCTTCCCCACCTCCCATCCACTCATACCTCTCACCCCCTTTCCCTCGACCCCATGTCCCTGGTCTTAAAATAACTCATGGCTCACACTCAAATTAGCATCTTTATCCTCAAAATACACATTTATATTTCATATCAGCAGGCTTTAAAAAACATTTTGCCTGCAGCAGGACAGGGCTACAACTGTACACACTTTCTCAGGAGCTGAACGATTCATCACTGAGCAGACACACCTTCAAAGCAGCCTCTGTAAGCTGGGGACCTGTGCCACCTCTTCTCAAGAGCAGGGCCATGGAAGGCATCCCTCTACGAGGGAGTAGTTATCTTCGTTCCAACCCTCAGGGGGAAATAGCTTGCCCCTGATTCTGTTCTGTTAAGAGGATTTGGGAAGTGGCAGACCTAAGACTGAGTCGGCCATAGTGCTCATTAGCTGTGTGAACTCAGGCAGGTCACTTAACCTTTCTGAGCCCAAGTTCTATATGTGTAACATGGCAGTGATATCATCTATCCATATGGTTGTCCTGAAAAGTTAATTCATCCGGGGACTTCCCTGGTGGTCCAGTAGTTAAGGCTCCGTGTTTCCAATGCAGGGGGCACGGGTTCGATCCCTGGTCGGGGAACTAAGATCCCACATGACACATGGTGTGGCCAAAGAAAAAGCTAATTTATCCATTTTAAATGACAGTGCTTTCCACACTGTGAAGCACTGTCTGATTTTGAACCCAAATTGCAGTCACTGTTCTTGGCCTGTTCAGAGACCAGCTTCGGCAGCATTTCTAGAGGGGTGTCTCGTGTGCGCCTCGGACTGAATCCACGGTCCACGTTGATAGCAATCCATTGCTCCCGCTGCCAGACCTGTGCCTCTCCCCCTCCAGTGGACACAGCATTTTCCTCCCGGTGCCGCCCGGCATCCTGCAGCCCTGCCCATGTCTGTCCCTTTGCTCTGCCAGGCACAGCCCTAGCCCTGGGGACTACACAGCCGTGCAGAGTGGAGAAGGATTATTCCCTTCCCTCGTGGGGTCCCAAGGCAGTGCGGCTTGGTCTCCAGTGTGCGAATATGGAGAAACAGCTATTAGCTATTAATAATATTGTTATTATTACTATTATTATAGTAAAATACACATAGCATAAAAGTTGCCATTTTAACCATCTTAAAGCGTACAATTCAGTGGCATTAAGTACATTCACAATGTTGTCCAACACTCCCCACCATGTAGTTCTAGGACTTTTTCATCACCCCCGCCCAGGAGCCCCATACCCACGGGCAGTTACCCGCCAGCCCCTGGCAACCACGAATCTGCTTTCTGTCTCTGTGGATTCGCCTATTCTGTACATTCCATATAAACGCAACTATCCAAGATGTGGTCTTTGGCATCTGACTTCTTGCCCTTAGCAAGAAGTTCAAGGTTGCCCTTTGTGTTTTTACTTGGTGCTCTTTCCCTCCCTAGGACCAGGCTTGCACCAGGGGACTGGGCTAAGGATGGGCTTGAAAAGCCATTACCATCACGCTCTTTGCAGGATTCCTGGTCACTTGCAGTGATAAAACCCGCCCACTTCCCTCCTCCTTAGCACGGGTCCTCTCCCCTCTGTAAGTGTATTGCTATAAGGCAACTCAGGTCCCAGCCAGGCCCAGAGTTTGTAATCCTTCCCAGCAGACTCTCAAACCCAAGCCTCCAGTTTGCCAACCACGCCCACAGATCCCCGAACCTGGAAAGTCCCAGAAAATGCTGACACTGAGCCCCTGACTACACTGATTATAATAGTCTGATGTTGTACTATGCGTTAACAAAGGTGAGTGAGCGTGTTGCTAAGAATCACGCTTCCTTTAGCATTTGAGTCCTATTCGGCTTTCTGTGAATCCCGAGGTGTTTCAGTACCTTGCAAAGTACAAGAAACGTTTGTATTTCTCCAGCGTCATTCACAGCCTTGCCCTTCATGGGCAGGTAGAGAGAATGAGTTTCCTTTCCGTTTCTCTGCCTTGGAAGTAATTGTATGTAAAGCCCATCCCGTATAGTTCTGATACCTCTGTGGTGGAGCTTTATTTATGTGCCTGGTTTCCTGAGAACACCTTTAACAAAGATCCCAAAGAAGAAAATGTTTTTCCTAAATTAGTTGATATATAGAAACTGAACAAATGGAGACATGCAAGCTTCTTGACTTCTCCTTTGTGATATTAAATTATTTATTTGAGAAGTTCCGATCCACTCTAGGAAATTCCAAGTTCGATAGAAAATTGTTTTGTGTTTCTTTTTCAAGATTGTAAGTTTTTAAAATTTCAAACATCCTAATGAAAACTTCTGTGCCTCTCTTTTAGTTCTTTCATGCCTACTGTTAATGTAGTTAAATTTTATATTAAACATTGGCCCATGGAGTGTATAGTAACCAGACATAGAGGAAATAATCATAAAAGGACATAAATACCAGGGAAGAAAGTAAAGTCTTAAATCTTCTGTGAAATAGGGTCAAAGCTTTACCCCCAACAATCATCATTTTATCTGCAAACATACTCTGTAGTTCAAATATGTCCTTGAACCTTCCTAACTTGTATCTGTATCTCAGTATGCTTTATACAATGAGCAATTTAGAGGCTCCATATTTTAGTATTTTTTTGCTTTTGTTTTCATATTATCACGTAGGTGCCTTTGGCATTTTTTAGACCAGAGTGGCATTCTTGTACAGCCCCCTCACGCTTTTCTTTGCATCCAGTACATACCTGAACATATTTTGTTGTCCATCATTTCTTGCTTGCAAATGTCAAATTAGTTCATGTAACTCAAAGAGGTTTAGTTTAGGTTAATGCCTTTCCAGGCAAGATGCAGGTTATGGGAAAGACATAGCCAAGCGATGTGAACTCACCAACATCAAGAAACGAAGACATATTTGGGAGCACGTCTCATTAGTAGGTTAGGCTCTGCTGCACCTACCCGTCTGCCAATGTCCATCTGCCAATATTCCCCAGTCTTTCCTGTTTTCAAATGCTGATTTAGATAAATGCTTTTCTAACCAAAATGGAACAGTATGGTATTTAAGTCAACCATGAAAATAAGCACTGACATACGTGCCCCCCACCTGAAAGAAATCAGGACAGGTTTGATTTGAATCAGGCAGGAGGCCAGATGCAATCAGGTTCCCAAAGTCTATAACTCCACCAAAAGGAGAGCTCAGGCCCCACTCCCCCAGGACCCTCCCTCCAGATTGCAGAAGATCCTGGGGGGTCAGAATTGAGCTGGGTTCCCAGCTGTTCAATAAAATGTGATTTTGTACAATAGGAGCAGGGAGAGGGGAAAATGCAAAGCCAGATCATTCTCTTTAAAGTTCCGATAAATGGGATGCTAACTGGGTATTATTTTTTTTAATATGGACTTTATTTCTTAAAGCAGTTTTAGGTTTGCAGCACAATTGAGCAGAAAGTTCAGAGTCCCCATTGACCGGGTATTTTCCAGCCCTGTCTCTCACAAGCCATCTCAACCTGTAGAGTCCCAGAGCACTCTGGATTTAAATGAAAGGCAGGATGCACACTGGGCTGAGTGTTTGAACAGACCTAGAGTAACTCACTGACCCAGTGAGGACTTGCCATCCCCACTGGTCCAACATGGAAGCTCTACATGGACCTGAGAGCACAGAATTGGTATTTGCTGCTCCTGGGAAAGGTCAAGCTCTCATTTCATCAATACAGCTATGCCTTGCTTTAAACAAACCTGATTATATATTTAAAATCTGACTTATACCAGTGGTGAATTGAGAGTGATCCATCTTCCCACCACTTTCAAAGACAGGCTCCCACCTCTCTCAGGTCTAAAATCAACAAAACGGCCCAAAGTTTCTGTTCCAGGCAGTCCATTCTCCACACTGTCCTTCAGAAACATCACCTAAGCCATACTGTCATCTGAGTGCCTCTCCAGCCTGGAATATCCTCTCCTCCTTCCTTCTGGGTATAGAATTCACTCTCTTGAGCCCTCTCGGTCCTCAGGAACACTGCCTTGGCCTCTCTAGCCCACAGAGAAACCCCTCTCCTCATTTTCCTGGACCTTTTGGTTAGTTTCCACACTGTTGACCATTTAGGCAATTAACTGAGATGTATCAAGCATCTCAGTTAATTAGCAGGACTGTAACAGGCACCCCAAACCTGATTATTTCTTACAAGTTAATCTTATATCCACAAATATACTATAAACTCCTTAAAGTCAGGACTATATCTCCCTGTTAAATCCTACGTACTACCAGACACAGCATTAGTGCGTAGCAGGTGTTTTCATTTCACAAAATGATTCTTAATTTTACAAAAATAGTCCCTGGTTGACTTCCTTACAGAGAAACTTCTTCAGATGTGCTCAACATAAGGTTCAAAATACATATATTTTTTAAGAACGTCTTTGTTGTATGAAGTCAGTTGTATGATATGTCACTTTACAGAACCACTAGATTTTTTTTTTTTAATGGGGACTAGTTTAATGTTGCAAACAGGAGTGACTACTTTTGGGAATCTTGACTAATTCTAAGTAGGGCAGGAACAGGATAGCATTGCAGCCAAGGCCTGTGGGTTCAACATTGGTCCTTATATTTAGTTGTAGGCTTATTAGAAAGCTTTTAGGCTGATATTCAGGCAAAGAAAAAAGTGAACTTGTAGCAGTCTTTTCTCTAGATCATTCTTTGGCCGAACTGTTTTTCTGCTGCAGAAATTGTTCAGGGCTAGATGGGCACATGGGAACAAATATAGTGAGCTCGGTGTTAAGACAACTTATCCCACCAACGCTTACTTTTCACAGAACAAGGAAAAATCTGGAAAGATGACTTCATCCTCTCGGTTCCTGGCTTGTCCTTGAGGTGCCAGTGTGACCAGTCACCACAGTGCACAGTCGCTGACTATAACCCTTCCGGTGTGGGGCTGTGTCTCTCTGATGAGCAGGCAAAAAGTTCAGACTCAAGCTTTTGATTCTGCAAAACTAAGAAGCATGTACTATCTTTAAATTTTTTTTAAAAACGGTAGAAACTTGAAACTCAATGTCTAAGCACATTGGCGGAGGTCTGAAGCAGCGAGTAGAAATGACACCATTAGTGGTATCGATGATGAAAAGGAGATTACGAACACTTTAGCTTTCTGTTCTTAACTCCATTTGAGCGTTTGCCAAAAGAATTAAATGGGTTGAACTTTAAAAATCGAAATCAGATCTTGAAAGTCTAAGTGTATTTCCCAAGCAGCGTGGAAAGGAAGAGAGGGAGAAAGTACTTAAAAATTACCTCTGTTCCTAGTACACCCGCTTGGTTTGCTCCGTCCTGATGGGTTACACTCTGGTCCTCCCTAAATTTTAAAATTTCCCTGAGAAGTGACTCTTGTTCTCGCAGTGCACCGCAACCCTCTGAAATACCACGGAGTTTCAGGGCATGAGGGTAAACTTTTTCTTAGGGGGAGCCGTCTCGGCTCGCGGGGTGCCGGCTGTCAAAGGCACAGCACGCGGTTTGGTCGTGTACGTTTCAGCTCCACGTTGTTTGTTTCAGCTCCACGTTCCTTCTGTCTCCTCGCAGCTACCTCATCCCTCAACTCCCAACTGCAGCAGCTCCAGCAGCTGCAGCAGCTCCAGCAGCCGCCGCCGCCGCCGCCGCCGCCCGCCCCGCCGGGCAGCCAGCACCCGCAGGTGCCACCGCAGTCCCAGCCGCCGCCGCCGCCCGCCTCCCAGCCGCCGCCGGCTCCTCCCGCCCACCCTCACCCCCAGAACCGGAACCAACCGTCTCCAACTCAGCAGAGCTCCAGCTCCCCTCAGAAAGCCAGCCAGTCTCCGGGACACGGCCTCCCGTCGCCGCTCACGCCACCCAATCCTCTGCAGGTACGCGCCCCGCCCAGGGCCCAGGGGACCGGGCCGCCGGGTGGCGCCCTCCCCGGAGGCAGAGGGCAGGCCAAACTTAGCATCCACTTCCGCAGCGTCTAATTCAAATTGATCTCTTAGAAGGAGGGAAGAGGGAGCAGATAGCGGGCAACTGGGGATGCATGTAAACGAAACAAATAGTAGCCCATTGACGTTGCCCTCCGAAGGATAAATGTTATCTGTTTCCTCCTGTGAGAGGCCAGCACAGTAAGTGCGCTTGTAGCCTGTAATAACTCCACTTTATGATACTTTCTGAAGGCAGCAAAGATAGCATCCAATTAAAATTATTACTAGCAGAGCTTTGTAGCCCCGTGGAGAGCTGCATCTCCTGTCCATGAGGCATGGTGGTTATTTCTCTATATTATGAATACAGCAGTGTCTTACCTTAAGTACTTGGTGCTCTTTTGTTTCTATTTTTCCAAAGACTCTCTGGGGTTAGGAAGGTAAAGAAATTTAGCCCCGGTCTTATGTCCCAGATTCCAACCATTACTCCATGGATTAACAAGTACTCTAAATTCATGCCGAGACCCTCCACAAATATGCATCTTTATAAAATAATAAAGCTTCCGTCCATTTACTCTATTGCTGTGAAGCTGAGGGCATCCAAAATAGAATTTGAGGCTAATAGTGAAGGCTCATCTTTAATCTACTGTCATCGAGGAGCAATGAACAGGAGCATTCAGGAATATATAATTCTAACATTCAGAAACTCATTTTTAACTTAGATGCCTTTAAAATAAATGAGCTTTAAAAGATAATGACTCTGATGTCAAAAGATCAGATCCAGACATTAATAGCTCAGTTTTAGACTTAAAAAACGTAATGATGTTTTCTTCCAGGAAGATTTCAGATGATTTAGTACATTTGTAGTGCAGTGACACATTCCCACAGAGTGGAAAGCCTATGCACTCATTTCAAAGGCCAACTCACCTCCCTCCTGGATGGTGGGTGCTCACACTGCAGTCAGTCCAGCCCTGCCCCACCTGAGGACAAGAGTGATGTTATCCTTTGGTCCGAAACAGCAAAGTATGCAGAATCAAGATAAATTGGCCTGCAGGTAGAAAGGCCAGTGGATTAGAGACTTAGTGTTTTAGAACCGATTTAATTTGTTGTCCTGTAACTTTGTTTCTGTGTGTTTGGCTTCTCAGTGGTGGCCCAAATTTTCCTGGAAATGGAAACATTCGGGTGTGATGAGTAATTGTCTTCCTTGGCGCTTGGGTCATGGCTACTTGCAGTTTGAGCATTTTCTCCAGTTGGGCTTGAAGGTGTATTTTTTAAAATCTTACAAGTATGAGACAACACAATACCTTTGACATAAGACTGAAATGAACACAGGCTAAAAAACTCTTGCTTGTACACTTGACATCTATGGGGAGAGTAGGTCTAATCAAATTTACCAGATGCATGATGAGAGCAATCCTAATGTTTTCAGCATTTGGAATTCAACTCTGATTATTCCCAAGAATGAGTTTAATGCTTTTTTAAGAGCAGTTAAATTAGATCTATCTCAACACCCTGTGATTAAACATTTCCTCTACACGAGCCATCAAAATACGTGAAATTACCAAAGAAAACACGTGTCCTTCTCTGAGGGATGAGACTACTTAGTCCTGCCCCTAGTTGGCCTACTTAGTCCATTATTCTGTAGAGTGCAGTGAAAGCTTTGAGTTCTGTGGACATCAGCCTTCTCAGAACACAGTCAACACCTTACAAATCTCTATTGGCCAGTAAAAGGCAAGTGTAGACTACCCATTTGAATAGCTGTTGACAGGACATTAGATGAGAGGACCGCTCAGCCTCATGAAAAACAAATGCTACGAGGAGAATTTCCCAAAGTTCTCCTAATAGTTTCCCATGGAAATCTGGGAGCTGTTTCGTTTTCTGTTTTTGCAAGAAAAGAAGCCTCAGAATCACATTTATTTCTGTATAACCCTGAGAGAATATTCTAATTTTTCACTGTTGGAGTTTTAACTTACAAACTTACTAAGTATATTGATGAGATAATATTCTTCTGTGGGTCTAATGAATGACCACTGAATGGGTGATGTGGTGAAACTTTAAAAAATATTACTGAGTAGATAGAGAACTAATTTTGAATAAGTCTACATCAGTAGGCATAAAAGGATTTTTTTTTTCCTTTCACGATAGGCATGTGTAAAGGAAATTGAGAATGCCATGGTTTTGAAATATCAGTTTTTCTCTACACTAGCTGAAGGGTTTTTGAATTTGTGGAACATGGAATGTTTGAACTTTTGAAAAAGAAAACTATTTAAAAGGAACTAAAAGATATTTAACTCTCAAAGGCAACGATCTTTATGAACTAGAATAAAGTGTTTGTGTTTGAAGGTTTTTAAGAGACTAATGATCAACTAAATTCATATATGACAGCTTAAATTCTACTTTACAGTTCTTTATTTTCATATGGGCCTTGTCTTTTTACGTTATTCAAAATCTGTCTGAGACACGTTAGTTTAGAACATGCAACCTAGATTGTCAGAGGAAGCCAATAATTCAGAAGGATTTTGTTTAAAAAAAACCCCACAAAACTTTGAAGGATAATAATCATTTCTCAAACTGTACAGATGCTGTCATATCTTCAGAAAAAATAATAAATGAAAGTAGCTTGTATAGGTATATTTGGTGAGGTTATTCCTCAAGATGAAAAAAAAAATTAATAGTGCTGGCAGGTAGTAAGACTCTAGACTAAAATTCCCCAAATACTTCTGGTCAGGTTTTTGTCTAATACTGCAATAAAATTTGTTTCACTCTTTTACTCAAGTCCATAAAATGGATTGCATTTCCAAAACCAGGTTGTTGTTTCAAGACGGATATGAGTCTAAAGTATTATCACTTCAGAGAACTAATTTTGATTGCTCAGGGTTATGGGAGGGCTGGTGGTCCAGCATGGATACCAGAAGCTGGCCCCTGGAAGCCTGTCTTTAAACTCTTCACGGAGAATCAAGGCCCACTCACCCACAACTTCATTCTCAGGAGGGATAAGTTCTAAACAGGGATTATAAGTGCAAACGTCTTCAGGGGCCAGGCAGTCCATATAAATAAGTAAAGCAGACTTAAGTATAAAACCCAAAATAAAAATTTGAAAACAGTGTGTGGGACAAACAAAATGCATCTGTGAGTTGAATTTAACCATTAGGTTCCAGGATGGATATCAATCCATACTCCTTATTTTTGTACAACCCACCTGCCACAGGCTGCATCAGAATCTAAAACCAGAAATATAGAGTGTGTTGGGTAGAAGCAGATCAGAAACATAAGTGGAAGCAACTTCCTTTTTTTTTTTTAACATCTTTATTGGAGTACAATTGCTTTACAGTGGTGTGTTAGTTTCTGCTTTATAACAAAGTGAATCAGTTATACATATACATATGTCCCCATATCTCTCCCCTCTTGCGTCTCCCTCCCTCCCACCCCTCTAGGTGGTCACAAAGCACCGAGCTGATCTCCCTGTGGAAGCAACTTCTTGAGGGGAAAGATACGGTCTAATCATTCCTGGGTAGAAAAAACAATACACAGCTTTAATTTCAATATATGATATTGATATGGATAAAGACCCCATAAGCCTAAGAATGGTGAAATACCTCCTTCCTATGACCTCTGAGATGGCTTTTCTTGAGACTTTTCCTTGGGAGTTTTTAACTTGTACTAAGGAAATTCCAAACATTGTGTGGAAGGCCTGGCATTTTCCTTCACGAGTGATCTGGAAATGAGCTGGACATAGTTGGAACCTAGTCATGGTGCCATGCGAAAGGGAGCTTGTTCTAATTCTGACCCCGCTTCCAACTAACTCACAAATGGAACAAGTTCTTTGGACTTCATTTTCCTCATCTGTTAAATGTGTGCTGAATATGATTTTTAAGATCCTTTTCAGGTCCTTGAGTCTATGATCTAAGTGTTGGTAGGCCTCTAGAATTTTCTTGGATACTGAAAACCCAATGGTCCTGAAGATTCTCTGAGTATTCTTCAAGGTCAGGTTAATTTCTTCCCACTCGCTGGGTGGCAGAGTAGAAAGAAAGTAAGGACAAACATAAGTGGGGTAATGATAGCAGAAGCAGATTTTATCTTAGCCAGAGAGTCCAAATTAAAGTCCAGTTTTCATCCTCAGAGAGTCACCGCTGTAAACTCTGGTCCCTGGTTGCTTTTTCATACCTATACATTAGAGAAGCTTAAGAAACCAAATGCTGCGTTGAACCTTGGCCTTCTGCATACCGTCTTGCATGGCAGGAAGCAGGATCATCTTTTCCTTTTCTTGTTGTATTGCACATTTTAATAAAAAAAAAAAAAAACAGAGGGAGAGAGAGACAAATGGAAGCAGTTAGGGGGGAGAAAGCTATCTGTGCTTATATGAGGAATGAGGAGTACGGTCAGCTCCTCGGGGTGAAGTTGCTCGAGAGAGCGTAAAATTGTTCCCGACCACGTGCATTTGCTAATGTAAAGGTCTTGTTACCACTCAGGCATCCAGGAGTAAAACTGCATTCAGATTCCACGTCTGCAATGCAGCAACTCAGCCTCCTGATCTTCTCGTGTGGGATGTTTCCCCCTCCCCCAGCAAACTTTCAGTACTACTTTCCAGAGTGATGGAGAGGGTGGTATATTATCACTTTTTCAAACAAAGAGCCCAAGCCCTCAAGAAGGAGTTAGACCTACATGATTTCCATCCTTTTAAAGCAAATGGTCTCCAAGCATGTCTCCTTCCTATAGAAAAGGCCCAGTGCCTGGGGCCAACCCCCTCTCTCCCCAGCAGTTAGTCTTAATTTAACACAATATTAGTCAAAGCTTGGTGGGTCTAAGTTTTTTTTCATCTATAAATAGAGGAGGTAAAATTAAATACTTTCTGGAACTCTTTCCCTTTTATTTGGAGTTTTATGTTACAAACCTCTAAAACTCACTTGAGTGACCTATGCAGGTACAGGGGAGAAAAAACTCTTTTTTTCCTCTATTCATCCTAGGTTCTCAAGCTAGGGGCCTGTAAAGTAGACTAACAAGGGACAGATTAAGAAGAGAAAAACAAACAAAAGTTTATGACACATGCATCGTGCATACACACGGGAGCACTTAGTGATGAGTAACTCAAAAGGGTGGTTAAAACTCGGGCTTATATAGCATCTTAACAAAAGAACAATACATTTTTAGAGAAGTGACAAGACCGAGGAAAAGGACTGTGAGCTTCTAAGTGTGGCAAACTGTGGGGGGGCAAATATATGGGGAAACTCATAGTAGATGAGCAAGATTTGTTATACAGATTCTTCTGGTGCCATCTCTGGGCTGATAAGGGTCTAGACTTGTCTCCAGTAATT
Organism: Aethalodelphis obliquidens; assembly: GCF_003676395.1. Taxonomy (NCBI): domain Eukaryota; kingdom Metazoa; phylum Chordata; class Mammalia; order Artiodactyla; family Delphinidae; genus Aethalodelphis; species Aethalodelphis obliquidens. The sequence goes on from NW_020837971.1 coordinate 11,830,418, forward strand.
AACTCCTGTCCTTCCTGGTAGAGAGGGGAGGGGAGCCCCCTTTACAAATTTATGTCCTGCTTTTAGGCAAAACAGGAGGTTGGCAGAGAGCTTTTCTTGTATCTACTGATTCTCAGTTCCCTTCAGTGCAAAATAATCCTCATGTCCAAGTGGCATATTTTGGGATGTCATATTCTGGTACCTTTGGCAGGCATATTTATATAACCCCTCTGTGGTCATTATAAATTCTAGTAGAACTCAGTCTACACAGGGCTGGATCAAGTGTAAAATTCTCCTCGCCTGGGCCAAGACTAAGATAAGACAAGTGAGGCGTTCATTCTCAGATGCAGAATCAAAGTGCACCCAAAACTGCAGTCATCAAGAGAGGTCATATTTTAATTCAGTCTTTAAAAAATCAAAATGAATGCCAAAATCCATGATGAACTAAATATCGGATTTTAAAATATAGGATCAGTAACAGTATTGAGCCGTATTGGAGTCTGAGGCAAAAGGAAAAATCAGTAACACTGATTTTGTTGGTCATGAATTTTTTGCATTCATTATGTTTTTTTTTAAATATCGCATTAGATGTTATTCATCTTGATTAGTGTGGGGGGCACACCCTTAAATTTTTTTTTTTAATTGCATATTTATTTATTTATTTATGGCTGCGTCGGGTCTTCGTTGCTGCTCGTGGGCTTTCTCTAGTTGCGGCAAGCGGGCTTCTCATTGCGGTGGCTTCTCTTGTTGTGGAGCACAGGCCCTAGGCGTGCAGCCTTCAAAAGTTGTGGCACACAGGCTCAGTAGTTGTGGCGCATGGGCTTAGTTGCTCCGCGGCATGTGGGATCTTCCCGGACCAGGGTTCGAACCTGTGTCCCCTGCATTGGCAGGCGGATTCTTAACCACTGCGCCACCAGGGAAACCCAACACCCTTAAATTTTGTGCCTGAAATGAGTTTCTCACTTGTCTCAGCTTGGCTACCAGCTGTGTAAGTGATTTACTTAGCAAATACTCTCCAAGGTCAATGGCATTCTGTGCACTGGAAATTTCAACCAGGTGTTGGATGCCACTTTCTAGTTGAACCTGAAAATCGTACCGAATTTTGCACAGTAGAAAAACAAGTGCATGTTGGATAATAGATTGGGACAGGGAGGCGCTGTAGAAGCCCATCCTCCTGTGTATTGTACAGGTCTAATAAACCAATCACTTTTTATTAAATTGAAAGGTTACGACAATCAAAACACTTCTTTGGCTGATATTTTTCACTGAACTAATTTATGGTTTATGAGATTAAGTAAGTTTGGTGAAAATGACAGAAGTATTACTATGTAGACAACATTCTCCCAGAGCAACCCAGGCCATGAGGACCTTTTAAAAACTGGAATTGTCCACACGGAGTGAGAAAGTCTTCCTCTTAGTCAAAGGAAATGTCATTATTATGGATGAGAAAATCCATCCAAGCCCAGAGGGTTCTCATGAATATTAAATATAACATACTAATGAAAATGCTTTGTAGGCTACACATTTGCTAAGCAAATGTTAATTATACCACAGATATGAAAGAGTATGAATTTATTTCTGTTTATTTGACTATCCAGTAAATGGAGGGCTTCATTCGTGATTCCCTCATTCAGCAAGAGGTTGGGTGAGAAACAGGAATCCCTTTATCCAACCGTATTCAGCCCTGAATAAAATAAACAAAACATATTTAGCTACATTCTTGGCAAGGGACAATTTTTCCTTTTATGAAAGAAAGAAAATCTCCTTTAAAAAAAAAAAACCCGCAGTTCAACATTACTGACATTTCAAAGAACTTATTAGAAGCATTTGAGATCCAGGAGGAACAACAAAGTTTATATTGCTTTGAGAGTGGCAGGGGGAAAAATTAGTTTACCAAGTATATACTTATATACTGTGGTACTTCTTTGTCATTGTCTAGATGTACCATTCCTGGCCACTGCTCCATAGATTAGTCAAATCATGTAGAAAGGGGTTTAGCAAAGAAGGTGGTATGTTCACACCACTGACTTTGGAAGCTCACATCAACTAGCAATAGATGGAAAGGATGCCAGACTCAAAAGGGGCCGTGGAAAGATTCCTGCAGCATTTGAACATGGCAAGTTACACCTTCTCAAGTAAACAGCACCAACTCTGATCGCGACAGTGGGGCAGATCCCTGGCTTGTCCGCAGCAAGTTCAGCGGTGAGCGTGGAGCCACACACCCAGCTTGGGTCCCATCACTGACTGTTGGATGTAGCTGATAAGCTAATCCTAAAGTCTAGTTCAGAATGCTTCTGAAACAGTTTTGCCTGCATGTGCATAGATACAGGTGGCAGTGTGAGCTGCCCCAAATGTGCTGGCTGGCATTTCGCTCTGAATAAGCAAGACATAGCCAGTATTTATGTTAACTTAATACAATATTCTTCTGCTTTCATGATCAAGTGTTTCTTCTTGTAGTTTAGCCTCAGTTCATTTCCTATAGGCTTGAGGTAAATTTTCCACAGGCTTTTATTTTCGTAGTTTATTTTATTATTTTTTTACATATACATGTATCTATTCTTTTTCAAATTCTTTTCCCATTTAGGCTTTTATGGAATATTGAGCAGAGTTCCCTGTGCTATACAGTAGGTCCTTGTTGGTTATCTCTTTTAAATATAGCAGTGCACGCATGTCAGTCCCAAACTCTCAGTCTGTCCCTCCTCCCCCTTCCCCCCGGTAACTATAAGTTCATTCTCTAAGTCTGTGAGTCTGTTTCTGTTTTGTAAATAAGTTCATTTGTATCATGTTTTTAGATTCCGCATATAAGTGAAATTATATGATATTTGTCTTTCTCTGTCTGACTTCACTTACTATCACTTCATGATAATCTCCAGGTCCATCCATGTAGCTGCAAATGGCATTATTTCATTCTTTTCAATGGCTGAGTAATATTCCATTGTGTATAGGTACCGCATCTTCCTTACCCATTCATCTGTCGATGGACATTTATGTTGCTTCAGTGTCTTGGCTATTGTAAACAGTGCTGCTCTGAATGTTGGGGTGCGTGTATCCTTTCGATCCATGTTTTTCTCCGGATATATACTAGGATTGCTGGATCATACAGTAGCTCTATTTTTAGTTTTTTAAGGAACTTTCATACTGTTTTGCATAGTAGCTATACCAGTTTACATTCCCACCAACAGTGTAGGAGGGTTCTCTTTTCTCCACACCCTCTCCAGCTTTTATTGTTTATAGATTTTTTGATGATGACCATTCTGACTTGTGTAGGTGACATCTCACTGTAGTTTTTAAAAGTCCACAGGCTTTTAAATTGACTCCCAAAGTATAGGCTTGCAAGTGAATATTCTCCAGATTGTAAAGAAAGCACTTTTGCCATTATCTGCATTTATTAAGCACCTATGAGGTGCACTGTGGCCTTAAACAAGGTTTGCAGAACAGCATAATGCCATAGGGCAAGCATGATCTTTTTTTTTATTTTGAATATTTATTTATTTATTTCTGGCTGCCTTGGGTCTTAGTTGCAGTGCACAGGCTCTTTGTTGTGGCACGGGCTTCTCTCCAGTTGTGGTGCGAGGACTCAGTAGTTGTGGCATGTAGCCTCTCTAGCTGTGGCTTGTGTGCTCAGTAGTTGCGGTGTGTGGGCTCAGCTGCCCCACAGCATGTGGGATCCTAGTTCCCCGACCAAGGATCGAACTTGTGTCCCCCACGTTGCAGGGCGGACTCTTAACCACTGTACCACCAGGGAGGTACCAAGCATGGTCTTTAGAAGCAAGACAGACCTGGGCTCAGATGCTGGTTCTGCTGGGCAGTTAGGTGAGGTCAACCCATCCTTCTGAGCCTCAGTTTCCTCATTGGTTGGAGAGTCGTTGTGAGGATTAAATGAGATGATTTGTATGAGAGTATCTTCAGTTCCTAATAGCTGGCCCACAAAAAATATCAATATCCTGCCTTCCTCTTTGCCTTCCTTGACTATAGATATTATAATCCAAGGAGGACTGTGAGACAAAGAGACCCACTTGAAGTTGAACAAAGAGCAAATAGTCATGGGATTTATAATGCACATGTACACCACAAAATTATGCACGGTACGCTACGTGAAACCCCTTACAAGCTAGAATGCGGCTAATAATGACATGTGAGTTTTGTCACGTCAGAGAGGTTTGGAGGATTTCCGAGGAGGGGGACTTAGCAGAGGGAGGGTAGAGCTCATGCCGTACAGGTCAGGGCTGCACTAAGGCCTAGGAGACGTGTGGAAATTAAAGGATTCTCACTTCAACCCACAGAACCTCGCTTTCTTCATCAATATAAATAAGAACCAAAATCTCCTATTTCCTTCTAAATTCCCAAAGTTGTGCTTTTTAGTGTGTGAGTAAACAGGAAGAACCTTGGTGTTGCTGGCTCTGCCCCTCACTAGCTGTGTGACCTTGGGCAAGTCACCTAATCTCTGGGACTCGGTGTGTCACTTATTACATGGAAAGTTTATAGTAGATAATCTTTAAGTCTGTTCCAGCTTTACAGTCTATTTATGAAATAACACAAATAAGATGGTTTGAATTATGTGGGAAGAAAGAACTATGTATGTAAAACACCGTTACCCACGACACGTATGTGGGACTCAAGAGATACTCCTGATGCTATTTGGCTAATATTTGCAGTGTGTTTTGAAATTTATAAAGTGCATTTTTATATACATTATTTCATGCATTTGGCCTCATAGGTTCACAGTTCTGATAATCATTAGCATTTTTCAGCGGTATCTTATACTCTCTAAGGACTTCAGCCTCTCATTTTCTTCTCCCAACAACCCAGAAGAGGCAAAAATCATCTTCATTCAGATTCAAGGAAATAAGCGTGTTAGAAAGTTGAAACAGCTTCCTCAGCGTCGTTGTCAGACCTCAGAGCACCTCCGTTTATACTTTACCCTCTCTGCAATGTTCATTTGGGCTGTGGGTGAAATTTTTTTTTTTCCTTCTTTGGCTTCCAGCATTTTATAAGGCAACATTTCTCAAAGTGTCTTCTACAAAATTCTAGTCCAAAGAGATTTTATTGAAAATGGATTCCATAGATTTTGGGATTCCAGCTTTTTTATTTTTCCCCTTTTACACAAAACAAAGTAGAAGAAATAATACAGGATTAAAACTGCAAAAGTAGTTAATTGGCAGAACACACATACACACAAAAATCCAGATAGGAAGACAAGCTTATTTACAATGAGGCAACACATGTAAATTACGGTCGTTTGTATACAAAACCTTAAAAAAGAAAAGTCAAACATATGCTACATGAGTGCCACTCTTTACAGCAATACTGAAGGGGAGAAAACAGCACTTATTTAGGAACAGATATACCACAAGGTCCAGGTTTTACAGCATCAGTGCAATAAATTCACAAAACTATATTACAGCTAGTTAATCAGTTTGAGAACTGTTCCCAAATATGTCACACTTCCAGCCCTCAGAGATTCATTCCTACAGACATCAACTACTCCATCTATTGGGACCAAAAGCAGCCAGGGTTACCATAAAGTGAGAATCTTGAGGCTTACCTTTAAAGGCTTATTCTGGTCTTGAAAAACTAGTAGGATTTTCTACTGAAATGGATCTTGACTAAACACAGGATGAGTTTTGTTCTTTATTGGCTGGTCTTGGAGTGAAGGTCATAGACATGACTCTTAACCTATTATGTATGTACTTTAGTTGCAGTTAGCTGAAAATCTGAAATTAAAAAGTATGCTAAAAATCCTAAATACCATCTTGCGTAAGCCTGCTACTAAAAAGCCTTTAAGGATATACTAACTTCAAGTTTAAGTGCACGGGAACAAGAGTTCTAAGCCTGTCAGATTCCCCATTTGGGAGGAAGGATCAATGTTTCCAACAAATTGCTAAATTCTGCACAAGGGAGAAGCCAACACATACTAGGCCATGGAATTCCTTTCATTTTATTCCATGAGGATTCTTCTCCCACAGTATCGAAACAGAATGAGGAGTGAATCTTAATTGGTCTCTTCATCAAAAGCGGTAAACTTGGTTTCTGTATTCATGAAGCCAGACAGTCGTTTAAGCAGAGTGTGGAAGCAGACAGTAGAACCAGCTTCCTGTAGTCACAGACCACTATCTTGTATCCAGCTAAAGCAAAGATCAAGTTGAACAGTTATCCCAATCCACTGTTAACTGTACTAAAGGATGAAGTTCACCACTATATTATTTTAAAAGTAAGAGTTCAGTTAACCCTGGGTGAGAAAAACCAAGACGAGTGGTAATGATGAATGAGTTGTCCATATAAGGCCAGCGGATGAGAGCACACCCATGAAGACACTGGGCATACAGCCTTACTTGGCAAGTCGGAATTTCTACTAACTAAGGGCAGAATGAGGGACAGCAAAGAGCTACATCTGTAATGTTTTAGTATCCAGACAGCATAACAGACACTGTCCCCAAGGACAATGTATATGCCATTAATCACACTGAATAAAGCAGATGCATTATTCATTTTTCTTTTTGTTTGAGAAGCTTTTTTATCTCTCTTTTGGCCATTCCAATGTACTTCGAAATGATTCCATGTTGGTTTAGTCCAGGAAGCAAGAGTAAGAAAGTCACTATCAGGTAGGAGAGACAGATGTTGTGGACTTGCTGTCCCACCCAAGCAACCGCAGCAAGAGAAATGATCATGGCCATGAAGTACATTTTAGGCTTTTCTTCCTTTCATGTAAAAAGGCATTTCCACCAGCCCACAGCTCTGCGTCGCGTTTTTACTAGATTGCTGCAAATTTCATGGAATCACTGCTGTTGCTCAGTGGTCCATTTATTGGAGCCAAAAATTCTAGGCGCTAGAATGGGAACAAGGTAGTCAGCCAAACACAAAAACATAACAAAACAGGAAACTCCTGACAGAACGGATGGATCTAGATAGTAGATAGTCAGAAACACCAAAGAAACCACACCCATGATGGCAGGTGGAAACCAGGCTCTTTCCCATCGGAGGACTTTATCTGCCATTAGCATCACTTCTCCCCATCCTTGAAGCTGCTCTTCCAGACTTGTAGTCTCTGCAGTCAGCAGGTTGGTGCTGGGATTATCTCCTTCTGCCATCGTTCCCGAGGTGCCCCCTCAGCGAGCCCAAGACGCCCCCAGAACTGGCCTTCCTCAGAGCCACTCACGACAACCCTAGCCTCCTGGGTATATCTTGATGAATATTATAATACTAAAAGCTAAAAGACATTCTGTAGTAAAGATGTCTAGTTAACATTATTTAACCAAGAAATTCCCAAACTTATGTAACCACTGAACCATTTTTTTTCAGATAACACTGATTAATATCCCATGGGAAATTCCTTTAGCAACCACTGCTCTAAGGCTTCCTTCTCTATTGTACAATCCGTACAACTAAAATAACCTTGCATTTCCTTACCTAGAACATCATGGAAAAATCCACACATTTAATCCAATGGATTGGACAGTGGAGAAAAGAAAGTATAGAAAGATTGGGGAAAGAAGAGAAGGAAAGACTCAAACCAAAGTAAGAGCAGGGAAAGCCGAAACCAAGGATGGTCCTTACAGTTGGCAACAAGCAAAATCATTGAGTCGAAAAAACGAAGGAGGGTCTGGCTGGGGTGCCCCTCATGGCGGCTGAGGTCTTGGAGACGTTCTCCTTCAGACGGTCCTTCCTCCCTTCTCCTCTTCTTCACTGTCCATCATTTCTCCTGCTCACACACCACTGCACCTGGAATCATGCCTCCCCATGCCAGACGTGGAGAAGTGAGAGCAGGGTACCACTGGACCATATAGGCCCTGGCAAACCCATGGAATCAATAGGCCAGGGAGAGGGCACACCCTCCCCTCCCCTCATCTCCACCCTTCCTGTCTTGTGACTGAGGAATTTCCAGGAGTCAGGAGAGTCCCCAATACCCTGACAACCTCGATCTCCACCCTTGTGTTTTAAGAGGGGTTGGATTCCAAACAACAGGTCAATTCAGTCTAAAATCTGTAGCCAGGACCAAGTCCTCTAGGTTACCAGGCTGTCAAAACCCTTTGTCTGTGAGGCATTGTCATAGTTATAAAGCTCTCATCCTGGCTCTTTTTTCTGTTTCCTATTTAAAAGAAAAATAAAAAAAGACCCTCCAAGGCACTGGTGTTTTCCTTCTCTTTCATCCCCCACTGTTGAGAAGTAAATTGGGCATTCTGGCTTCAAACATGAATGCTGGGGCCCTAAGAGTGCAGAGATAAGATAGAGAAAGGCGCCATATTGAGAAGACCAGTTCCAGAGTCTCTTTTTTCATGCATAAGAGGAACCCATGTGGCAAAAGTTCAGTTGCCCCTCTGAGTGGCCATCCACGGGAAAGGGCAGTTCCGTGTTGCCAGCCACACAGTGGGGATGCCTGCAAGGCCACAGATGAACGCAGTGGTGCATTTGTATGCTGACAGCTCTCTTCTGGGAACTAGTGTCTGAAGGCCCAGTTGGGCTCCAATCAATGCAACCTTTCCAACCCGATGCATTTTGTCTGAACTGTCATTTGACAGGGATCCGCCTGGTGCCACCACTTAGTTTTCTACCCAGCAGATATTTAACTGACATAAAAAGGAAGTAAAGTTAGGGATCTCCTTCTTCTTCTCAGCTGGACTCCGTACCCCCCCAGAGGCTGGCTGCTCTTTGTTGAACTGTTTGTCCTTTGCACTGGGAGGTTATGCATGTGGCATTTAAAGAGAGCAAAGCAATGTTGAAGGCTTCAGAGAGGTTAAGATTTCAGAGAAATCCTCTCACTTCCCCCAAGGAAAGGTCTCCTGAGCCTGGCTGGCTTGGAAATGTCTATATTTTAAATCAGAGGGAAAATAGTCTTGTGCTCTTGTCTAAGGTTCTAAAAAGTAACATTCCTTAGAGTAGGTTATATCACCTGCAGTATTCTGCACCCCATGGAAGGAATTTGAACAATTTAGGGCAAAAACCAAATGGTCCTTGGAACCAACCTGGACAAGGCAGAAAGTTATTAAAGGCAGAAAGCAAAGATGGGGTAGTTTCCAAGCTCCCTGCATGTAACAATCACAGTGGATTCATTTTAAGCATCTTCAAGGTACAACCTGCACACCATTTTCATTCCTAGTGACTCTCCTTAAGTGATGAAGTGGGGGTCTTCATACCAGAAGGACCCCATATAACCAAATATTTTCTAGGCCCCAGGGGCCCATCATCTCCCTGCCTTGCTTGACTCCCTCCCTCGCTTGACTCCCTCCCTCTTTTGGACACACCCAAGCCACACCATCTACAAATAGCTGGGGCCATGCCCACACCACCCACTGTATTTTGTTCCATCCTTTACTTTCTTTCCCAAAAGACAATTTCCAAACTCAGTGTCAATGGCTCTCTGCATTGGATGCACACTGGGATTGCCTGAGGAGTTTTTTAAGAATACCGATGCCTGGGTCCCACCCAGAGATTCTGATTGAACCTGAGTGGGGCGAAGCATGGGTAAGAGCGTTTTTTTTTAAGTTCCCCAGGAGATTCCAGTCTGGGGCCAGGGTTCAGGACAGCTGCCTGTGGTCTTATATCAATAAATAGGCTCCCAATTGTTCATTTCTAAAAGAGCAAATTCCTACCTCTTGTTTATACAAAATGCTTTTTACCAGATCTGTTGGCTGCATGAGTTGGCGCTAACTTTGCTTCTGCGATACAATAAAACTAGGTCTTCATTTCTCAAAAGAATGAAACGTGTTACTTCTGCCCTGCCCCTCCCCAGATTCACAGCCCATCATGGAATGAAAACAACCATATCTGTATATGTGTGTGTGTGTGTGTGTGTGTGTGTGTGTGTGTGTGTATATAGTTATCCACTAGAGCCTCTTTCCAATTCTGAAGTTGGGTTATTAGCCAGTATTTGCAGAAGAATCTCAAACCTGGTGATTCACATCTGATACTCAAATTGTAACAGGGGAAATAGAGAATCCTTTCAGAATGTTTGACATTCTCTCCAAACAAGAACAACTGCTGCTGATTGAGAGCTTGTTAGATGTTCCAACTGCTGTTAAACTGTTGACTCATCTAATCTATACTAGGACTTTTCAAGCTTTCGTTCCATGTGAATCCCCCTGGGACCTTGACAGATGTAGACTCTGATTCGGTAGCTCTGGGGCAAAGAGCCCACCCCAGAGTGTGCATTTCCAGCCAGCTCCCAGGCGATGCCCATGCTGCTGGTCCCTTGCCCATATCTTGAGTAGCAAAGCTCTACTCCATGAACTTTTGAGGCCCCACTAGTGCCATTTCACACATGAGGAAGTTAGGGGGAAGGACCTATGAGAGGCAAGGTTCAAACCGAGGTCTCCCTGACCTGAAACCTTGTCCACTGTGCGAATCTGCCTCTTTGTAGTCTTTTTCTCACTGTGGCATGTCCATCTTTGAAAAGAGGTCTCACTTAAATCACATAATGATTTCTCTCCTTGCAGATGAAGATGGAGGTAGATGCCCTGGTGGCAGAAAGACTCCTACTTTCTTGTCTTGGTCTTTCTTCCTGATCTCAGTCTTGATCTTACATGGCTCAAGAACCAGTAACTCTGAGGTTGGGGGTGAGGACTCAGCCACATCTTCTCTTTATTTAGTAAATACACTAGTTTTGTTGAAAGCATTTCCACCAAATTGAAACTCAAGTACGAAGAGATGAAAGTGGCCTGTGGTCACTAACTACCTTAGAGCTGAGATAGCCGACAGGATCTCTGTGAGAAGTCAGAAGGTCTTATTTCCAGTTTTTAGACCCTAGATCGCCTTGCTACATAACCAGATACAAAGATCACAGCTACCTATTTTCCTGCCACTGCCTTTCACGCAGCCGTGAAAGTGCTCTTGAGACTGTGTGCCTCAGTCTTGAGGGGCAGGGAGTCTCCTCTTCCATCATCATTTCAATACACTTTTTCAAGAGCAAAAGCCAAGCTACATGCAAAACAGGTGGCAAAAATCATTCAGACCCAGAGTCAGAATGTAGTTGCTGGTGAAAAACCCTATAGTGCAACTTGTAAAACTTCTCGACGCTCTTAATCAGGGGTGTGGGAACGTGTACAAAATGACGTTCAAATTCAGCATCTTCACTCCAGCCACGTTTGTTTTCCGAGATGGCCATTCCTGTTAGAATGGAGAATTTGCTTTATGATAATTGGGAGCTGTGCCCTCACGGTGAGGCAGTGTTTTCCTCGTAAATGCGAGAAAAGTTTTCAAAAACATCCACCCTTCTGAAGTTCTTGGCTGTCGTTTTATATTTCCTGTAAGTGTCATCTTGTATTTCCAGTAACTCAGGCACATCCTTGACACCAGCCCAATGTCTGCCTGATCCAACAGGCAGGTCCTGCTCATTAACATCCTCATCTTCAAAGAACAGAGACCTACCTGAACTTGTACAGATATCAGCCACTAGCCTTAGGACGCATATATGAATGCATGGGTTGACCTAAAAGAAAACAAATTGGGAAAATACCCTTAAACCCTGCCAGTGTGCATCCAACACATGGCTGGCTGTGGGCTTGCATTAGACCCTATGTGTGTATGTAGACTTTATATCTTGTTTTTGTTTTGTTTTTCTTTTTGGCTGCACCGCGCGGCATGCCGGATCTGAGCTCCCCAACCAGGGATTGAACGCACACCCTCTGCGGTGGAAGTGAGGAATCTTAACCACTAGACCTCCAGGGAAGTCCCTGTAGACTTTAAATCTTCAGTTATATGTATGCGTGTTCCATATTTGTGTGTAGACATCTCTGTGTTTCTTTGGTACATACATATGCACATATATATTTAAAATCTTTTTCAGAAACACCAACTCAGGGATTCAGTCAAGGGTCCACTTACAGGGTTATCCATGTAGTCTGGGCAAATCAGTGGAGTGTGTGCACAGAGGGAGAAATGACATTGTCTGGGGCTTTCCTTTCTTTCCTTTTCTGCCTGGGACATTTTGAGAGAATGACTAAGCAGTGCTGGAGATTATGAATTTGCTTAAGTGTGAATGGGTGATGGCTGGATGCCGCCCGGCCCTCCCCAAAGGTGATTGACTGGGACGGCAGGTCTTCACACTTGATGCCTGGATTTGACTCGGAAAGTCTGCCAAGTCTTTTACTCGGAAATTTATCTTAATTAGATCTGAAAGACCTGCCACAGCAGAATAGTCACACCGATTAAAATGAAAAACAGGAGAAATTACTGATCAAATTAATCATAATGTCGGGTTACAGCTGTAGGTCTGATGTAATTTGCCACTCCAGTGAGTTACATCGGCGCCGGCCCAGGAAAGGGAGCTGGCTTTGTGCTTATCCGTAACACCCGCCCGCTCTGGGCTGCCCGGCAGGAGGCTGATTCCATTCATTTTCCTGGCTTGCTCTGACCTCCCTGCTGCAACTAGAAACAAATCAGGCACCAGACAAATGGGGGTGGGGGGGGGAGGTAAACGAGAACTAGTCTTTTACCCCAGCGATCCCACTATTTCAAAATGATGAGCTTCTAGAACTGAGCCCGCAGGCTTGGGGCTTTGTGCTTGCTGGGATTTTGGCTTTTGGTTTTTCCACTTAACCTCCTTTTAGTTTTACTTGTGGTGACCTGACATGGATTAGATGCAGAATGGGAATCAAAAGGTCAGAGGACAAAACCTTTGGCTCTAAGCCAGGAGAAAAAAAACCTTTAGAAAAATCTCCTTGCCAACCTTCCTCTATGACTCGGGCGTGGATTGAAATAATCTAAAGTGTCACAACAGAGGAGGAAGAAACCCAGCCTGTAAGAGCTCATTGTTCCCAGGAGGGTATGGTCCTGGTATTCTAATTTTAAAATAAACATCACTTTACCCCATGCCCTGTGTTCTGGGTGGGAATGGAATATACAACTTTTTTTTAACAACTTTGTTGGAGTATAATTGCTTTACAATGGTGTGTTAGTTTCTGCTGTATAACAAAGTGAATCAGTTATACATATACATATGTTTCCATATCTCTTCCCTCTTGCGTCTCCCTCCCTCCCACCCTCCCTATCCCACCCCTCTAGGTGGTCACAAACCACCTAGCAGATCGCCCTGTGCTATGCGGCTACTTCCCACCAGCTATCTATTTTACATTTGGTAGTGTATATATGTCCATGCCACTCTCTCACTTTGTCACAGCTTACCCTTCCCCATCCCCATATCCTCAAGTCCGTGCTCTCGTAGGTCTGTGTCTTTATTCCCATCTTACCCCTAGGTTCTTCATGACCTTTTTTTTTTTTTCTTAGATTCCATATGTAAGTGTTAGCATACGGTATTTGTTTTTCTCTTTCTGACTTACTTCACTCTGTATGACAGACTCTAGGTCCATCCACCTCACTACAAATAACTCAATTTCATTTCTTTTTATGGCTGAGTAATATTCCATTGTATATATGTGCCACATCTTCTTTATCCATTCATCTGTTGATGGACACTTAGAACACTCTATGACATAAATCACAGCAAAATTCTTTTTGACCCACCTCCTAGAGAAATGGAAATAAAAACAAAAATAAACAAACAGGACCTAATGAAACTTAAAAGCTTTTGCACAGCAAAGGAAACCATAAACAAGACCAAAAGGCAACCCTCAGAATGGGAGAAAATATTTGCATATGAAGCAACTGACAAAGGATTAATCTCCAAAATTTACAAGCAGCTCATGCAGCTCAATATCAAAAAAAAAAAACAACCCAATCCAAAAATGGGCAGAAGACCTAAATAGACATTTCTCCAAAGAAGATATACAGATAGCCAACATACACACAAAAGAATGCTCAACATCACTAATCATTAGAGAAATGCAAATCAAAACTACAATGAGATATCATTTCACACCAGTCAGAATGGCCATCATCAAAAACTCTAGAAACAATAAATGCTGGAGAGGGTGTGGAGAAAAGGGAACACTCTTGCACTGCTGGTGGGAATGTGAATTGGTACAGCCACTATGGAAAACAGTATGGAGGTTCCTTAAAAAACTACAAATAGAACTACCATACGACCCAGCAATCCCACTACTGGGCACATACCCTGAGAAAACCATAATTCAAAAAGAGTCATGTACCAAAATGTTCATTGCAGCTCTATTTACAATAGCCAAGATATGGAAGCAACCTGTGTCCATCGACAATGAATACAACTTTTTTTTAAGAAAACATATCAGAGAGTCCAGATTCTTTCCAGTGTCTAGCCCTGACACTGAGCTGTGACTCATGCAGTGCTCACGAAACCCATCTCCCTATCAGCAATACAAAGAAGGGGCCCTAAAGCACACCCCAGTCTAGACACTCCATGGAAATAATCAAAGGTTAGATTTTAGGGGCAGCGTAGGACCTCTCTCCAACCAGTTCTGCTTGATCAGGGAACTAGATCAGCCTACCTGGGGGAAATCATCCTGAAACAGAGGTGACTGGGAAGGAACAGGAGTAGGAGGCCTTCTCCCCAGTCAATAGTTGGCAGGAAGACCTTCCTCTTTGACCTTATGATGGGTTGTCCGAATCCCATTTATTCATCCCTGGACTAGGTGCTTATACCCTTTTATCTCCAGTCTGAAAAGGCCCCCAATCCTTTCTCCATTCCACCAGGAATGAATCTGGTACATTTTGTAAATGAGGGAGATAGGCAGTCATAGAAGACAAGGTGGCCTTGGCACTCAAGAGGCTGCATCTTCTGGACCTTTCTATGGTTCCTAATGAAGATTCAGGTGGGACCACATGCCCAGATTGGGGAAGGATATAATAACTATATTTTGAATGATTATTATATTGGTTTAGTAGTTTGTAACAAGAATTTTGTAAAGAAAAAAAAGGGGGGCTTTTGTTTAAATTATATGCATAGAGACATACATAGAGTTACATACAGACGTAGATATATAGATATAGAGAGATTTATTCGCATATATATTTTTGTATGTATGTATGTATGTGTTGACTTGGGTTGTTAAAAGTATTTCTTACTATGGGGCAAGGTCAGAAGAATTTGAAGAACACTTCTTTGAAAGACCTAGCTCTGCAGGGGGACAGAGGTGGGGATTCTTAGACGTATAATAGCTCAGGAAGCAGATTTACCAGCATCCCAACACACTGGGATGAGCTCCTAAATGCTAAACGTCCTCCCCAACAGTCTAAAAAGACAAAAACACTAATGCCAACCCCCACACTCCCCCCCGGCTGCACCACACACACACGCATTGCAGGGGATTTCAAGATCCAGCATTATACCACTACCCAGGCGGCTGAAAACGCACATCAAATGAAGAGTTTAACACATCGATTAAACTGAGAAACAAAATAATGTATTAAAAGCTGACTAAGTTGTCGCATCCAAAATGGAGAGAGAATTCTGAAGAGAAAGGGAAAGAGGGAGGGAGAAAATGGTTGGAAGGAAGCATGCCCCCCCCCCCCCCCCCCCCTCCCCCGATGAACTGACTGATTGCGGTTCCTGGAGGATTTACCCTGGGAAAAAGCCTTGTCCCCGGGAGCGGCAGGCCAGGAGCCGGGTCCTCGGGGCTCTGGTCAGAGGAATCGTGGGCTGTAGAGCTCCACGTCGGAGGGGCCTGGAACTTTCCTCCATTCTCCCACCTGGTCTGGCCCCGCCTTTTCCCTCATCTGGTCTTCATGATTCTGGTTTCTCCCTGATCCAATCCACTTTGCAAAGCACCAGCAAGCAAACCTCCCTAAGAGAACCCTCTGCTCACATCACCCTCGTGCTCGAGGCCCTCCTTTGGTCTTCTCAGCCTGGGTGCTCTGTCTACCCTTCACCCGTCTCCCTTCTCCCTCCACTGCCCTCAGCCTCTTCCAGTGCCTGGTGCGCCCATGCAGCCACCTGCCTGGCTCTGCGGGTGCTGGGCCCATTGCCAGGAGCGCCCACTCTTCTCACCAGGTCCCTCCTGGTTCCCGTCACCCCCTACTCCTTCCCCGAAGCGCCCATGCTTGCCCAGCGCTCGATACTTGCTCTGTTCTCTGAACTCACATGATGGGCACTTAGCCTGTGCAATTTCAGTGATTTGGTTGTTGTTTTTTTTTTTAATGGACAAATTTGTTATCTTGCTTGAATTACAAGCCCCTTAAGAACAGACACTAAGTCTCACACCTTCGTACATCCCAGGACTGTCAATAATTGTGGTAAGCGATGATTTCTCGTTTAACGGTTACCCATTTCACAAATCTGTAAGTGCCTGTGACCTGGCTATCTTAAATTTATTTGCAGAATGACTCGATGAAGATAACAATTCCGAATGAAAGAAATGTTACCTATTTATTTTTATATTTAGGACAATGCCTGGCACATAGAGTAAGGGCCATAAGTAAATAGATTTTATTATGACTGTGATTCCTTTGCAATTGTTTGCACCCTATATTTCTTTGCACTGTCTTCTCAATGGGCTTTGGGAAATGCAGGCTTCATTTAGACTGCTTGAAATCGGCTTCTTTCATTTGGGAGGAACAAAGCAAGGACCATTTTCTAATTAATCTTTTGTTTCCTTTGCCCCATCATGTCAACAATGCATGATGGTTCTTGATATCCAGAATATAATAGAGGAGAAGGCCTGGGAGCAGCAGGCCGGGAGCCGGGTCCATGGGGCCCTGGTCAGAGGAATCGTGGGCTGTAGAGCTCCACGTCCTTCTTAATATTTTATAGATCCGACTGATCTGTGAGTTAAATCATATTTTTCAAAGCATGGAAGTATTACAAAGCAGATAGACCAAGGACAAAGAAAGTGGATCTCCCACTGTGGGTGCACCTCAGGCCCCCAGCGCTGGACAGAGACTGTCAGGTGACACACTCTGGCTGTCCCGAGCCCCACTGGTAGAGTGGACAAATACATACAGAATCTCCCAGTAGAAAAATGATGACATGATTTACAAAATAAAAACACTGTTGAGGGCTTTCCTGGTGGCGCGGTGGTTGAGAGTCTGCCTGCCAATGCAGGGGACACGGGTTCGTGCCCCAGTCCGGGAAGATCCCACGTGCCGCGGAGTGGCTGCGCCCGTGAGCCATGGCCACTGAGCCTGCGCGTCCGGAGCCTGTGCTCTGCAACGGGAGAGGCCACAACAGTGAGAGGCCCGCGTACCGCAAAAAAAAAAAAAAAAAAAAAAAAACCACTGTTGAGCATTCAACACACTCAAGGCGCAGTGCTAGGTGTTTTGTATGTGTTTTCCTACTTGCCTGGCAATCACTTACAGGCATAAGGAAACCAAGACTCAGAGAAGCTGGGAACTTGTCAGAGATGGAGCTGGGATTTGAGTCTGTCTGGCTTCAACCTGGGGGACCACACATGCTATTTTAACCAAGAGAATTTCTGCATCAATCTGTCTGTCCAGTGCAGTTACTAATAGCGACCATTCCATTCTCAGAACGGTCCTATTTGGGACAGTAAGTTATTTGGGCAACTTAGCCCAAGTCATGCTCACTAGGCCACCTCCAGTGTTTACCCAAGCTGCCTCCCCCCTGACTTTACTCCACTACACACCACAAAAGCCAAGACATTTGGATGTCTTCTTAATTTACTGAGAATATGGAACTAGTAGTTCTTATGAATATATTGTCTTCTTGCCACTTGACAACTTAACTAATAAGTTTTCAAAATGTGATCCTACATGAGACAAGAAAATCCTTGGATGAAGGGCCATAGGAGACACCTTCTTCCTCCAAATGATTTGGAAAAACCTAATGGGATTGTTCTTGGATCCTGGCTGAGGTGCCCAGCGCCATGCTTGCAGAACTATAATTTAGAACAGAGAGACTCCCCATCCCCCAAAAAGATGATGCTCAAGAAGGATAAACACATATATTGTAAGGAGAGGAAAAGAAATCATGCACACATATGAAAGGAGAACTAATTTTTTTTAAATCTCAAGGTGAACAAGAGCATAAAATGCAATGTTATTAAATGGTTTTTGCAGGGGACGTGGAGAAGGAGGGGCACAGGTTCCATAAACAAAGGTGAGGGGTCCAGAGCACTGACTGCTCCAGCGTTTCTCCTTCTGGGTGGCTCCTGAGGCTGCTTCAGAGCAGTCCTGATTCCAGATTGGCCACACATCAAAACCCCATGGGGAGATTCCTTCAACAAATAAATAGTAAGAAAAAGAGAGAGAGAGAGAGGGAGGAAGGTCCGGAGGATTGAACCTGTAGATCAAAAGACACAGAAACCAATTTCATTATGTGGACTTTGTTTAGATTACAATTCAAGCAAATTGTTAAAAGCAAAAAGAATGACATTTATGAGACAATTGGAAATGTGACCACTGACTGGAAATCTAATGATGTTAAGGAATTATTTTTAATATTTAATATTTTTAGGTGTGATGGTGGTATGTAGTCATTTTCTTAAGAATGTCTTTTGAAGATACATACTGAAATACTTACAAATGAAATAATAGGATGTCTGGAATTTCTTCTAAAAGGATATGGGAGCAAAACTAATATATGGGTGGGGTTGTTGGGTGGGTATAGATGAAAGAAGACTGACCATGAGTGGGTCATTATTCAAGCTGGGTGATGTGTCCATGGGAGTTAATTATACTCTTATGTCTTCTTTTATATTGTTTAAATTTTTCCATGAGAAAAAATTAAAGAAAAAAGTTTTAATCACCCAGGGATTCTTTAATAATGGAGATTACCCTCACCCAACCTAAGAACTACAAAATCAGAGTCTTCGGGGGTAGAGCCAGTGGCTTTGATGATCAGCAAAGTTTCCGAACGAACGCCTGCTCTATAGAATCGTGAACAATGTGTTAGATCAAGATAGATTAGTTAAGGCTCAGGGGCAGTACACAGAAAAGGGGTTGATGCGTTAAGACGCAATATCTTAAGAAACAGATTTTCAGCTGAAAGATTAAGTAACTGAAGATAGTTGTTAATATCTGAGGGGTTATAAAGACTACAAAATGTACTAGAAAACCAAAAATAGAAAAGGTCCTTCCAATTCTCAAAAAGAAAAAAAAATGGGGGCTTCCCTGGTGGCGCAGTGGTTGGGAGCCCACCTGCCGATGCAGGGGACACGGGTTCGTGCCCCGGTCTGGGAAGATCCCACATGCCACGGAGCGGCTGGGCCCGTGAGCCATGGCCACTGAGCCTGCGCGTCCGGAGCCTGTGCTCCGCAACGGGAGAGGCCACAACAGTGAGAGGCCCGCGTACCGCAAAAAAAAAAAAAAAAAAGAGGACTTCCTCTTCAATTGGGGTAGATTAAATACTTTGAGTACATTTATCTCTATATGCTCCTGAAACCCCACTACAATGGTACCAAGGGAAAAATGTTTTTAATCGTATAAATCTATAAGGGCAAAGAGAAGTGGAGAAAAAACAGCAGTGGACAAGAAGTGTCAACAAACTTTTGGAAAAGCAGGAGGAGGAGTTAACTAAGCAGAGAAAGCTAAATACCAAGGGCCTGCGAGAAACACGATCAGAAAGGAGCAGGGCAGCTCTGGAGCCCTCAGAAGTCTTGGGGGTTGGAGATACCAGCTGTTGTGAAAGATGAGGGTGGAAGAGCATGTTGGGGAAAACAGAGGGATTGGTTAATGACTGTATGATGAACACTGAGATCCTCAGCTCCCTCCCCAGTTCAAGGAGACAGGCAACTATCTCTCCAGCAGTTTAATGCGTGAGAAACTGAATGAGCCAGTTTAGACGTGGAGACATAGACATGGCTGTATGCTGGGGTGGAGTCCTTACTGATGAGCAGGGTATCAAGGGAAAGTTACATCCTGAATAATGAGACTTGGCCTTGTTGGGCCACTCAGGTCTGTACACAGGTGTTCAAATGTGCAGGTATCTCACCATCTCCCTATGTCACTCCCTCCCAGCCCCGGTAATTGGTGGATTCTTCTTGGGAGAAACTGCATAGCTAATCAGAGAGCAAAGACTCAGTTATCAATACCTCCAAAAACATAGCCAGGTCCCTGCCTTATTCTTATATATGAAAAGACAACAAAGAATGACTCAGTATTTCAGAAATGCCTTTGTCTGAACTCAGAAACCAAACCAAAACAGACTGGGGGGAAAAGGAATTCATAGAAAATAGAGACAACACAGGAAGGAGAAAAACTATATAAAAACTTCAAAATTAGTATCCTAGAGAATATTCATAGAGAACACGGTTTATCTACAAAACACAGAATAGGTGCTACACACAGGAACATTGAGAAAACAATTCAAAGAACATTTAGGTAATAGTTAAAGTAATTATGGCAGAAATTTTAAAGTTCAGAGAAGGTTTCAAAAGTAAAGAAAATCTCTCAGAATGTAGCACAGAAGGACAAAGAAGTGGGGGAAAAAAAAAAGAAAGAACAAGTAAGTAAAACAGGGAGGGAATAGCAGGGAGAGAATAGGAGGTCCAGCTTCTAACCAACAGAAGAGAAAGAAAAAAAAAGAGATGAAATACCAAAAAAAAACAAAAAAAAAAATTCAAGAAAACTTCTCAGATTTGAAGGATGTCATCTCTTTGAAAGTCCCACTGAATGCATAACCTAATAAATGGAAAAGGACCTTTTCAAGCACATCATTATAAACATTCTCCAGAGAGAAAAAAAATATAGATGAAATACAAGGAATCAGGAATGAGAGGAACATTGCGTTTCAGTACGTCAGCTTGATGGTCCTGTCCAACTCTGAGATTCTGTGGTCAACACTGAGAAAAGGATGAAAGGAAATGTACTTCTGTATAAAAACTGGGTATGAGAGGAAGATGCTTTCATCACCAGCTGAGTTAAACCTTGGAATAAATGATGGAGGAAAGTTAAAATATCTTCTTGGCAGTGCTTTATTTTTTTAATAGATTTTAACCAATAGTGGTTTATTCTTTATTTGAATTTTCTATTTAAAACAGCCTTCTCTGCCCCTGTATTTTATTTTTTTTGGCCATGCTGTGCAGCATGCAGGATCTTAGTTCCCCAACCAGGGATCGAACCTGTGCGCCTTGCACTGGAAACGCGGAGTCTTAACCACTGGACTGCCAGGGAAGTCCCTGGCAGTGCTTTAAACACAGACTAAAGTCTAACTGCGTTAGGCTTGGTTTAATGCATCTGTGCATCTTATTCACCTGTGTGTCCTTCATGCCTAATACAGAACCTAGAATATGGTCCATATTTAATGTGGCTATTTGAACGCCATGAAGTTCTCAGATTGGTTTACTCCTAGAGATGACTCCCATAAGGAAATGGATGATTTTTTCCTGGGTTTATTAGGAGAGAGAGAGGGAATCTAATATGGAATAAGTGTCCAGCAATGTGTCAGGAAGTATAGAAAGGATTTTCCCCATCTATGCTGTTTGGTTTTAAAAAGGGAGGTACCACTTCTAAGTCTCATTGATGTTTGGCCTTCTCATTGGCCCCAAGTATTAGGCATGGCGTGTAGAGAGAAACAGCATCTAACCCAACGAGATACTCGTATATTTTTAAACATTCTGTGGAGAAAAATCTTTGATTATAAAATTTGCACTTTGTTGTTTTCCCTACTAGAACTTCAGAAAGATTTTGTATTAAAATATTTTTATGTAAAACATCCTCTCTCAGCCCTAATTTATGGAAATGGGAAAATGGGCATATTGCAGGCTCTAACTGCTTAAATTATCTCATTCCTAGAGCAAAGAGACAGAGAGAAACAGGAAAAAATCCTACAGGAATGAAGTCTTGCTTTCTCTTTCGATATACCCAGTACTTTCTATAACAGCTGATGAGAGTGCTGTCAAATGCACTGATGAGAGGTTTCCCGAAGTTAATTCTTCTCATAATACGATAACTAAATTTGCTTTAACACTTGAGAAGGCCCATCCATACTAAAAAGAATCAGTTGCTTAATCCTAAAATTAAAGGTTATTGCATGCAAGAGAAAATAATTACACGCTCAAAGTATGGAAAAAAGAAAACTTTTTTTAATATGTAGGTATTTGTATAATTAAAGACTAATCAAGCATGGAAGGCTGCTGACTAAACCAGAAAATGAGATTGTTGGCAAGCAATATTGTAATGTAAATGCCATTTTTGTTTAACTACTAAGAAGCTGCAGAAATGATATCCTGAATAGATTAAAAGCAAACAACATTGATAATAAATATTTATCAGATTCCAAATGCAACACAGAGGATTTCTACATTTTTACGTGCAAGGTTTGTTCGCAGTGGAGTATTGAGGTGTTTTTCAAGGGGTTAGTTAACATCCTTATTTAGAGTTGCTTTTTTAGATAGTATCTTCCTACTGTTAAAGTACATGTGAAATATTAAACAAGGGGAAGTGTCTCTTTTGAGATATACCGCCCCTATTAATTAGGATTTTGTTAATTAATATTAGTTACCTAGTATTAGGTAAAGACTTTCTAATGAATACAGACATACCTTGGAGATATTGTGGGCTTGGTTCTAGACCACCACAGAAAGCAAATATCTCAATAAAGCAAGTCACACAAATATTTTGGTTTCCCAGTGTATGTAAAAGTTATATTTACACTATACTGTAGTCTATTAAGTGTGCAACAGCAAATGTCTAAAAAGTCAATGTATATACCTTAATTAAATGTTGCTAAAAAAATGCTAACCATCATCTGAGCCTTCAGTAAGTCATAGTAGTAACACCAAAGATCACTGATCACAGATCACTCATAACAAATATAATAATAAGGAAAAAGTTCTACATATTGTGAAAATCACCAAAATGTGACACACAGACACAAAGTGAGTAGATGCTATTGGAAAAAAAAATTGGCGTGGATAGACTTGCTTGAAGCGGGGTTGCCACAAACCTTCAATTTGTAAAAAAACACGATATCTGCAAAGCACAATGAAACAAGGTATGCCTGTATACTTGTTGAATTCTTATAGAGAAAGAGAGATGAGATACAAGCCACACACAGTTATTAAAACAAAGAAAATAGAAGCATCAAATGTAAACAGTTTCTGTAAACTTCAGGCGTACAGTTTAAAGTAGAAAGAGAAGAAACTCGGAAGTCACGTGTAAACATTCTGAGACTTTGTGCGACTGTACATATTACATGGCGTACTCGTTTGTCTTAAATGAGACTTACTTGATTAAATAATATAGATAAAGCACCTTTCAGCACCTAGGAAGTAATAGTCACTCACGGAATCTCAGTTCTGTCATTTTCTCCCTCTCCTTTGCTGATTGAGCTCAGTGGACACTCACAGGTCTGTTCTCATGACGACAATGTTGCCTTTGGAGACCCTGCTAAGGCATCCAATTCTGCATTCTGGGTAAGCACGAGAGCCCGACCAGATCTGACCCCTCAGGATTTCTCAGATGCAAGAAGAGTCTGAGGGGTAGAAAGAGTCTGGATTTTTCTCTTGGCCTTGAGAGAACTGAGAAATTCAAGAGGAACGAACATCCCACAAAGAAGCCAAAGATTTTAATCCAATGAAGCCCTCACTGTAAAACTTGCTGTTTGTATGTGGTGATTTCCCTGTGCTCAGCCCTGATGTGTCTTATAAAACAAGATTTGCTGCATAAATGTGGATGCAAGCTCTGAAAAGCAGACTTCCTGACCTACTGATAAAAAATATGAATGAATTAATCAAAAGTAGCTTTCAAAACTCAAGTGTTGTGCACAACAAGTATGATATTTTCTTTCCACCACGAAGCATAATTATAGATAAGTTTTCAGGAGAAGCTGCAAAACTGTCATTTTTTTACCTTCAAAAACAATAGAAGATTTACTTTTCGGTGTCTAAATTAGAATGTGTGTCAGTTTGACTGTTTCTTTGGGGTGTACTGCATGTGGTATGTGATCCAGAAAGTTGAAAGCTTGCAGACCTACTAAAATGCATTTGGATTTTTCAGAAACAGATTACTGAGTGACAATATGATAGCCTTCAGGCTCGCTGCTGGAATTTTTATTTAACTTATTTTCTCCCTAACGTGGTTGTAACGTACCTATTTTCTGAAGATGACAGAACACATCATCAAATGACAGTTCAGAAAACATTTTAAAGTTTGTTCTTTCCCTTTTTGGTGTAACTTATTTTGAGAACCAGGAAACAGCATGAAAAGCTGTGTTTCTCTCCCACCTTCACCCCACTAACAGTTTGAAGAGGTCATGGGAAAACTGCAAGTTCTGGAGTCTGAAGAAAGAACACCCACAAAGTTTTGAGCTCTGGTTTTAGAGAAGACCTGAGGTTATTTGCAGAAGCGAGTGGGTCAGATACTGGGGAGGAGCCTGCAGCACACCTAGAGACAGTGTGTCCTTCACATGCTGCCAGTGGACAAAGCAGCCGGCCACGCAGGACAGGTGCCAGACCCCCTTTTGGTGTCAACGCCTGCTGGCAATGTCTGAGATTGTGGTTCAGTTCATTCAGCCTACATTTCTACAGAAGTCTTTGCTGTCCCTTGTCTGGAAGTACGGAGCTGCTCTTTCTGTAAATCCAAACCAAATTATAATCTAGCCTTAAATTGCTCAAAAAACACCCTCCACTAAAATACATCTTGCAGTTTCCAGTCCAGACCAAAACTTAGAGAGCATACATTTAGACAATGCCTTTTGATTTCCTATTGAAAGCTAGGCAACTTCCAGGGAAAACAAGGGAGCGGGGAGAGGAAGAAATGAAAACATTGATTCCAATGCATATAAGGGTTGAGGGGCCCCAGAGTAAACCTGCCAGGGTGCCTTTGCCAGGCCCCTCTTTTCTGGGCCCATCTGCTTAGAGGGGGAGCAAAATCAGAAGCATTCATGGGCTCCTGAGATTCACAGAGGAGTCTGTGGCAAACTGGCCCGGACCTTCTCATCTGGGGACTTCTTTTTTTCAGGTTCCATGTTAGATTTCTGATGCCGTTTTAATCCTTTGAGTCACGCATTCATTTGTTCAACAACTATGTATGTCTGCGTACAACATGTGTGTATGTCTCTGTGAGTATGTATGTATGTATGTCTGCAGATGTATGTCTACAGATGTCAAGCACCATTCTTAGAGCTACAGCAGGAATCAGTGGTACGTACAAATAAAAAAATAGTATAGACACTTATACAGCATATCAAACATTGATAACTGCTTTGGGGGAATAATAAATGGGGTTGAAGGGAAAGAAAGTGCTAGAGAGGGGGTATTATTTGACATAGGTTGATCAGAGAAGGCATCTCTATTGGCACAGAGACTTGTCAGGGAGATAACTTGCCAACAAATGGAGAGAGCACCCTCCAGGGGTGGGATGGGGGAACAAGTGCAGAGCCCTGAGGTAGGAGGATGCTGGGCAAATTCAGGGATGAACAGAATGGGCAGCAAGGCTCAAGCCAGATCGGCAAAGGGGGCATAGAAGAAGCAGGAGCCAGACCATCTTGGGTCATGTAGGTCACTGTCAGGAATTGAGCTATCCCTCTGAGAAGGACAGGAAGCCCAACTGATGCAATGAAGAGAATTGACTTTGGGCATCAAAGAGCAGAAATATGTTGGAGGTGGTGGCGATGGTGCGGAGTAATCAGATTCTGCATATGTTTTGAAGGAAGAGCTGACAAGATTTGCTGATGGATTGGTTTTGGGGCATAAGAAAAACATAAGAGGGGACTTCCCTGGAGGTCCAGTGGTTAAGACTCTGTGCTTCCAGTGCAGGGGGCACAGGCTCGATCCCTGGTCAGGGAACTAAGATCCCACATGCCGTGCAGTGTAGCCAAAAAATTTTAAAAAGAAATTAAAGACAAGAATCTAAGTCGTCTCCACTAATTTTGACCGGAGGTATGACATTCCCCATTTCTTGAGATGCAAAGGCTATGCAAAGAGTAGGTTTGGGTACACGTTTTGTCTTTAGCATGTCAGTTTTGGACAGGTAATATCTCAGAGACCACTAAATGTTTGAGAGGAAATGTTGAGGAAGCAGCTGGGTTATCAAGTTCTGGAGAGAGGTCCATGCTGGAGATGTAAAGTTGGGAGTTCATTGTCTACTGCTGGTATTAAAGCCTGGTAAGATCACCCAGAGAGTGATCAGAGATTGGAAAGAGGTTCAAGCCCTGGGCCCTGGAGCACCCCAACATTAAGAGTTCCTGTGGAGAAAGAGAAATTGGCATGGACACTAGGAAGAGGGGCCAGTGAGGGAGGAAAAGGGGGTGCCTGGAAGCCAAAGTAAATCAGGTGCTTCAAGAAGGGAGTGATCTCTGTGTCCACTAGTTTTGATAGATCATGTCAGAGGAGAGCTGAGAATTAACATGAGCGCAGCTCCTGGAGGTAAGGAGTGCCCTTGGCAAGAGCTTCAGTGGAGTGGTGCCCATGAACTGGAGTGATTAAAGTAGATGTAAAAGAAGAAGAATTGGAGACATCAAGAATAGACAACCCAGGGACTTCCCTGGCAGTCCAGTGGTTAAGACTTTGCCTTCCAGTGCAGGGGGTGTGGGTTCAATCCCTGGTCGGGGAGCTAAGATCCCACGTGCCTCGTGGCCAAAAAAACCAAAACATAAAAGAGAAGCAATATTGTAACAAATTCAATAAAGACTTTAAAATGGTCCACATTAAAAAAAAAATAGACAACCCATTACACTTAGGCTGTGAAGTATTAAATATTATTTTTAAAAGACAGATTCTTAAACTCAAGGATTAACAAATGCTTGCAAAGTGATCACCAAAGTCTTTGCGTATTTGTTAACAAAATCGTAAATCCAGAATACAAAATCTACCTGAAATAATCTAACCAAACACCAAATTACTTAAATGAGACTCGGTTTCTGAGATGGTATCAAGAGACAATTAAAATCTTATTTACGTACAAGGTTGTGGACACAAATAGGTTTTTCACAGCCTAACTTAAAGTGTAATGGAGGTCACTGTTTTAAGTCTAGGAAATAATCGTAATATATCTAAAGATGAATAATTTAAACAAGCTGATTAGGTTTTTATTATTACTTTTTCATTTGAAATGTTTTATGGACTGGCTTAATTCTGTTTAAATTTTATTTTTATCTGTTGTGTTTATGGTTTATTTTGTATAAATTTTTGTAATAAAATAATTTAAATTAAAAAAAAAAGAATAGACAATCCTTTCCGGGCATTTTGCTCAGAAAGGAAGCAAGCAAAGGTTCACTACCTGGAGGGGATGTGGGGTCAATATAGGTTGGTTTTTGTAAGATGGAAACGGAAACTCCATATTTTTATGCAGATGGTAGTGATCCAGGAGAGGGGGACGTTTTGATGGAACAAATCAGAGATGTTCTTGACTGGGCCAGAGGCAAAGGCTCTATTGCATTAGTGGAGGGTTATCTTTGGAAAGGAGCTTAGTGTGCTGGTTCGTACAAACAAAACACAGGTAGATAAAACAGTCATAGATGCTATGGGTGAGTATATGCAGCAATGAAAAGGTGTAGACGTTCTCTCCTGATTGATTTTCTTGTCAGTGAAATAAAGATGAAGGTCAACAGCTGAGAATGAGAATGGAGAAGCAAGTGCTGGAGGGCTGAAGAGAAATGAGAAGATGGAAGATGGTCCTTTTAGGGGGTGGGAGAGTGATCTGATAGGGAAATGCCGTAGGGTTGCTAGGTGGTACCCAGGCTCTGTCTACTTGAGGTTCATTGTTTTGTATTTAGAGTGAGGCCGGTCAGCACAGTCATGAGGTTTTCTCCAGTTAAGTTCAGCTGTGTGGGCATTGGCATAGAGTAGGTAGAGAGTTGGATCATGAAATCTAAGCTCAATGAAAAAGGAAGGACTTTAGGTGGGGAAGTGAGGGACAATAGAACAGTGATAGGATTCATGGATTACTGATTCCAGGGAGACTAAAGAGCTGTTAAAATTTGAAGTACTAGGGGCTTCCCTGGTGGCGCAGTGGTTGAGAGTCCGCCTGCCAATGCAGGGGACACGGGTTCGTGCCCCAGTCCGGGAAGATCCCACATACCGTGGGGCGGCTAGGCCCGTGAGCCATGGCCGCTGAGCCTGCGCATCCGGAGCCTGTGCTCTGCAACGGGAGAGGCCACAACAGTGAGAGGCCCGCATACTGCAAAAAAAAAAAAAAAAAAGTGAAGTACTAGAAACCTCTGAGGGAGAAGCTAGAGAGTAAGATGCTTATAATGGGGATGATGGAAGAGGTGTGGTTATTGAAAATCGTAGAGCATGACTTTCAGGGGGATGGCTGGGGTGGGATGAAGAACATGCTCATTAGAGGAGAGCAAGTCTAACAGCTAAGAGGCTGGGGTATCAGAGGATATAAAAAGAGGATATAAAAGTTACACACACACACACACACACACCCCACAGCAGTTTTAATTCCACAGAGAGTAACAAAGATCCAGGAGCAAAAATTTGAAGGAATGAGGTGGGGTTACTTATAGATTATTGCAACAAAGAGTAGCAAGTGGGATAGTGTGAGGACATGAGCTTCAAACCTGGGATTTTCAAGGAGATGGGAGGGAGACCACCAATGACAAGCAAGCATCCACCCCATTGCAGGCCCAGAGACACTCACAATGGGTAGATAACAGCCACCACATAAGAGGTCTTCAGGGAAGCAGTGTCCTCAGGGGAGAGGCAGATTTCTGCTGGCCCAAAAAGATGCAGAGAATATTCCAAGAAGAGGAAATAGGCAATTTGGCTGATGAAGGACCACAGTGGAAGGGTCTCCAGAGTAGGAAAGGTGAGTGAAATGGGGTTTGCAGAGCCATATAAGGAAAATGGTGCACATGAGGACTGGCTGGGATTCTTGGATTTCCTGGGTGACTAACAAAAATAGGGATACAGGATATGATGGCTTACTCGTGGTGACCTCCAAGGTAGACCATGGCAGGAGCTTTGAAAACCCGGAAGACAAAGAGGTGGGGATTTTTCCAGAAGTATGAAAAATACTTCTGGAAAATACTTTTTCCAGAAGTATTCTGGGGACTCATCTTCACTCCTAAAGATAGAGATGGAAACCAGGAGAGGGGCAATATTTTGAGAATCACAAGGAGTCTTTCAGGTCCTCTTCACTCATGGCAAACTCTTATTTTCTCGAAGTCATTTATTTTCAAATATTGATGAATTAGAAAACTCAGATACATTTAAATATGAATCTTTAACTTTAAATTTAAACATTCAGATATATAATGAACCTGGTAATCTATTTATCTAATAGACACCCATGCCATGAAAGTAAATGTAATTTTAAAATCTGAGAAAGAATGTACTTTCAAAAACACAGAATGGAAGAATATCAGAATAGCTCAGGAAAATCTTGGCTATCCATCACCCTCAAAGAAATAAGTTTCTCTTGAGAGCTGAGTTTCCCCAGAGGAGTGAAGGGTTAAACCTTTTAAAGTAGAACTATAAAACTTGTAAAATGTAAATCATTTAAAAGCATTTTACTCCCATCTCCTGCCTTCTTAAACAGAGTATCATAGTAATAAAAATCTTCTATGCCTTGTGGATGACAAAGTACTTTCACAAACATTATCTCATATTATCCTCCAACATCCTAGTAAAGTAGGTACTTCAAAGATTTGACATATTGGTGAGATGGTCAGTCACAGGGGTGTGAATCGCCCAGTGTAGATGAAAGGGAATATAATTGCAACTTCCTGATTACTTTGGGTCATTATTGTTGGTATAGATCAAAAGGATGTTCCCAGAAGGCAAGACTAACATGCAATATAAGAGAACATAATGAAGGATCCAACTGTGTGGGCAGACAGCACGTGCGCTCAGAAACCCAAAGAGCAGTCAGCTGAGGACTGGAATGCCTGAGAGGATTTCCTGGAGGTGGTGGAACTTGAGCAGGGCTCTAAAGTTCCAGCAGAATCTAGGAGGGCGAGAAGAGCCAAAGGAAGACATATCGAGTATGCACTTGGATGTTGGAGCACCCATAGTAGTTACTCACTTGGGACGATTTCTGTTTTGCTGCAGATGAATACCACTGCCCTGGGCATGCTCACCACCACTCCCCCTACCACCTAAATTACTCCCTGTGATGGTTGACTTTATGTGTCACTTTGACTGGGCCATGATGCCCAGATGTGCGTTCAAACATTATTTTGCGTGTTTCTATGAGGATGTTTTTGGATGAGATTTACATTTAAATCAGTGGACTTTGAGTAAAGCAGATTGCCCTCCATAATGTAGGTGGGCTGCATTCAATCAGTTGAAGGTCTGAGTAGAACAGAAGGTGGACCTCCCCTGAACAAGAGAAAATTCTGCAGCAGACTGCCTTCAGACGTGAACTTCAACATCAGCTCTTCCCTGAGTCTCCAGCTTGCCAGCCCACCCTGCAGACTTTGGACTTGCCAGCCTCTGTATTCACATGAACCAATTCCTTAAAATAAATATGTATATAAAACCAACATCCTATTGGTTCTGTTATTCTGGAGAACCCTAACTAATACTGTCCTTTCTCATAAATTGTATGAATTTCCAGAATGACAAAAGGGGTGCATTCTCCTCTGTTGCGGAGTATGGACGTGTGCAGTGGGTAAAAGGCAGAGCGCTTCCCTTATGGACG
Source organism: Aethalodelphis obliquidens (assembly GCF_003676395.1). Lineage (NCBI taxonomy): Eukaryota > Metazoa > Chordata > Mammalia > Artiodactyla > Delphinidae > Aethalodelphis > Aethalodelphis obliquidens. The sequence goes on from NW_020837971.1 coordinate 11,860,751, forward strand.
CATAAGTCCATAGGATCAAGGATGTTCTTGGGTTTATCAGGGCAAAAGAAGCCAGACTCTGGGAAGTAGTTCTTAAAGTTCATTCTGGGGGAAACCCAGACCCAGAGCATTACAAGCCCTCACTGCTCTACTCAGAGCCAGTTCGCCAGTTATCATATTACCTACAGGTTTTCCTCTTGAGCCAGCTCTGGCTTTTCCCGACACCACCCAAGGGAGAATTGTGCTAGACGGTATGGTTACTCTGTCATTTGATTCCACTGATAATTCTGCCAAACACTCAAATCAAGATAGACAATCGATCAAACTAACTAGCTAGTTCAGAGTCAACCACGGGCTCATCGCCATAGTGCAGGAGTTCAGAAACATTTTATGTAAAGAGCCAAATAGTAAATATTTTGGGCTTTGAGGGTTGAGACAAAATTGAGAATATTCTTTATGCACTTATATAACAAGAGAGAACAAATTTCCATGCATTTCTTATTGATGAAATTCAAAATATAATAATAGTAGGTGAGGGGCTTCCCTGGTGGTGCAGTGGTTAAGAATCCGCCTGCCAATGCAGGGGACACGGGTTTGAGCCCTGGTACGAGAAGATCCCACATGGCCGCGGACCAACTAAGTCCGTGCGCCACAACTGCTGAGCCCACATGCCACATCTCTTGAAGCCCACGCGCCTAGAGCCCGTGCTCTGCAACAAGAGAAGCCATGACAGTGAGAAGCTCCCGCACCGCAACGAAGAGCATTCCCCCTCACTGCAACTAGAGAAAGCCCGTGTGCAGCAATGAAGACCCAATGCAGCCAAAACTAAAAATAAATAAATTTATAAAAAAAATAATAGTAGGTGAGTAGAAATTTTTGTTATGCAAGTTACTAATGAGAAAAATGGAATTCTTTTTTTTGTCAGGGGATGTATTAGTCAGGGTTCTGCAGAGAAACAGAACCAGTAGTTTCAATGCACATACATATGTGGAGGTAGGTGATAGATAGATAGATAGATAGATAGATAGATATAGATATGTATAACCCTTGACAACACAGGTTTGAATTTTGCAGGCCCATTTATACATGGATTATTTTTCAATAAATACATAAAATGCATGAATATAGTACAACACAGCCTGTGGTTGTTTGAACGCACGGATACAGAACCAAGGATACAGAGGATCAATAAGTGGATTTTCAAGTGCCCCCCACCCCACATTGCATTGTTCAAAGGTCAACACAGAGAGAAAGCGAGAGAGATTTATCATTAATTATAAGGAATTGGCTCATGCCGTCATGGAAGCTGAGAAGTCCAAAATCTGCAGAGCTAATGTCCCAGTTTGAATCCAAAGATGTACAGGCAAGAGAATTCCCTCTTACAGATACATCCAGAATAAAGTTTAACCAACTATCTGGGCTCCCCTTGGCCTAGTCAAGTTGACATATAAGATTAGTCATCACACAGGGATAACATTTTACTTTATTAGAGTTCAAAATTAGTGGTCCCCATCATCCAATCAAGTGCAAATATTCATCTGTAAAAACCATTCTTAGCTTGTGGCCTGTAAAAAACAAGCCATGGGCCAGATTGGGCCTGTGAGAAGTAGTTTGCCACTCCTGCTATAGAATAATGTTTTAATGATAATAATGATAGTAATGCCCTCTAAAAATAAAGATAATGAGGACTTCCCTGGTGGCGCAGTGGTTAAGAATCCGCCTGCCAAGGCAGGGGACATGGATTCGAGCCCTGGTCCGGGAAGATCCCACAAGCCTCGGAGCAACTAAGCCCATGCGCCACAACTACTGAGCCTGTGAGCCACAACTACTGAAGCCCGCGCGCCTAGAGCCCGTGCTGTACAACAAGAGAAGCCACCACAATGAGAAGCTCGCACACCGGGACAAAGAGTAGCCCCCGCTCGCCGCAATTAGAGAAAGCCCGTGCGCAGCAACAAAGACCCAACGCAGCCAAAAATTAATTAATTAATTTAAAAGAAATAAAGATAATGAGAGTCAGTATAGTGTATAGTTAGGAGAGGAGGCTGAAGCCTGCCTGCCTGGGTTGGAACCCTGACTTCCTCACTTAGTAGCTGCATGATCTTAGGCCTGTGGTTTAGCCCTTCTGTTTGTCAATTTCCTTCTTTTTAAAATGCAAATAAAAGCGTCAACCTCATAATCTTCCCGTGGAGATTAAATTAGTATCTGTAAGGTTCTGAGAAAAATGTCTGATGTATAGTGAGTGTTATATAAATAGTAGATGTGATGATGGTATGATGCTGATGAGAGAAGGGAAAGAAGAGAGAGAAGCACAAAGAAAATGGGAAGTAAATCCTTCTGATGCTAGGCGACTGAGTGGTTGCTACAGGCTGAAGGTGCTACTAGAAATCTGACCGATCCTATTTAACAGCTCAAACGTGGGACATACTCCTGTATTCCAAGCACCAAGAGTCATGGCCTTGTGTTATAATCCAACCTTCAAGGTTATTAATGTTTATTTCACTCTGAAGACCCGACAGCCTAGGAGGAGTACGGGCTGGGGAGAATGGGGGGTGGGAGAATTTTTGGTACTTACCTTCAGAAATTATTCTAGAACTCAGCACACAGGAGATGGAGACCTACCTACTCAGTCCGAGCTAGCCATGAGTTTACTGGAGAAGCAATAATTTTACAAAGAGGCTGGGAATTGGTGTCTGTATCGAATAAAGAATAAGCTCCCAGATTTACATTCATTGATTTTCTATCTAGTTTCTATCTATGTTCATCATGTTGAATTTCTTAGAATCCAAAAATCAAACCATTGAGAAAGCAAAGATGTCTCACCCCTATAACACCCACAACCTTTGTAATGTGGTCAACTTTTATAGATCTTAACTCTTTAATTGTACTCATTCCAAAGAAGGTTTTTTTTAGAAAAGGAATAATGGATCCTTAAAAAAAATAAAAAGATCTAGCCTTATTGCTTTGATGAAGATTCGCCACCCGTGACCCTTTAAATATTGAACTTGGACTATAAAAATAGCACTTCTTATTGATCACATGGTTATTAAAGTCAGTCAAATGCTGGATTTATATGTCAAACACTTGTAATATTTCCTGTAAATATTAGGGCAAAGGGGAAAGATGGTAATGCCACTTGTGAAGAGTCACATCAGATTTGTTCAACTTTACGTAACTGAGAAATAATAAAAGTGTCGTCAAGAATTTCATTACATATGCCAAGCACTTGTCAAAAACCACTGCACATCATTTTTGCATGTATATGTGTCCACGTATGAGCCCAGAAAACACACACAGGGATGTGACACACATGAAGCAGAGTGAAGAGCGATCTGTGTGCCTCTCCCCCTGCACAGGCTCTATAGCACACCACAAATGACAGCTGTTAGGGTTATTCAGGAGCCTCTGTACACACACGCATTCAAGTTCGCTTTTTCCTGAACTCCAAACCACTAGGGGATGTTGACCAATGATCTAAGTCTGGGGGAAAGCCTTGGAACTCAGTAAATCAACGAATCCTTATTAAGGGTTTAAGTCAGATTCTTAATCCCCTCAGATTCAAGTCCCTACCTAATGATATTCAAGGATGCTTTGGGGGAGAGGTCAGCATGGAGATCCTTATATCTCCTGTTTTCGCCAAGACAACTTTTCATCTAAGCAAATGCTTTCAGATGAGTAACAGAAAGGAACCATTAGACAATCCTGGGCATCTTGACTGGAAACTGGGATCCAAGGCCCAGGGCAGGCCTGTGAACAGAGCAATGTGTAGGCATTTCTAATGGCATTTTGATGTACACGCGCAAAATTGATGTCGTAAGGATCATTGTAAAGTCCCAAACAGTGGAATATTGAGGACATTTTCAGGTGGCACTCAGATTCTGGCTGGGTGAGCCCAGTATATTTTCTCATGTCACAGTTGATTAGGTTCACGGGGAAGTGGAAAGAGTAAAAAATTCTCTTATTACTGCAGCAATGCCATCTCAGCCTCTTTTCCCTTTGAATGCAACATTAGTTTTTGTCCAGAAGTCTAACTGCTTTCTACAGTTTGGGGAATTGTAAAGCAGAAACAATTTTCCCAGCCAGGCTGACCTTCACAGTAATGAGAAATGACTGGAATTTCTCCCTATTTCTCTAACATTTGGGGAGGTTTGGGAAGGTGGGGGGAAAGGAAGAACATGCTTGTTTTACCTGATGTTATGTTGTGGGCGTCCGTTTGGTACTTAGAGCCTAATTTTTTTGCATTCAGGGGATTACATGGACTGTTGCTCCCTATGACCCAGGAGTTAGACCACAAGTGTGTTGAGAAATGACAGTGAGGCACTTGAAACTTTTTGTTATCACAACAGGGATGGCATTTTGTTTCAGCCACTAAATGAATAAATATTTTTCTCCAGGGGATGGCTATTTTCATTTACTCTCCAGCCCTTACTAGGTGATGAACAGGAGGGTGAGGAAATTCAGCCTTCATTTAGGCTGTGCCTCCCGAGTCTCTGGTGCCCTTGGAGTTCCCCAGCCTCTGGGACCTCCCAGTGGGGCTCCCACATGAGCCAGCCAATGGCACTCCTTTCTGGTTACTTCTACCCAGCCTGTTGTTCAGCACTTGCCTTGAACTTTACTAAGATGGTGGGACAGATGAGCTCTCTGGCCAAAGCCGATGCTTCCTCTTACGCTGCGGAAGCATAAAAACTCCCTAGGATGGAATGCAGAAGATAAAGTTTAACATAGCCTCCACCCCCATCCCCAGAGGAAGCAGTTAACCCTAAAAGAGAAACTTTATCCCAAGAGACATACCCTGAGCTGTCTTCTGTCTAAGTGTTCAGGGCAGCATTCATCCTCCAGAGACACTTTGGCAGAGAGAGTAACTTTTTTTTTTAATTGAATTATAGTTGATTTACAATGTTGTGTTAATTTCTGCTGTACAGCAAAGTGATTCAGTTATATATATATATACATTCCTTCTTACATTCTTTTCCATTATGGTTTATTACAGGAGATTGAATATACTTCTCTGCGCTATACAGTAGGACCTTGTTGTTCATCTATTCTATTGGGTTGGCCCAAAAGTTCATTTGGGTTTTTCCATAAGGTCTTATGGAACCAACCCAATATACATAATAGTTTGCATCTGCTAATCCCAAACTCCCACTCCATCCCTCCCCCACCCCTTGGCAACCACAAGTCTGTTCTCTTATGTCTGTGAGTCTGTTTCTGTTTCATAGAAAAGTTCATTCGTGCCTTATTTTAGATTCCACATATAAGTGATATCATATGGGATTTGTCTTTCTCTGTCTCACTTACTTCACTTAGCATGATAATCTGTAGGTCCATCCATGAAGCTGCAAATGGCATTATTTCATTCTTTTTTATGGCTGAGTAGTATTCCATTGTACATATATATACCACATCTTCTTTATCCATTCATCTGTCGATGGACATTTAGGTTGTTTCCATGTATTGGCTATTGTGAATAGTGCTGCTATGAACATAGGGGTGCATATCTTTTTGAATTATAGTCTTGTCTGGATATATGCCCAGGAGTGGGATTGAAGGGTCATATGGCAACTCTATTTTTAGTCTTTTAAGGAAGCTCCATACTGTTTTCCATAGTGGCTGCACCAGCTTACATTCCCACCAACAGTGTATGAGGGTTCCTTTTGGCAGAGAGAGTAATTTATTGTGAGGGTGATATTTTGTAGCTCCTCTCACCTGGCCTCAGACTCTATCCCTGCCCCCTTTCAGGTAGGCAGTAGAACATCATCATGACTATACTGAATTTTAATCCTACTCTGCCACTCACTAGCTGTGTGACCTTGGGCAAGCCACTTAAACTCTCTGAACCTCAGTTTCCTCATCTGTAAAATGGGGCTATAATAGTACCTCCATCATAAAGTTTTTCATTTGAAGGAGAAAAAAAAAAAAGCACATTTCCTGCTGTGTGCCCTCACTAAACTGTAGCTTGTGTTATTCACTCGATTCTGTCCTTTTCAAGTATAGTGTAAATTGATTAATTTGCTGTATGGTATCATAGAAGCCTCCACTGTTAATCTATTTGGTGGTGTGTGCTATAGCAAGATGTTGTTGGATGCCTGCTTTAGGATGGCAAATGACGAGATCCATGGTTTGGGACAGAAACTTTCTTTTCCTCTGGACGGCAGTAGTGCCTGAACCTTACATGAGATGTAGCAGTGAGGGCTAAAACTAAGTGTTAAAACAAACAAACGGATTAAGGCATTGGAGGAGTGGGTGGTCGAGAAGGGAATTCACAGGAGGAGACACCAAGGAGAAGAGCACCTCAGCTAGCAAGTTGTGGTTGATGGTTGCAGCTCAGTCTTGGAGTCTCGGGAGCATTTTAGTGACAGTGATCTGTCACCAACTCAATAATGAACTTTCTGCTGAAGGGCCTTGATCTCGCCTGGAAACTATACCTGGATAACATTCTCAAGCTCTCTCATTTCACATATTAAGAAAGTAAGACCCAGGGCTTCCCTGGTGGCACCGTGGTTAGGAATCCGCCTGCCAGTGCAGGGGACATGGGTTCGAGCCCTGGTCCGGGAAGATCCCACATGCCACAGAGCAGCTAAGCCCGTGCACCACAACTACTGAGCCTGTGCTCTAGAGCCCGCAAGCCATAACTACTGAGCCCGTGTGCCACAACTACTGAGCCTGCACACCAGGAGCCCGTGCTCCACAACAAGAGAAGCCACCGCAATGAGAAGCCCGTGCACCACAACAAAGAGTAGCCCCTGCTCACCGCAACTAGAGAAAGCCCACATGCAGCAACGAAGATCCAACGCAGCCATAAATAAATAAGTAAATTTATTTAAAAAAAAAAAAAAAAAGAAGGACCCAGGGTGTTTAAGAAGCATTGCTAAGGCCACATACGCCTAGTAAATAGATGATCCTAAGGACTCTTCCAACTCCAAATTTATGATCTACTTGAATTTTATTTGCTATTTAAAATAGTTCCAATCACAGTACTAGAAGCCTCCAGTGCCTAGAATAGATGTACAGATCTCAAAACGACACTTTAAATATGTGATTATCTATAGTGGACGTAGCTTTTTAATTTATTTTTAAAGTGTTTTGTTTTTTTTTTACTTTAATAGTATTTTAGTATATTTTAATATTAGTATAGTTTAACATTTAGTCTATTTCTTGTGTATATATATATATACTTATATTTCTAATTATATATAAATTCCTGTATACTTACACCTTGTATATAAATATATGTATACTTATTATTTAATTATATGTAAATTTATAATTTTATTAGTAAATTTAAATGTTTGCCAAACTTAAGAGATCAACTTGATGGTTCTCTTTGTGGGCTCATATCCCCGAGATTCGCCGAGGCACATAAGCATTGGCAAGCTTTACAGGAGAGACTTTCAGAGCTTCATTTAATGGTTCAAATGACAGTAACCAGCTCTCTATCCCCACCTTGCTTTATCAACTTTGAGGCAAAAGGATTCAAATATACTTGCGTCCAAAGATGCAAGTATATATTTCCACACGCGTCCAAAGATGGCTTCAGGATCTAAAAACTGTAGGTGTGATCCCAGCAATTCCCCGAAGAACTGGGGTAGGCTTGGGAGGAGGGCTTAGTAGAAAGGTGGAGGTTTGAAAAACAAAACAAAACAAACAAAGATACAAAAACCGTATTAATTTAGAACATGAGTTAATTTTTTTAACCTGCGTTAAAGCTGTGAAAAGTTTTTGCCTCTAAGAAGAGATGGTTTAGGAAAGGGACTTTCCTCTCCTCAAATGCTTCCTTCTCCCTCTTGCGTGTAGTCAAATCTCTTGGCTAAATTTCTGCCAGCAATACGTCCTTCAAGGAATCTGAATCCCTCTAGATATTTTGTGCCACTCATTGGTCCAATGATAGAAATGAGTTTGCTTGTGGAGTCCATCCCCTGAGCCAGGGTTGCTGGCATCTCACAAGTGACTCACTCACTACTGCCTTGGAAGACAGTCACCTCTCATAATGATGAGAACGCGTTTCAAGACAATCTCTGTCCCAGGAACATCTTCGAGCAAAAACAGGGGATTCTGAGTACAGAGTCATGTTCTCTTTCTCAAGTTCCTTCCCTTGTCTCTGTCGCTACTACCACCATCCTAGGTTATATCTAGGATATGAGAGCCCTGGACCTCCTTCCCAGTCTCCCTGACTCCGTGCTTCTGCCAGGCCCCTCCCAACCCATCTACGGACCAGCCAACCTTCCTAAAACTTGGGGGATGATCAGTTCATGTTGGTGGCATGACGTGCAATGGTGTGGCCTGGAAGAGCACGAACCCAAAGAGTCAGAAGACACAGTTCAAGCAAGTGCTGACTCTGCCTCTCACCCTCTGCCCTGAAAATCTTTTGCTATCACTGAGCTTTGGTTTCCACTTCTGAAAAATAAGCCCATTCATTGCTCATCTGTAAGATCCCTTCTTTCTTCGACATTGTAACATTTATCCAAGGGAACATGGGTTCTCCTCCTTGCAACTTGGGTCCTTCAGAAAGTGGCAGAGGGACTTCCCTGGTGGTCCAGTCATTAAGACTCCACGCTCCCAATGCCGGGGGCACAGATTCGATCCCTGGTCAGGGAACTAAGATCCTGCATGCCACACGGCGTGGCCAAAAAAAAAGTGGCAGAAACTCTTCGAATTCTTGGAGGACCAATGTGAGATCCTTATGAGATTATTTCTGATAATTGGAAAGACTAAATAAGCCATTCTTGGCAAGTCATGTGAGCACGGAAATGTCTGATGTTCACATTGTGACTGAATTATGTAGTTATTCAAGGTTTTCTCCTGTGGGGAAGATTAATTAAACATAGAAAATGTTAGAGGTAGATCCAGGAGGATGATCATGCCATCCTCCAAATGAGAAGAGAAGGGGACCTTACCGAGGCCATAGCAGTGGGAAAGAGGAGGAGAATCGGACTATCTTCAAAGTCAAGATGATAAGATTTTGTCATTGATGAACCTTAGTAGTGAGGAAGGCGGGGAGCTGGGGAAGAATGACCAGGGATTGAGGAAGAGGGGCTCTGGTGGAGGAAATTGAGTACCATTTTGAACCAGCTGAGTTTTAAGTGCTGTGCATCATTTCATGGAAATACACAACATACCGTTGGAGGCAGGTTGTACTTGGAGCTAGAACCACATCTCACATGGAGTCATAGCTACTACAATCTCTCTTCGAGTGAACATGGCCTTTGATCCCCTGCTCTTCCTCCAGAAATCACTCCCCTGCTTTTAATACTCTTGGCTTGATAGTCAGTGTTGCATTTTGAAAGTGATGTAGCCACTAAGCCACTTTCCTCTACTGCCCCTCAAACAACCATCCCTCGTCACCCTGCACCCATTTGCTTTCAGTGTCATTTAAGCTCCTTCCCTTAAATTCCACCCCTCCTAACCTAGATGTCAAGGAACATGCATACATTATTTTTTCTTTTGCATCACCATTACTAAATGCTCTTCAGGTAAAATTCTACCAAGTTCCTATAATCCTGCAGTGGAACCAGACAACTTACAAGCTCTGCTGTTTCCCACAAGGGTTACTATTACTCTCCTTTTATCGTTCAAAACTTTTTAAACAAAAAAAATGCAGAGCCACTTTCTCCTCCTATAGTTCTACCATCCTGTTTCCCCTTCGTATCACCGGCACCAACTTCTTTGGTTTTCAGAGCAAACTGTTCAACTTGGGTCAACGCATGAGAGGATATTCCTTCTCAAAATGAAAGCCCTCGTCGTTTTGAGGTAAAATGCCCTTCTAGACAGAGCTGTATGACTTTCTGAAAGAGGGCATTTATAGAACCTCAAATAGATGAATCGTTTTCTTTCAAGCAGGGAAATGTATTTTACTCTTCTTGCTTCAACCGGGATCGAGTCCATTCATTTCATTTTTTTATGCTCTCCTGTTTTATTTAGAAATGATCTATTCATCCCAACCCAATTGAAGAAATATAGATAACTCAGAAAAACATTGCTATATTATTCACATGAGGAGCAAAGATGCTCCCACCGAATATTTTCACGGCTCCGTTTAATTTGCGCTGTATAAACCTGGCCTACAAAATTCTCTTTTATTTGTTATACTCGAGGAAGGCAGCAGCATCCCCAGAGTCAGTGAGACCCAGATTCTAATTGCAGCTGCTTTCCGACCCCTTGGACAAGTTCTTTGACTTCGAGGATAATAGAATATTTTTCAGGATGCTGCGCGATTAAGTGAGATGTTGAGTATCTAACATATACTATGTTATGCGGTAAATATTCTCACAGGTGTAAAGCCGTATTTTGCAGGAATCTTTTTGCCTCTCCAGTATCGTTGATGCACACGACTCTGCTAGCCTAGTGGGGAGTTCTGTTTCACACCTTTATTCTCACCTCAGCGCTGCTTGTATTGCACATTGCAGGGGATTTTTAAATTATACTAAAATAAGAACATTATAAGTGTGAGAGTGCTCTAGATGCTGGCACTAAAAAACAAATTACTTCATTATACTAAATTGAAGCCTCTTTTACGTAACTTTTTTGATGATCGTATTCGCATTTGTCTGCCTCTGTGATAACTATCTGTACAGCGGCCAAGCAGTTAGAAGTTACTGAAGTCCTGTCTCTTATCCTTTTGCTTCTAGAAGTCTTCTTTCTTGGGCTCCCCTTACTGTGAAATTTAGTAACATCTTTGGTCGGATAGATTTCACAGCAGATCCCCAAATCCTGCTTCGTGGTGCCAGGTCCATCAGAAATTCTACTCATTTTCAGACCACTGCTGTCTCCAGTGGTCCCCGGTAGAAGCTCTGTGTGACATTCAAGGGGAAAGTAGTATGTCCTCCAATTACTCATCCTCCAGGTGAGGGAGAGGTTCTCCCATGCAGGAGCCCATGGCACGTATGTAATGGAGGAGAAACGTGATCGGCAAACTATCCTCCCACCTCTTCCATCTTTACGAACTTGGTGGGCTCTCTGTTCCCCTTCCCTAAGCCCATGACATTTCACCGTGAGTCACCTCTCACCAGCCCATCCAAAGCTACTTTCCAGAAAACCCCAATAAAGTCTTTGTTATGGGCTGCAAAAGACCAATTTGTATGTACAGATGTTTCTCTTTCTCAGGATATTTGCATGATTGCAGGCGACCAGGCGCCTGTTCCAATTTAAACAGAAAAATGACCTAATTAGGAAATGGATTCTCATAATCAGTTGATTAGATTCCTGATTTCCCTTTATTAACCCAGTTTGTGTCTTTAGGAAGGTTATACACACTCTTCTAGAACCTGTTTACCTTTTTAAGAAATCTTTGCACTAACAGCTATGTAATTTCAGTCGAAGTGTAAAATGTGTTCTGGACGATAACTCTCCTATTGGAAACTCCTCTATGCAGCTACTTGCCTCTGAAACGGTTGAGAACCAAGAGATTAACTAGTAACAATTATATATAAATTGTAAACTCTTTGTCAAGATATCCAAGCGTATTATTTAGAGGAGAGAAAAGACACTTGAGCTCTCACTCTAATCCAACCAGACTGGCTAGTTTTTAAATTTTTTAATTCAAAAAATGTGAATAAAAAGGATCATAAAAGTCACAGCAGATTATAAGCCACAAGTCACAAGGGAAAGAGCTGCTTTTAGAAGCAGGCCCAAAGACAGCTGAGAAAAATGGTCCTGTCTCTCAGGACAGGAAGATGCAGAAACATACAGCTCAAAAAGCACAGCCCTCTGGGCCTGTGTGGGATGAAAGCAGAGGGTCCAGTAGCCAAGAGGGCAACCCCGGCTCCGAGCCCCAGGTCTGGGCCAGCAGGGGGAACCAAGGCGGGAGAGGAAACTGGAACAGATCCCAGCCACAGACCCCAGGCAGAGGGGAGAGACCCCGGCACATAGGAAATCCCTGACAGACACCCGGGCCCTGCAGGACAAGGCGGGAGTTCAGGACAAATCTCCCTTAGGATGCTGGGAAGAGCAAAGCTGGCCCAGACTGGAAGGAACAGCACCGCGCAGGTCTCGGGAAGAACTGAAACAAGAGAGCACGTGATCATGACCTACCTGGTACGAGAGCTTGGAATAGGGCCCAAGTCAGAGCTGCTCCAAGTGAACAGTGGTTCTGCAGGGGCTGAGTTCCCCCAGCCAATATCCTTAAACTGCCTGTGAGGACAAGACAGCCAGGTAGGGCATGCGATACTAATGGATTTTCATAATAGTGCCCTGGAGTCATCGACAAGGAGAAATTCCACCACTCAGCCATAAAAAGAATAGAATTTTACCATTTGCAGCAACATGGATGGACTTGGAGGGCATTATGCTTAGTGAAATAAGACCGAGAAAGACAAATATTGTATGATATCACTTATATGTGGAATCTAAAAAGCACAACAAACTAATGAATATAACAAAAAAGAAGCAGACTCAACAGATACAGAGAACGAACTCGTTGTTACCAGTGTGGAGAGGGAAGAGGGGAGGGGCAGTACAGGGGTAGAGGATTGAGAGGTACAAACTCTTAGGTATAAAATAAGCTACAGGGGTATATTGTACAACACAGGGAATATAGCCAATATTTTATAATAACTGTAAATGGAATATAACCTTTAAAAATTGTGAATCACTGCATTGTATACCTGTAATTTATATAAACTTACACAGCAACCATACTTCAATTTAAAAAATAAAAATAAACTACTGAAAATAAAAGAAAAATTATATTAAGCTTAGAGAGGCACAAAAAATATATTGGTATGGAAAGATATGAACTATATATAATGCAGTTTTTTTAAAGTGAATAAAAAGGATTACCTTCACCCAAAAAGTACCCATATTGTGCTATTATTGTTAATATGTCCATCACCAGACAAGTACAAGAGGACAGACACCAAAGTGTTGGCACTGTTATCTCTGGGATTGGGGTAGTTTTAATTTTTGTCTTATTTGCTTATCTCTATTTTACAATTTTCTACAACAACATGTACCTTGTACGTAATAAAAGTGATAAAGGGTAAAAGAAGGTAGTGACATTGGCAGTGCATTTTAAGTATTTCCATGTAAAAGATTAAAACTGTTTCTAAAAACCCTCATCTAGAAATCCTGGTGATCTGATGTGACTCATGCTTCTAGGAACCCCAGAAGCTGAGGTTTTCCTTTACCTATGAAATGAGAGCCTCGATCTGAACCACCAGGTGACAGAAACTTTCTATGCTGCTGTCTCCTGCAATATTTTAGCTTGTTCTTATAGGAGAATGTTAAATTTCCTTTGATCAGGAGCTCAAAGAGCCCTAATTAGATTTACTCCAATGGTGTGGACTCTTCAGCATTAAGAGCTGTCTGTGACCTCTTTTCTCTTTACCAATAGGGTATCGAAATCAGCAGAGTCCATAGACGTCACTCAGGGATGTTTATCCTTTGACCAAAACCCAGAAGGGTTACATGAAGCCACAGCAATGATCCAAGAGCAGGGAAAGCTGCACATGTTTTAAAAAGTCCGGGGTTTCTGCACCTACACAAATCTGGGCAACTTCTCTGAGCTTCAGTTTCTTCTTCCTTTCCTGTTGCGTGAGGCCGCATGGAGATACAGCTTCAATTTTTCTGTCCTCTCTCACCCACTTCTTCAAAGGCAGAGTGTTTTAATTCTGTCATCCTCTCCAAAAATGCTAAATTTAAATATAGCAAATGGGCCCCCCAGATAAGGGTCTTAAAATATGCGGTAAATGACAAATCTTTCAAACATAAGGAACTCAAAGAGTTTTTTTAATAGATCTTTATCGGAGTATAATTGCTTCACAGTACTGTGTTAGTTTCTATTGTACAACAGAGTGAATCAGCCATATGCATACATATATCCCCATTTCCCCTCCCTGTTTAGCCTCCCTCCCACCCTCCCTATCCCATCCCTCTAGGTCGTCACAAAGCACGGAGCTGATCTCCCTGTGCTATGAGGCTGCTTCCCACTAGCTATCTATTTTACATTTGGTAGTGTATATGTGTCGATGTGGCACATATATACAATGGAATATTCCTCAGCCATAAAAAGAAATGAAATTGAGTTATTTGTAGTGAGGTGGGTGGACCTAGAGTCTGTCATACAGAGTGAAGTAAGTCGGAAAGAGAAAAACAAATACTGTATGCTAATGCATATACTTGGAATCTAAAAAAAAAAAAAAAAAAAAAAAAAAGTGGTACTGATGAACCTGGTGACAGGGCAGGAATAAAGATGTAGACATAGAGAATGGACTTGAGGACTCTGGGAGGGGGGAAGGGGAACCTGGGGCAAAGTGAAAGGAACTCAAAGATTTTTGATCCAAAGGCCGATTCAATAATCTAAAACACTGCCCAGTCAGAGGTCAGAGAGTTGGGGATAAATCCAAACTAGCCCCAGTGGTTCTTATTTGTTCCACTGAACATCTAGAGAAAGGAATTTTACTGGCTGTGGCTCATAAAATAACAGATACTCCATCCTTAGAAATACTTGCAGTTGGTTCAGATCAAATACTCCAGGGCTTGGACCCGACACCATGGCTGGGCTGTTTCCTTTTTGCAATAGCAGTGACAGATCACCATGTTAAAAACCTTGTAAAGTTTTTAAAGTTTTAGCAAAATACACTGCAACTCAAAGTGTGCTTATAGTGGTGATTGTGTCTGAGGTCTGTAGACATGTAGGGTAACAAAGGAGTTGAACACTGAAGAGTCAGTTGCTGTGTGCAGTTATTTGATGATTCTTTTTTTTAAATTTTTATTGTATATTTCAGTATAGTTGATTAACAATGTTGTGTTAGTTTCAGGTGTACAGCAAAGTGATTCAGTTATACATATACATGTGTCTATTCTTTTTCAAATTCTTTTCCCATTCAGGTTATTACAGAGTATTAAGCAGAGTACCCTGTGTTATACAGCAGGTATTTTGTGATTCTTTACCAAAAAAATCTGCCATGTGTATAAACTAAAATAACCAATATTCAAATAATTACAAATGTTTTTCAAACCTGGGCTTGTAAACAGCCTTGCTTGTTTCTGCCTCAGGACCTTTGCACATGTTTTCCTCCCTCTGCCCAACTCAGTGTCCAGTTATTTACATGCTGGCTTTCTCTTGTCTGTAAACTCTCACCTCAAGTCTCACCTTCTCAGAGAGATGTCTCTTGACCACATTATCTAAAGTATCTGTTCCCTCTGCCCCCACCAGTCCCTCTATCACATTTTCCTGTTTTAGTTTCTTCCTAGCTCTTCCTGCTGCCTAAAATTATCTTGTCCATTGCTTACTCATTGACTTCTGTCTCCCCCCACCAGACTGCAGGCACCTTGTCCCGCATGTCAGTCTTGCTCCCTGCTGTACCTGTGGTACCTGGAATAGCGCCAGGCATGTGACAGGCCCTCAGTAAATATATGCTGAATGAATGATTCAACTTACCTTTCCCTTTGTTCCAGCATCTGTATTGCTGCCATATGGACCACATTCAGGCAAGGTCCCTCACCTCCCACGTCTTAGCTATATCCCTGTAAACACAGAATGGGAGCAAACTATACTGGGTCAGGCTGATTCAGAACACAATTGGAAGCTTTGCAATATAAATAAATCCTTCTAAGCAGAGGGGTGAATTCTGATCAGATAGTAATACCTAAGTGTTTTTGAAGGCCAGAATTTATGTAATTTACAACCTGCCAACTCCCAAAAGTGATCTGGGTGGGCTTATGATCAAAAACATATAATAATACTCGTAAGCAGAGTTGATAAAACACCCAAATCCATGCAGAGCGAAAGACACCGAATGCCTAGGCTAATATTTCTACAATTTCTCATTAAACTTAACCCTGGACTTCCTTAGGTCGAAGGTAGAAAAGGGAACAATGGGTTCTGTAAGTCTCAAATCCTTGCTATGGGAAGAGTATCAATGCGTCACAAATGACCCCTCCTCTCTTTCTTGTATTCATTCAACAAACACACAGTGCCTGCCTCACAAGGCACTGTGCTCAGTGCCAGGGGTGCAGGAAGGGAAGCCTCTGCTCTTGAGTTGCTCAGGGTCCTGGAGGTGGGGCACGGCTACAATTAGTTACACTATGACAGACTATTGATACACTAGAATCACACACAAAGTTCTACAGGAGTCTCAGACCAGAGCGCTTCATTCTGCCCTGGGGTAGGCCTTAGAAGGCAGATCTTGTTGGTTCTGGGCTGGGCAGAAGCTCACCAGTGAGAGAGAAATATTCTAGTCAGAGGCTGGGGAGGTAAGAGACCCTTGGGTTCTAGAAGCAGCAAGTTACTCAGAGTGGCTGGAGTGTTAAGAGCCCAGTGATAAGCATATAATAACATGTCTTTTGAGCATTTACTGTGTGTCTGGGCATTGAACTTCAGACAGACGCCACAAGGTGAATGCTTTTCTCACTCCCCAGGGACACTGTTGGAAACAGCGGCCTGGGGAGGCTAGGTGTGCTGGACACTGGGGTGCCCCCAGATCTCCCTCTTTGGAACTTCGGGTAGAGCCAAACCAACATCTTTGCATATCCTGCCTTTTTCATAACTGTGAGCAAAGCAACAAATCTGTAGGTGCAAATAAATTTAACCATGAATATTTTATATTTTTTGTTTTTTTAATTTTTATTGGAGTCTAGTTGCTTTACAATATTGTGTTAGTTTCTACTGTACAGCAAAGTGAATCAGCTATATGTATACCTATATCCCCTCTTTTCTGGATTTCCTTCCCATTTAGGTCACTGCAGCGTGAATATTTTTAAGGTTAACAAAAAATGCTATGGTTGCCGAAACTAAGGAAACTAGAGAACTAAATGTAACTTGGTAAATTTGCTTCTTAATACAAACATTTTTTTCCTAACTGCAATATCTTAGATATATGAAAATATGTGTTTCTTGGTTTTGTTAACATTGAGGATTTAAAAACAAAATGAAAGCCTTAGTGGCCATTTTTTCTCTCTGTTTAGCAATTATCTACTATGGTACATTCAATAAAAAATAAAAGAGTATTATTCTCAAGCTAGACTTAGGCAAGTCAGCCACAGGTCGAGTTCGAAACCTATAGCCTTTAAAATAGACACACACGGACACACGTGGCCCTCTTCCAAATCCCCACATACCGGTACGGAGAACCATCTTCCAATTTTCCACTCTTGAGGGTTTCATTTCTAACACGTGAGCTTGCTTTCTGACTCCGTTCCATTCCATTCTGAATTCTTTCTGGGATATAAAAGGTGCTGTGTTGGGTGGTAACAATGAGGTCACCATCAGATACCCTTGTGCTCATTTCATGGTGATATTTCACCTAACAGTAATTCAGAAATATTGCCATCCTACTCACTGAATGGTAATGCAGCTGTGTTTGTGAACGCTCAAAGTTCGTGCGGTCTGCAGGGTTCTTTTGCAGTCAATAAATTTTATCTTCGCCAATTTGCATAAATATTAAAAAAGCACCAGGGCTTCCCTGTGGCGCAGTGGTTGCGAGTCCGCCTGCCGATGCAGGGGACACGGGTTCGTGCCCCGGTCCGGGAAGATCCCACATGCCGCGGAGCGGCTGCGCCCGTGAGCCAATGGCCGCTGAGCCTGCGCGTCCGGAGCCTGTGCTCCGCAACGGGAGAGACCACAGCAGTGAGAGGCCCGCGTACCGAGAAAAAAAAAAAAAAAAAGCACCAGAGGGAATTTTGTTCAGACCTAGATGGTTCCTGGAGCACCTAGGTTCGAAATATAAAGTCCTTCCTTTAAAAATAGTTGATGAGAATAGCCGAAGTGGATCACAAGTTTATTCCATTGGCCTATTTGTTAACTCTATGGATAACAAAGTAATACATCGTCCAGCTTTTCTCAGCACGTATAACATAGAATGCATGCATTAGGGATGTTCGTGGTATCACATGCAAAGGGGGCACCATGATCAAATATTATTGGGAAATGCAGAGTTAAACAAGCTGAATGGGTTTTCTTTTGTAAATCACCAAGAGGTAGATGCTTCACACAGTTTCCCAAACCTTTTATTCCAGAAACAATCCAGGACCAGGGTTTCACTAAACACACTTTAGAATTGCTGTAATTTTCAAGTGTTCTACCAGAATATCATTGCTTGCTAGCATGTAGAGCTAAAGCTAAAAATACATTGTTCTAAAGACATTACGAACTTCCAATTTATTTCACAAATTCTAAGAAATTACATTTCCCCTTGTTACTTGATGGCGTTTTCTTTAAAAGCCATGTGACTCTCTTGCTCAATTTGTCCAAGTTCTTGAAACCAAAATTTTGGAAAAGTAAACTTGTTTATTTAATATGGTTTTTTTTCATTCTCTGCTTCTATAATTTATTTTATTTAAGTGATGTTTTCTATACAGTGATTATACAATCACCTCTAAAGTTATATATTGTCTTTTCTTCCTTTTTTTACACTTGGCCATTTTGCTTTATTTTTTCCTTCCATTACTGCAATGGAAACGCATAAAGGCATAAGGAATTTTAAAATGTGCTCTTATTTTTTTAAGTAATATACCAAACACATAGTAAACAGTGTACATGATCATCTGAAAAATCAAATAAAGCATGAATAAAACTTTCTGCTATCCAGACACAGGAATATATCCCCCAAAAAGCCCAACTGATTCTGGAATTCCATGCTGAAGCTATACGGGTACAAAGCTTCAGCAGCTGTATCTCTGCCCAAGTTTCATGGTGAAGACCGGACCCCTTTTCTCCCTTCTGCAGTGGTTTTCTTCCGTATTTGGACAAACTGGGATATGGCAGTTCTAACTCTTTGCTTTCATCCTTGAAAGCCTTTGCCTGGTTGATGTGCAGTTATTTATCTTTTAACATCAGATAATTCGTTTTTTATTAAAAATCTATTACAGATTTCAAATTCTATTGCTGTTCCCTGTGATAGAACAGTGTGCTAGGTCTGATCACATGGGAAAAGCATGGAGCCCCAGTCTCAGCCCAGGATGTGCAGGTACCAAGCTGCTGCCCACTGGCTGCTGGGCACCAGCCCCAAAGTCAGTGAACAGCACGGTCGTTTTACAAAACTTGCTGTAAGACCTGACAGCCTTATATCCCCGCAGGCTAAAGCAGATTTAGAAAACTTTTTTTTTTGCAATACGCAGGCCTCTCACTGCCGCAGCTTCTCCCGTTGCGGAGCACAGGCTCCAGACGTGCAGGCTCAGCGGCCATGGCTCACGGGCCCAGCCGCTCCGCAGCATGTGGGATCCTCCCGGACCGGGGGACACGAACCCGTGTCCCCTTCATCGGCAGGCAGACTCCCAACCACTGCGCCACCAGGGAAGCCCTAGAAAACATTTTTTATTTAATATATTTATTTAGTAACTCTTACAGGAATAGAACTCAAAAAATTACAGCACCATTTTAAGTTTTATTCCACCATTTGAGCATCATCATGGAATTTTACTCTTCGAAGGAGCTTTAGAGATCACCCAGTTGAGGGTTCTCAGGCTTTAGTGTGCATCCGCCTCACCAGAATTGCTGTTAAAACCCAGAATGCCACTCCTGGCCCAGAGTTTCTGATTCAGCAGGTCGGGGGTGAAGGCTGAGAATTTGCATTTTCAGCTCCCAGGTGATGCTGATGTTGCTGGTCCCTGGGCCCCATGTTGAGAACCACTTTGGTAGAAAGCCCGTTGTTCCAGCCCTCTCCAGAGGACCTGAACATTCCTGGAGCTGGCCTGCAGCCCAGACCCTGCAGAGCTATCAGAGAGGGGAGGAGGGAAATCGTGATTTCTCCAGGCCTTGGAGCAGCACCAAGGATGATGGTGGACCTCAGTGTTTACTGGGGATATTCATCAGGGGAGGCTAACTCCGTAACACACGTCCCTGAAACCACTGTGGCTTAACTGCCCATCAGGGACCATATTTTGAAAACCACTGACCTAGTTCCACTTTCTGATTTTACAGACAAGGGAATGGAGCAGGGGCAGGGCAAGACACCACGCCCACTTAGCAGCTGACTCAGGAAGAGAACCCGGCTGCCCTGACTTTCAGCAATTTCACATTCTCTCCTCCATCACTAGTTTACCTAGTTTCTGCCTATAAATGCACATCCAGGCTTTTCTCAGCAGTTACCAGTATTGCCAAGAACATTTTAAACATTTTTCTCTGTGCTGATTGGGTAGATTGGTTTCTTCAGTTAGTGATGTCTTGCTCTTTTCTCCCTAAATGTGGAAAATTCTGACAGAGCCTTGCTTTTGCTCTTGGTGAGATTAAGCTTTATGATTTTCAACCTATGTTCGGTTTTATTAATGGAAACTTCCCCAGTGATCTCTACAACAACTTTTTATATTTTCTTGGCTTACGGATCCTACAGGTAGTGGTTCTACTGTTAGCTTAATGTTTTTAGAACAACCTATAACCAATATTTTTTGTGAACGCAGAAGGATTTTATTTACCTCTGAGCGTCTGGTCATGTTTTTTTGCTTTCTCTTTCTTGTACTTATCTTTCCCCTTCTACAGAGTCATATTTTCTCTAATAATTTAGACCATTTGTTTTTCCTAATGGCAAAGTTCTCTTCTGGGCACTGAGGCTGCAGCACGTCTGACATGGGTGTGGAGCTGTATTCTGTACCCCTGTACTCTTTTTTTTTTTTGCGGTACAGGGGCCTCTCACTGTTGTGGCCTCTCCTGTTGCAGAGCACAGGCTCCGGATGCACAGGCTCAGCGGCCATGGCTCACGGGCCCAGCCGCTCCGCGGCATGTGGGATCTTCCTGGACTGGGGCACGAACCCATGTCCCCTGCATCGGCAGGTGGACTCTCAACCACTGCGCCACCAGGGAAGTCCCCCCTGTACTCTTGACCGTAAAGGAACCATCATAAATGCTTAAGGATGTCACTTAAATATGTATGTGACATGACCAGAAATGCATTGTCTTCTCCCTATAGTGGAATCAAATGGTTAATTTGATCCCACTGTAAATTCAAGAAAGTAGACGTTTGAAAGGTTACACACCAACAGTAAATAGGTTGATTTCTGCTGGTCCTTGGGAGAAAATAATGCATGACCCAAATGTAGTATTGTTTTGTGGGAAGAATAGCATATCTTCTGACTAGCTTTCTTCTACAATAGCTGTTCAGTGAGTAGATTTTATGAGGCAAGCAAACCATTATGCATAAAAGTAAAATTCAGTAACAGCTTAGACAAGGCTCTACACTGCCCATGCGTGAATAAAACCAAGATATTATGTGTAACATTTGTTACAAGCATATTTTAATAACCAATGTGTTTATTGGGATGGAAGAAAGAGGAAGCATATGTTTTGTTCTGTATAAGTGATAGATTGAACTAGTTTGGACTTCTAAAAAGTTTCTTGAGTTTCAATGGTAAAATTAATATCTATAGAAAATATACATATTCAGGAGTAAAATAGCCCCAAAGTAAATAAAAGACCTCCATCTTCTCTGGGCAGATTCTCAGAGACTTCAAATCTTGTCATAAACTAATACAACCCTTATAATTAATTTATAAAATTAAAGTTTTTTGTTTGTTTTGTTTTGTTTTTAATTGGGGTATAGTTGCTTCACAATGTTGTGCCAGTTTCTGCTGACAGTGAAGTGAATCAGCCATATGTATACACACATCCCCAGTTTACAAAATCACAGCTCAATCTCCACACGTGTACCCAGCCATGGATATGACGGTTGGATACACAGATAGAATTTATCACTTATAATCCATCTTTGTAATTTTTTGTAACAGAGAACAGCCTGCATTTTAAAAGATGATGGCTTTGTTTTTATTATTCAAAAATTCAATTGTTGGTTTTTGGTTTGGTTTTTTCTTTGGTCAGTCATCAGTTGTTTAGATTTCCCTTTATATAAAATAAACGAAAATATTTTGTGATTTAATGGCTATCAATCAGTGTTGCTTCCCGAGCTACAAAGCTGTTAAGGCTATCTCCATTATATTGCAAAAGATGGGAATAGTTAGGTGCTTTCAAAGCAACAGCTTGCAAGGAATCTCTCAGGAGATGCTCTATTCCATATGAGCACACGCATGCCATTCATACATGTGCTTCCTAATTTCTATTTTCCTACCTTCCTTCTCTGCCTTCAGAACCCATCTCAGAATTTTCCCAGCCCCATCTGCTGCCCCAACTCTGGCCATTCCAAGCACACCAGGCATACTGATGTTCCCATAATTTTGTACTTGTTCTTTCTTTGGCTCCAACTGCCCCTCTTCTCCTGTCTGCTTAGTTGATCTGCCTCCTAGCAATTATTTTGTGAAGCTTCCCTCACATGCCTCTCTTCCCCTAGTGAGCTAGCCAGTTCCCCAGTGTTCCCCCAGGTCACCGATCACACTGCTACCCCAACGCTTGTGGCTCGTTTTATATTTTACTGAGACATAATTTACATACCACATTATATTAGTATCAAGTGTACAACAAAATGATTTGACGTTTGTATGTATTGGGAAATGATCACCACAGTAAGTCCAGTTAACATCCATCCCCACACATAGTTAGAAATCTTTTTTCTCATGATGAGAACTTTTAAGATCTACTCTTTTATCAACTTGCGAATACCCAATACAGTATTATTAACTGTAGTCCCCATGCTGTACGTTACTTCTCCATGACATATATTTCATTACTGGGCACTTGTACCTCTTGACCCCCTTCATCCATTTAGCCTACCCCAACCTCTGGCGACCACCAGTCTGTTCTCTGTATCTGTGAGCTTGGGCCGTTGGTGTTGCTGCTGTTAACATATAAGTGGCGTCACACAGTATTTGTCTTCCTCTGTCTGACTCATGTCACTTAGCATAATGCCCTGCGGTCCATCCATGTTGTGCAAATGGCAAGATTTTATTCCTTTTTATGGCTGAATGGTATTCCATTCTGTATATAATGATATATAATGTATATTTATATGTACACCACATTTTCTTTATGCATCCATTAATGGTTGCTTAGGTTGCTTCCTTGTCTTGCCTATTGTAAATAATGCTGCAGTGAATGGGGGCGCAGATATATTTGCAAGTTAGCGTTTTTGTTTCCTTCAAATAAATATACAGAAGTGGAATTGCTGGATCATAGGGTAGCTCTATTTTTAATTTTTTGAGGACCTACCATACTGTTTCCCATAATAGCTGCACCAATTTCCATTCCCCCCAACAGTGCATGATCCCTTTTCTTTACATCCTCACCAACACCTCTTATTTCTTGTGTGTTTGATGATAGTCATTCTGACAGGTGTGAGGTAATCTCCGATTGTGATTTGGATTTGCACCATTGGCTCTTAATTTATTTATCTACAGACGTGTCTTCCCACACCCTGGAAGCTCTTTGGGGGAGAGACATATAGTCAATGGTCAATGTTTGTTGAATCAATGGATAACAAACTAGTCTGTATTCCAAGTGCAAAGTTACCCCAAGCCACACCCTTTCTCCCACTGAAAGACGGCCCCTGGTCTTTGCCTCCTGATCTTCTCTGCCTCCAGGCTGACCCACCCCCCACCCTAGTCCAGCTCAGTCACCAGAGTGACCATTCTAAACCTCAGATCTGATCATGTCCCTCCACCCTCCCGCACAGAATGAAGGTGACACACCAAGTGCTCCCTCCATAATCTCACACCTCACCCCATCATCTGCCACTCCCCTCCCTCACTTCATGGTCCCAAAATATCCAAGTACCAATGCAGTGGCTTCACACCCATGAAATGCTTTCTCTGCCCTCCATTCTATTATTCCCTTCTTTCTCCCATTCCCAACTCTTCCCCAGTCAACTCCTAATCATCCTTCTTGATTCTAAGATCCTAAATGGTTTGCACGCCTGAGGTCTAGCGACGGCCCCTCATCTGGGCTCCGGGCACCCCTTTCTTACAGCACTGGCTACATGGGGTGGAAGTCAGCAATTCATCA
Source organism: Aethalodelphis obliquidens (assembly GCF_003676395.1). Classification (NCBI taxonomy): domain Eukaryota; kingdom Metazoa; phylum Chordata; class Mammalia; order Artiodactyla; family Delphinidae; genus Aethalodelphis; species Aethalodelphis obliquidens. Next base: position 11,884,542 of record NW_020837971.1, read on the forward strand.
ATTAGGGAGCACATCAAGGCAAAAGACTCTTGCCTCGTTCACCTCTGTATCCCTGGGGCCTGGCTCAGCGCCTGCCCGACGTTTATGGGAAGTATCTGATGAACAGAATTGTCCTGAGGCTCCGCAGGGCAGACCATGCCGTGTCTTTCTTTGAGTGCCTCATCCTTTCTTGTCTTTCTTCGGCCCTCAATAGCACCTATTTTCCCTGCAGGGGCTCAACCAGTGTTGGGGAGTAATTTAAGTAAATTAGACGTGGGCGGGGCAAAAGTGTGCCCTGCTTTCCCGTAGCTAGAAACTGGAATAATACCAATTGCTGTACCAGGGAAGCAATTTATTCTTTAAAAAAATTAGCCTTTTTTCTTTCATCACAGGAGTGCTCCCAATCACTTATTTAAACTGGATGATAGAATGAAAGATACAGAAAGAGTAATTTTGAAATATCAACAAATTCACCTAACTAATGTGCCATGACAATAGGCAATTGGTGAGAGGAGCGCTATTGTATGTAAGTAGGAAAATAGCATGAAACTCAATAAAAAGATAGATTTTCAGGTTATTAAATGGAGGACTAGACAGAAAAGGAAATGAGATGTGTAAGCTGGTGGTAACACAGTATTGGCCTGCATATAACTTAGATAAAGTCTGATTTAGTGTTGGTGAGTTTCCATAATACTGACCTCTCTGCTTCCAAATCAAATGTATTGGGGTAAGTTAAACACTAGTTTTTCCCCCTCAGTGCTGGGCTTGACAATTTTATCAGTAAATTTAAAAATAAAAAAGAAATGCCCCCCATCGGAGAGCTTTCTATAGTTTGCAGCCAATCAGTGTGCTGGCCAGACTTATTTCCTTCCCCTCCCTCAAGGGGTCCCTGTTCCCTCGGTGCAGATCTCATCAATCATCCTGCAGAACCTGGACCCGGGCCCTCTGCAGAATCCACCTCTCTCTCCAGTGTCCTTCTAGACCACTCTCCAGGGCATCTACATGTGCTCATAGTCTCCCCTCTGTTCACCTGCGTTGATGTGCAGGGTTTGCAAAGCCATCTGAATAGAACCTCACTTCTGACACTGCCCCCAGTGACCTCCAGGAACCACAGACCATGTAAATGCCCAAGTGGTCGACACCTCCTGAAGTCCCACCGCAGTGAGGCTGCACGAAGGGAGAGCATGCCCCTCCTACACTGATGTCACACTCTGCCACCCAGCCTCAAAGGGACACAGGGATCCATCCTTATCTGGGGAAAACAGCCCTTTCTGCTCCTGCCCGTGCTGCTGTCTGCAAAAGCTTTGCTCTAGTCCATGGGGCTGGGCTGGGGATGCAAACCCCATAGTCCAACTCCATCTCCACCAACACAGCCCAAGGATAAAAAAATAAATAAAAGCCCTCATTCACTGCCTCCTTATGCTTCAGCTCCCAGGTAACATCAAACCTGGAGCTTAAGCCCTCCACACAGCCCCATCCCCACTTGATTCTCAGCCTGCAGTTTCCAGGGATGCTTTTGGTCCAAGAGGTCCAGGGAAGAGCCTTCATCCTTAGATGCTGCCGTTGTTTTTATATCCTGGGATATTCCCAGAATTCCTTGGGGGAGTCTGCCTGGGCAGCTGAGAGGAATGCTGTAAGTGCAGGCGGTGACTCACACTAGGAACTGACCCATCAGGGATTATTCACGAACCCTCAGGACTGAGTCACCCATATTCAAGGCTCTGGTCAGTCAGTCCAGTGGGTGTGAGAGACTCTAAAGTGTGGTGCTGTGTTTTTAAAAAGATGAGGTTAGACAAATTTCCTCCAAAATTTTCACTCTTTTCTGTAAATTGAAGGGTCCAACTCCCACCAAGATCCCAGTCAGGCCTAGATATCTTTGACTCACTCCTTCATATGTTCATTCAATCCATGTTGACTGAGGGCCTGCTGGGTGCCTGGTGTTGTTGAAGAGCTGAAGATACAGCAGTGAACCAAAATCTGTATTCTAGAGAGAGGGATGAAGAGAATATACAAATGACTAATGTAATATTAGACTCTACAAGTGCTGTGAAATACATGAGAAAACTAGATGGAGAGTGAAAGGGAATTTTTTTTAAACTTTGTATTACGGAAAATTGCAAGCACATGTAAAAGTAGAAAAAATAGCATAATGAGGGGCTTCCCTGGTGGCGCAGTGGTTGAGAGTCTGCCTGCCGATGCAGGGGACACGGGTTCGTGCCCCAGTCCGGGAAGATCCCATATGCTGCGGAGCGGCTGGGCCCGTGAGCCATGGCCGCTGAGCCTGTGCATCCGGAGCCTGTGCTCCGCAACGGGAGAGGCCACAACAGTGAGAGGCCCGCGTACCGCAAAAAAATAAATAAATAAAAATAAAAAATAGCATAATGAACCATATATATCCACCACCTAGGTTCTACAGTGATCAACACCAGACGCTCTTCTATATCCCCACCCTTCTCTCCACTGCGTAGATTATTTCAGAATGAATCCCTGACATTGTATCATTTCCTTGTACATGTTTTGGCATGAATCTTTAAAAGAAAGGGAGTGCTTTTTAGATAAAGTAGTCAAGAAACGTGTCTCTATGGAGGTGACCTGGGAGAAGAGAGATGTGAATGAGAAAGGGTTGCAGATGTAGAAACAGCAAGTGCAAACACCCCAGGGTAGTTGAGGATCTGCAAAAAGTCCCATTGTGACTCCCCTCAAGGGAGTGAGGGGCAGAGGGGATGCAAACCTAAACAATAGTGTGGCCAGAAGTTCCTGGAAGGAATAAAAATTATTATAGCAAAATTTGCATAGTGCTTACCATATGCCAGGAACTCTTCTAGTATTTTGCATATATTAACTCATGTATTTTTCACAGCATCCCCATTACATCATTACTCCTATTATTATCTCCAGTTTACGAACATTGAAAAAACTGAGACACAGAAAGTGTTTTAGTCCTTTCAGGCTGCTATAACAAAACACCACAGACTGCGTGGCTTAATAAACCAAAAATTTATTTCTCACAGTTCTGGAAGCTGGGAAGTCCAAGAGGAAGGCACCAGCATGGTTGAGTTCTGTTGAGAGCCCTCTCCTGATTCACAGTGCTTTCTCACTGTGTCCTCATGTGGTGAAAGGGGCTAAAGATCTCTATGGGGTCTCTTTTCATAAGGGCACTAATCCCATCCGTGAGGGCTCCACCCCTGTGACTTAAGCACCTCCCAGAGGCCCCATCTCCTAATACCATCATCTTTGGGGGTTAAGGTTTCAACATATGAATTGGAGGGAGCAGGTGCACAAACATTCAGACCTTAGCAGAAAGGTACAGCAAGTTACTGGCAGCTTCATGATTGGAACCCAGGCAATCTAGTTCCAGAATGCAAGCTCTTAATTCTTATACTGTGCTGCTCCCCTTTCCCTTTTCAGATAGAATGGTTCATTCATTGCCAGTCACATTTCTGTGCAACTCTGAGCGAGCACAAGGTAGACAGAGACAGAATCAGAGATGCCCTTCCAGGTCTCTTTGAACCCACCACCTCTTCTCTCACTGACCCCACACCAGACTGCCACCCCCTCCAGGTCTGGATACTGCTCCCTGGACAGCTCATCTTTTCCTACCTCCCATCTCTTCCTACCAGATCTCTTTCCCTCTTTGACTATAAGTCCCCAGAGGGTAGGGAACATGTCACTCTGTCATTCACACCATCTTTCTCACACTGTGCCCAAAACATAGTGGGTCCTAAATAAAGGTTTGCAGGGTTAAGACTTTAATGAGTGAAAGGGAGTGACATTTGCCTTGTAGCCATAATTGTTCAAGTTCCACCCAGATCCCTTGGAATTCTTCTTTTCTGTAAGTTGCCCCCATCTTGGGGGGCTTTCAAAAACCAGCACGAGCAGCTCTTCTTCCAAACACTCCACTTTGTCCCAAGAGCAAAGAGCCAACAGTACCCAGGGATTTGAGTCCCAAGCCTCTCCTCCACCCCACAGATGTGAACTGGGACTGTCAGGTGTTGAGTGTGGACACCCAGCCTCCTTGCCTCGGGAGTGGGAACTCACACTCCAGAGCCCCTGCTAGATTGGAATTCCTCCCTTCCCCCTCCATCCTGTTTCTGGGAAACTCAACCTCAGACTTTAGGTCATTTACAAAATTCCTCTGTTAGCCAGTGTAGCTGGGTGTTGATAGAAAGTTACTGGAGCATTAATAGAAAATTACTATACTACAGTTGGCCAGAAAATTAAAATAAATTAAATATAATTCATTTTGAGACTAGACTGAAATCCATGTGACTTTACGTTGATGACTCGAAGGTATTTTAGGACGTTGCAGTATCTGAGAGTCATCACGGCACATCTCATGCACTCCAGGCTGAGACGTCTCAGCCATGGAAATGGAGACTTTTGGTTGGTAGAGAGTTGGACGGGCAGCATGTAGCACATTGCCATCTCTTCAGGGAAGTGGGCAGAGAGCAAGCAGCAAAGCTTGACTCAATATTAAAACTCACAAAACTGAGACTTCTCCAGAGGTCCAGCGGTTAAGACTCCACGATCCCACTGCAGGGGGCACAGGTTTGATCCCTGGTCAAGGAACTAAGATCCCGCATGCCACGTAGTGAGGCCAAAAATAAACATTAAAATTAAAAAATAAAATAAAACTCACAAAACTGATTGCTGTGATGAGGGTTTCATAACACATAATAATCATGAGATCAAAGGGAAAAACCTGGTAGGATAGAACACACATCGGGTGGGTCATTGAGATGAATATGGCCGCCCTTCCAGAATTTGTCTACCGGTATTTCCTTGACCTTTAAGAGAAGCCTTGAGGGTAAGAAGTGGAAATACTGATTTGGTTAAAAGAGTCCCAAGGAACCAAGAAACACGTTTTGCAGTATGAGAAAAGTCAAGGACCTAGTGTATGGAAATGAAGAGCCACATTTGCCCTCCTGTTTCTAGGCAGCCACTGCAAGTCATTTCAGACCTTAAATGGGGAATGAATTGTGATGAATGTGTTCATGAACATCCTCATTTAAAAACAAATGATACCACAGTTTCAGAGTTTTAAATTGAAAAGTTAGTAGCAAAAAGAGCTGCTCCAAAATCCATATTCTATAAAACTCACATAGCTCATGAGGAGAATGATAAAACTATAGATCATGAGCAATTATGCTCCAAAGAAAGGTTTGAGCCGGCTGCATTCATAAGGTCCTCCTGGTACAAAGACATAGACATAGAATATAACACTACAGCCACAGTGCTGCGTTATGCTGCCGTAGTTTTGTAAATAAGATTTATACTAATAGAATAATGTAATCAGCAAATTTTCATGAACAATATTGTGACTACTAAGGCTCAGATTCAAGAAACCTGAATTCTTTAGCAGGCTGTAGAATGTGAGTCTTTCAGAGAAAGAGAAGACGGGGCTAGATTTGGATACCCCGCCACATTATCTCTGGTGACGTTTATGTGACGTCACACAGATGACACCATCTAAGAGTCCTCCTTGAAGAAACTGTATCAGAGTTTTTCTTTCCATCACCATTTAGTGTCCACAGATAATAAGGATGTGCATAGAGCCCTATGGATTTGGGAATATGGATTTATTCTCATTATGAGATGACTACCCAATATCCCTATCAATACGTGAATGGAGAAATCAACCATTGCAAATCCCAAGGGAAATGTTTTTTATGAATCTACTTCCTGCATGCCTTCACTATCAAATTAACAACTGTGGGATAGCCTCATTCACCATAGTTTGACATGAGGCAGGAATTAAACTGCAAAATGGGTGTCCTTCTGGAACCCTAACAAATGTTGTAAACTAAGCGTGAGATAAAACAGACCAGAAAAAAAAAAAGATCTTCTCTTGCTGTTCTGCCACCTACCTACCCTGGCCTCAGAATCAAAACACTGCTTTCTCTATACATTTCTCTATACGTGATCAAATATGAGAGGCCAGCAGGTGATGTCATGCTTTAACTACTTCTTTCAGATGTCCTCCAGTCTGAAATATCTTTAAACCCCATATTTATCTTTTCAATTATACAACTCATCTCATCTAACAATCACATTACTTAGCTAATCGCTTTCTTCAAGCTACTGTTTTAAAATAAGCAAAATAAAATTAGAAAGTACAATTTAAAGTATAAAAATGGAGACTACAGTTACTGTGTTCACATTACTTCCAGAGTAAAAAGATATTTGTGGAGGTGAGTTCTAATTCTGATAACTTAGTTCAGAATCCTGCTGCACACTATGAACTCCGAGGATAATAGCTGTAGCACTGTTTTAGAACACGATATGTGCCAAGTATCATTCCAAAACTTTTTCGCATATGTTATCTCATCTAATTCTCATCATAACTCTGTGAACAGGGGTGCCCTGTTTACACCCATTTAACCTATGAGAGTAGGAAGCATGGTTTACTTAAAGTCACAAGCCAAGGCAGTCTGGTTTCAGAGCGGATGCCCTCAACTGCATGAATGGATAGACCAGGCTCTGTGAGGCTTGAAGCCTTTGCTTACCGGTACAAAACTATTTTTGTTTTATTATCCTGTTATTTTTATTCTCAAAAATTCAGGGGGCTGTCTTAAGGAATTAGTGTTTCTATTAGTAGGTTTTTAGACTATCTGAGACTTATAGAACTATAGCTTGATGTATTCAGGGCCCAGAATCCATTTGGATGTGACATGAGGACTCTCTATGCAAATCCTGCTTTGAGAGCTACCACATTTATAAACAAGCGTGCACCAGAATGCAGCATGTCTTTCGAACTGGTCTATTGCAAACACAAGTATGTAGCACAGTCAGACCTCATTTGGGCCATCCTTTGCTGGTTAGGTACATTGGCAATGAAAGATCTGAAGGCATACGCTTGGCAGTGCCTTCAAAATATCCAGTTGGTCCTAGAACGTTAACATGCTCATTATACGCATTTATTGTGCCTGGGCTCCCCACTGTCCAAATCTCCCCCGAGTCTCCAATCAAGAAGGAGTATTGAGAGGAACACTGCTAATAGGACATGACTGGGGACAATACAGAGTGACATGACCCAAGGTGATGAAGAGAACACTTATGGTTTCCTGACCGTTCCTGCCACGTATCTTAATGCATATTACATCCCTGCCTTGGCAGTTCCAGACAGAAAAGCCAAAAGATATTTAGGAAGCTGCATCCATCGACAACACCAACGGTCCATCTGAAATGCTGTCAGCTTACAGATTGACTTGTACCTGGTCTTTGTATATACCACTCACTCCCCTGCCTTCACTTCCAACTCTGCTTCCAGAGGCCAGCAAGGCATCTCCCCAGAGCCCTGCACCCTTCACAAAGACCTAGGGATGCAAGTAAGAGAGCCATCGAGTTGGCATTTGCTTCATTAAGAGAGAAAGGCTGCAAAAACAGGAACAGATTGGATTTCAATCTAGGACCGGGATATAGAGAAAGTAAACGTTAAAAAAATAAAATCTGTACATCCATGGTCGCTGAAGCAATCTTCCAAAACAGTAGAAGTATTCCCATTCCTGGCCCCATAACACAAAGGCCCAGAGGCTGATTTTAAGTAGGTGCTTTGTTTCATATTCAGAACAACAGTTTATCCTTTATATAATACCTGAATTTATTGTGACTACATGGGACTATTGCTGAACAACACACTAGTGTCCTAAATGTTGGGAATTCTCATCTACACTATTGTATTGTATCCAGAGAGTAATTCCAAAATTTCCTATGTGAATTTTTGATTGACCTAGATGTCAAGGAAATGTCTTCCAATTTTTAAAAATATTTTCTCTTCATTAAATAGGAAGCATTGTCTCATCTTCTTTAGAAAGCATTCTGTAGGTGCTGATTTAAATGTTTCACTCAAAATTCGTGGACAAAATTGCATATTCAACATTAGAACCAAATTGCACATAATTTAATCTTTCTTTGAGATTAAGAAGCTTAGTTTGAGAGCTCCCTGAAATTCAGGAATTTCATTGTGATTTCAGCTCGTATTGCATGAAAAGAAATGTAAACATAGCAACCGGCACGTGACCTGAGAATTGTGTACCACTGGGCAGTGTCCATCCTGGCCATTTGGGGAAGGTATTCCTCAAGTGGTCTTCTCACTTTGGAAGTGAAAAAAAAAAAGAACACACTATAAACTCTTCCACTTTAGGGAGTCAAGCCAAAAACAAGGAGAGTTTCCATTCAACATATACCATTACTTGCCTCCTATACACTGTACAAATATCCTCAGAAAACCAAGATCAAGGCCAACCTGAATTTTAAATCCCATGGTGGTAATCTGGGATAAGACAGGGTTTCTCTTTAGGCTAATGAACGAGAATTTTTTTTTCTCCTTAAAAAGAAAATCATTATCTTTTAGGAGAGAGATAAAGGCAAAAGACACATAATGTAATGAGCTGAAAGTGGATTTTCATTGCTAAAAAAATGTGCTGGGTCAATGGAATGACTGTAGAACTAGTGCTGTGAAATTTTGTTATAAAAGAATAAAGAAACCAATAAGATAAGGATATCACATTAATGGGGGGGAGAATTATTAAATTCTTGACAATTAGTATTTCCATCCTCATCAGATGACATAAACTCTAGGCAAATTTCCAAAGGAATTAAGTAATAAAATATGTTTTGAGAGGAAGAGGGGGGAAAAAAGGAAAAGAAAGAAAAAGACAAGAAACTGAGACAGTAAAGAGAAAGTAAAGAGGAAAGTTAAAAAAAAAAAAAGAGGCATCTTTAAAAGAGCTTCTAGGACTTGAATTAAGTATGGCATTAAATTTTTTCTACCAAGTCTTAGTCTTGGCAGGTTTCTGCTAAATGCAGGAATTTCATGGATGTGGGAACTGGTGATGGAAAATGCATTATTATACACAACAATTGCTGTACTTGAGAGGAACTATATGGGAAAAAATAACACCCTGGAATAAATACAAATGAAATTCATGTATCAAAACCATTACTGTGAAAATAGTTTAAATGTTTCTTGCATTTATATCTAGTCATTAACCTAAATGCAGATTTTAGTTCAAGCTACACTTCTGCCTCATGGTCAGAAGGCCTGAAAACCTGTGACGTGGAAAATTGGCAGGATAAAGAATATTGAATTGGCCTCCACAGAAAAACAAAATTTGGCAGCCATAACCTCCTCCTTGGGTGGCTCTCTCCACCCCCCATTCCCCCCACCCCGCCCCGCCACTATTCCCCTGTCAAATTCCTCCCTAGCTCACTCTTGTCCCAGCAAAGAGGCCAAGGGAAGGCCGTATATGAGCTAAAACAGCAAGCTGATGTCAACCTGACCATTCACCAGGGGACCTTTGTCCTTGACCTTGAATTCCATGGTTCAAGTGAGCCCCCCCAAAAGTCCCAACCCTAGACTTAGCCTCTGAGAGCACAGAGGCTGGAGATTTCTATTTCTCCTGACTTTGATTTCCTTAATCCTTGGAGAAGGACGTGGGGTGAGGCGTCTGCCTTACCAGATATGAAACTGCAATTCACAAATGAAAATGATAAACTCATTTGCATAAATCCCTAAAATCTCTTCCTCTCCTCCACCCCTACTCCCATCCTGTTTTAATCCCACATTCAGTCTGGTTGCCTCAAGCAAAGAAGACCTTTTCTCCAAGTTTTATTTAGTCTAGCAAACAAAACCCAGGGACTTCTCCAAAATTATTTCTCCACCTGGGAAGATCCTAAGGTCCCACCTCGCCCCTGGGGCCCACCTCCCTCCCTCCTGGGGCGACTCCCAAACCCAGGCTCCATTAAGCAGCCCAGTGTTGATGGAGAATATTTCCCTTCCAACCTCATTTCCAACCTTTCCCAAACCCTACAGCTTCAGAGGGAATGTTCCCCAGGCCCTTTGCATGAGCCATTTGGAGCGATAACTTCCCCCCCACAAGTGAATGTTGTTTCCGTGTGCTGTGCGTGTCTTGGTGGTTTCACCCTGATCTTTTCTCTCTTTGCAGCTGGTTAATAATCCACTAGCAAGTCAGGCTGCAGCGGCTGCAGCAGCAGCAGCCATGGGCTCCATAGCAAGTTCACAGGCCTTTGGCAATGCCCTCTCCAGTCTGCAGGGGGTCACGGGTCAACTAGTTACTAATGCACAAGGACAGGTGAGTGGGAGATGGGAACAAGAGTGAATTTTTATGGCAGATTGAACTTGGAAAAGAAATGAATTTCTTTTGCATGACAGTGATACGTAACCGCAGCTGTACAAGGCAAATAAATAATGTTGACCAGCAACGTCAAGAAGAGAAGGGTTGGGAGGTGTTTCTCTAATTTAGAGGCAAGATTTTTTTCCTTCCCCTGGAATGTCTACTAAGTTTTATTTTGGTTTTATTTCTATACGATGACTCATGTTATGACCTTAATTGAAGAAATTACTTTTCAGGATTGGGAGACTCTTTCTAAGAAAAATCAGTTACATTTTACAAGTAAGATTTCCATTTTGCTTTTTTTTATTTTTTCATTTTTTGGAAATTTGGGTATTGGAGGAGACTGGTAAGTTTCCTTCCCTAATTGCTCTAAGATTTTTAAATTAACCTTAAGAAAGCTATTTCTGGATGTATGCGGAGGTGATGGGAAACAATTCAGGATGTCCTGTAAAGGTAAAAAAGAAAAGGCGCGAGTTAGAGTTATCCCAAAACCGCCAGTCGCCGACGTGCCCAGCCACTTGCTGATTCTCACTAGCCCTCAGCGGTCTCTCGTGTGCTTGTAGATTTACTTCAGCCTGCTAGGGCCATTGAACCTTGCTCATGTCACCATCAGGCACGTCTGTTCCCTCACACTGCTCTTGTGCCCGCATCGCGACCACCAAGATGCTGATGGGGCTTCTTGATGAAGGTGGTCCCTCTTCAAGACCCCAGTAAACCTGAAAGCTGCGTGCAGAGCCAAAGAGGTTGAAGCTGATGGTGTCAGGGGTGCCCTCCATTCAAAGGCCTGACACAGAGCCCAGCCTCGCTGGGTAGGGCACCTGGTTCTCAAATGTTGCTGTTTCTGATGATGAAACACAAGAGAGAAGGAGCTTGCAACCTTGCCGAGATTTCTCCTCCCAGGTTACTTACCCAGCAGTGAGGTTACTCCTCTATGCTTGGCCTGCTCTGGGGGAACAGGAATTGAGGTATCTTGAACCTTGCTTTATTTTACATAAAGAGTAAATAGAGATGCATTATAAGCTAAACCGGCTCCATCCACATCCCAGGGGGGAAAAAAAAGTGGATCTTGTTGTATTTCCTGGGCGGGTGCAGGATTGTCCCATCAGAACCCCTGAGGCCTGAACGATGGAGCTTGTCAAAGAGCGGACCCAGGTAATGAATCATCTTATCACAGGTGCACACCACACATATTAAAGGAGGGATGTATGAATACCGTGCCCTCCACGGTCACCTTTCAATGTCGACTTTAACCCTTGTTCCAATCCCTTTTCATCAAAGGATCATTTTATGCAGCCGGCTCTAAATGGAGGCTCTCAAAAGCCTATTAAGATTTCTGGAGGGATGGGGTATTGATGTGGAGGAAATGTTGGTTCTAATATCTATAAGCCATACTCAGATCAGGTCTGTCCTGGTAGCTGTTTCCTGGAGTTGTGCCCCAAATAGAACACGCTGTTTCCTTCCTGCCAGGCGCCGACCCTTGAAATGTACATTTTAAGAGTTCAGGATAGACAGCATAACATTGATGTGTATTTCCCTCTGGTTTTTCTTGTTTCCATGTCCAAGTAAAATATACTACTGTGCCCCACCTCTTGAGTATTTGTGATGAAGAAAATCCTTTATTGTTTAGAAGGAATTATTAGTTTATTCTTCTGATGATTTAATGGCTGATCATTTTTGCCGGTTACAAATCCACCTCCTTCTCAGGGGCTAGAGTTACAACCTCTGCTTTGTGTGGCCTTGGCCAGCCCCCATCCCAGGGGCTCCCAGCCCACAAGTACCCCTAAGGAAATGGGCTTCAAAGTTGAAGCTTGATTGGCACTCTGCATACATTAAGAGTTGATTTTAACCTTAATTTTTCTATTTTTGAAAATGTGTTACAATAGTTGATTTGATATGGTACACAAACCTCCTAAAGTAAAACAAACTTAACAGAGAAATCAATCATGGCCACTTATAAAGTCTTGTCTGAGAGTTTTAGACACATCCCAATGGCATTGTGTCCCCTTCCTAGTGCAAGAAGAGACCAAGATGCTCCCATTTCCAAAGTAGAGGAATTGGCCACATTGATGCAGCACTATAGGTTTTTTTAAATCTTTGTAATATAAACACCATCATCTTCCCAGAAGAAGGTGCATGCCCTGCACCTCTTGGCACAAAGATACCTATCTGAGCCTTACAAAGTAGTCAAATTATATCCCCCAAAAGGCAAATATTATTTGGGCTGTGTGTGTGTGTGTGTGTGTGTGTGTGTGTGTGTGTGTCTGTGTGTGTGTGTGTATATACTCCTTTGGCTTGTGTTAATGTGGTACAAAAGGTAAGAATACATTGGAATCAGGTTAATGCAATCGCCATGTTCAAAATACCATGTAAACTAAGATTACTACATGCAGCCCATTTTCAATTCCTTAGAAATCTCTATGGAGCTTTCCCAGAAAGGATACAAAGAGAAAACTCTAAATATATTTAGAGATTCTTTCATTTGAGTTCTTGACATCAACTATTTTTTTTTTAATTTGCAAGTTCACCTGGGAGTAGTAACATTAAAATCTAAACCTAAGTTAGAAAAGCATGTTTCACTCCACTGATAATTTGCTACGGTAGGTCTGATGATTGCAAGCAGGGGCATTGTGTTATCAGTAAGGCCCTGATCCTTGCTTCCCCCTGCTAAGATTCTCTTTGCTCCCTGGAAACCTAAGTGGGATTACTCAGTAGTTAAGAGCCCTGGCCGATTTCAGACCTGCCTGGGAGTGGGTTTAGGCTCCACCTCTTTTTGGTCTTACGACATTAGGGCAATGACTTAACCTTCCTAAACCAGAGCCTCATCTTCAAAACTCTAACTCAACCCCTATGAGGCAGACTGAGCTAGTGGGCCGCGCTCGGAGGGCAGGTGGTCCTCGGTCTGCCTTCTTGGCTGGGCAGATGCCCGCACAGGGAGACGTGCCCAGATCTTCCTTCAAGCTCTAGGGCCTTAGACTCTCAAGAAATCCTACCACCTGGGACTGTAGTTTTGCTTCCTTGTCTTGGAATCTGACTATGTTTCCATTTACTGGATCTCAGTAAATTTCGATATAGTTAAGGAATTTTTATGTTCCTTTTTTCCAACTAGTAGTTATGAGCAAATATGGAGGAACAACTTCAGACATTTTATACCCTTCTAACCCTGCCATTCATTTGCAATTAATTCAGAAGTCAGACACTGGTCCGAAGAGTGAATAATTCTAACAAAATAATACATTCCGAAGTCACAAAGCACATATCTTACCCAGGGATGTTAAAGTATTTTAAAATTATATCACACGCAGCTTCACTCTGATGTGGGAAGGTACCAAGTGTTCTAATGGTAATTAGTGATAATGAAATTGATAATGGCTATCGCAGTGCTGAGAAGAACATTTTGGTTCTCTTTGCTCACTGAATCAGGAACTCACGCAGGTGTGGAAGCTAGGCAATGGCATGAGCGCTAGCTATAGACTCATTTGAATCCAAAGTCAGACAATAACTAGTTCTGTGACCTTAGGCAAATTACCTGAGCTCTCTGAGCCTTGGTTTCATTATAAAATAAAAATAATCAAAACTAAGCCCCTAGATTATGAAGATTATATGAGATGTGTGGGGAAAAAAACCTACCATAGCGCCTGAGTACAAAGACTCAATAAATGATTATCCTAATTAGCATCATTGTCGTCATCATGGTTTAGAGTCTGTCTAGTATTTTCTGGAAACCTTTCTTTGGTTTGGATATACAGCAGAGGCAGTACAGTCTACAGGCAAAGAGAATGAGCTCTGGAACCAGACTGCCATTCACCAGTTGTGAGACCTTGGGCAATTGACTTATGTTCTCTGTGCCCCAGTTTCTGCATCCGAACAATGGGGATTGTTATGGCGCCAGCTTCTAGGCTAAAGGGCTTAGAACAGGGTCAGGCACATAGTCATCATTCAATAATACCATCACTCAATAAATGGTACCTGTTATTATTAATTAAGAAGCTGTGTGTTTTCGGTTTGTAACTGTGCACACAAACCTGCTGTGTGTGAGGAGTTTGAGAACGTGAGAATCTTAATAGTAAGACATTAATTTCCATTAGGGAAATCTCATCCTTACCCTGAGTGGTTCAATAGGGGTGTGTGTGTGTGTGTGTGTGTGTGTTCCTAACACTTATTCAGTGGGTATGTTCAGGATTTGGCAAGTAGATTTACCATCGATTTGTTTAGCTATAGAATTGGCTTCCCTCGAGCCCCTGGCAATATCTCCTTGTTGGCGTTATTGCAGAAAAGTAAAAGAAATTTTATTTTAACCTGGGGCTAAAGAAAGCATTTTACATTTTAACTGAAGCTCAGAATGTTTCCTGATGAAATTAGTTCTCAACCACTGTGAAATTTTCGTAAGTGGCAGCAAGGCAAGCCCAAAACCCTTCCTTCAGTCTTTAAAGAGCCAGTCGAGTGAAAAAAAAGAATCAACTAAACAACATTACTCTTTTATATATAAAAAGAAGAAAAATAATTAAAAGGACTTACCCACTCAGGTTACCCAAGAATACACACAGCGTGATATGAATAAACGATGGCTGAGGACAACTGGTTTGGCCAGAAGGAAGGACGTGCTGTAGGATAGGGGCTGTTTCCTAAATGACCATAAGGCCACGATTAAAGTAAAACAATCTGCTGATCCTAGCAGTAGCCTAGGCTGGAGAGGTGGATGGAGACGTAGGACCACCACCAGTGCCAAGTGGAAGACCATTCCAATATCATAACTTTCCAAAGTGGTGAGAAATACATGTCTTAGAATGGAAGGAACTTGATGCTGACATTGGGATGTCCCTCAGAATTATAATCATAATGAGCTCAATAGCATCTCTAGAAGGCAATAGAGTAGCTAAGAATATAGGCTTTAAGGGACACAGGTCTGATGGGAACACATTTCTAGCCCAGTGGCCTTGGATAAGTTCTAGAACTTTCCTGGGCCTCCGTTTCCTCATCAGCAAAGTGGGAGTGATAAGACTTCTCACATACTTTTCGTGTGGGGTTAGACGTGATAATAGCAGAAAGAGTGCTTAGCACAGTGCCTGATAGCTCTTAAGCATTTAGTAAATTACATTAATTGATCCATAAATTAATGCCATAGCTATTTTTTTAGGATGAAGAAGCAATTGACCTTGAACTCTGGCTTGCTAAAGTCACTCAACACATAATTTTAAATAGAAAGATGAGAATCTTTTAGAGAGAATCACTACAAGATGAAGGGAGATAAAGTTATAATAAATGCAAATCTTAGCCAAAAGATTGAGATATAATGAACATATGTGTCCATTGAGACCCTCTGTGGCTTGATTAGGTCTGTCTGTGTAGGAGAACTAACAGAAGCCACAGCTGCCCACATTAGTAAAACTAATTTTAAACTTTATGCAAAGGAGATCAAGTGTGGAGCTTTGACAGTGGGACTAGAACCAACGCATTAGACATATGCAGCTAAAGCCAGTTGATTGGAAATTTAGGGAGTTTCACAGGTACTCTTGCATTTCATATTTTATAATGAAACACATTAAATGTATAGACAAAAGATAATTTTTTACATAAAAAATAACACAGGGCTTCCCTGGTGGCGCAGTGGTTGAGAGTCCGCCTGCCGATGCAGGGGATACGGGTTTGTGCTCCGGTCCAGGAAGATCCCACATGCCGCGGAGCGCCTGGGCCCGTGAGCCATGGCCGCTGAGGCTACGCGTCCGGAGCCTGTGCTCCACAACAGGAGTAGGCCACAACAGTGAGAGGCCCGAGTACTGCAAAAAAAAAAAAAAAAAAAATAGCACAAAAGACATCCTTGTTCAGCCACCTAGATACTAACTTTTTTCCATACAAGCTTCAGTTCTTTTGCTTATTTTTACTTTATTTTATTTTATTTTATTTATGGCCGCGCCGCACAGCATAGGGGAACTTAGTTCCCTGACCAGGGATCGAACCCACAGACCCTGCAATGGAAGCACGGAGTCTTAACCACTGGACCTCAAGGGAAGTCCCTATTGCTTATTTTTAAAAGAAATGAAACATTACTGATAACAGTTAAGACCTTAAAACACCTTCCATTCCTCTCTTTCCCTTTCCCAGGTGATTACTGTGATAAAGTGGTGATTCCTTTTGTGCAAGTTTTGCATTTTTACTACAAAATATTGATTTTTTAAAAAGCTACAAGATCATATTACAGAATACCATTTTAATACAAAAATAGAATATATTATTTAGATATTTTGCATAAATAAGAATCAATTTGTTGAAAATTCAGTGTCGGTATCTAAAAATTCAGAGTTGGCATCTGTATATACCCCACCCCCCGAGATACTATGAACAGAGCAATCTATGTATGTAATAAGCTCAACTAATGGGTGTGGCCATATTTTCTAAACCAAAATCCAAAATGGTCTGACAAAAGATTTTATTTTCTCATATCCAATCACTATGTTGTGCACCTGGAACTTAACAGTGTTGTAGGCAATTATACTTCAATTAAAAAAAAGATTTTACTTTCTCATTGGCACATATTATATGAAGTTTTCTAAAGGTGTAAAAATTCAATCATATTAGTGAAATACATATCAACTAGCATTGTTTAATAGAATAACATTTTTTCAATCCGCTCATTCTAGAGATTGGGAAATCTATGTTTATGGAGTTAGTAACATTATACGAATTTTACCCTGGCTTTACCCAAGTAATAAAGATGAAACAGTGACCACAATAAACCACCTCAGTCTTTCCACTAACATATCAGATTTCCCCTTTGAGCCCAGTTAAGAGCTCTATCTCCTCATTTCAGGAGAGGCCGTTGCATTAAAGCAGTGTGTCCCTCAAGACTCCAAGCAAAAGGGGGTTCCCGGTGCGGCGCGGGGAGGTGCAGCAGCTGATGAATATGCATGAGGCCGGGCAGGGGGCCCGCCCCACCGACCAGACGCGCCCCAAACCCCTTTAACGTTTTTAACCCCGTTTTTCCCAAACTCCCTGTCCACCCGCCATCTCGTAGAATTTACACTTTGGGAAATGCTGCAGGAGGGAACTTACACGCATCCCTATCCACGTCTTTGAATGTGAAACAATGACTTCAATCAAAAAGGAACCGCCTCCAAGGAAGCTTCTGCTCCGCCACGGGGGCTTCGCGGTGATTTCTGCGCTGCTGTTTTGAGTGCACACACCTGCATTGCACGTTTGCGGAAAGAAGGGATCACACACCGCTCGGAAGAACTCCCAGGGGCTGCAATCCGAGCACCGAGGGCAGACAGAGAAACGTGAGGCGGCCCCCAGACCCCCCGCTGCGGTACGCTGTCTGGAGTTTTGTCACCTGCAGTGACCGGGCAGGGGGAAGGGGGAAGGGGTCCTCGCAGGAGATGGGTTTGATGGGAGGCCTTGCTTCTGCAGTGGCTCAGCTGCTGACACGCGGGACCTAATCAGGTCTCAGAGCCGGTCAGGGCCATCTGCACAAGCGCGGCTCTGTCCCTCCTTGTGACAGTGAATTTGTTCAGCCCAACCTTTTGCCGGATGAAGGGTAGGCCCTCTCTCCCTCTCTGGTCCCCTCCTTACCGCCTGCATTTCTGAAATAAAAGGGTTAATCCCATTAGTGTCATCAGTCCAAACAGCTTGCCAGCTTAAGAGGGGATATGTGTATATGTAGAGCTGAATCACTTTGCTATACAGTAGAAATTAACACAACATTGTAAAGCAACTATACTCCAATAAAAACTAATTTTAAAAAAAAGAGCTGGAAAATTAAGTACCCTCAGAAATCTTTCTTTCTGCCTCCCCCCCACCCCCAGCAAAACTCAGCAGGGCAGTCTGTCCTGTACAGTTAAAGGGGTGGGCAGAAAGAGAATGAAAAATCCAGTTTGGGGGATTCACCTCTGAGGACTGAGCCAGAGAGAACCAAGTTCTCTCTCATCTAAAGCAGAGCTTTGGATTGTTGTGCTGACACATTTTTTTTTCTGGCCACTGCGTTTTTTAAGAAAATTCTTCCTCCAGGAGCATTTCGCTTTCCTGGAAATAGGGAAATGTGTTCTTGTGTAGACATCTGGCTCCAGACAGTTGGACAACCCTTCTGGCTAAAAATGGGAAAGGAGCCAATTAACTAAGGAAGTAACCTAATTAACAGTTGCAACTCTGGACAGCCCATAAGTTATAAGACTCCAAGCTCCCTCAAAGCTAGTCTGACTTCTTGAATCTTTGTTTCACTAGCATAGTTTACATTCCAACTAGTGCAAACTTATGGCAAAATAATATCACTAACGTTCATGGAATTTATTTCAGTGTGCAGAACTCTTCAACCATCTTACGTCTTAGAGCAGTGCTAGGTTTAAGCTGAATGTTCCTTTAGGCTAAGTGACTTCTAGAAAAGAATAATGGAAATAATAGCTCCCACGCACTGAGGCTTCACCATGGGGCAGGTGTCATCTGTGGTGCCACTGGGCACTTAACCACCGGTTTGATGATCCCAGCTATGCAGATGAGCAAACTTTTGGGAGAGTTAAGGCAGCTCCCTGGGATGGTACTATTTTTTTTTGGCCATGCCACTCGGCGTGCGCCTCCTGCAGGGCAAGCGGAGTCCCAACCACTGGACTGCCAGGGAAGTGCCCCTGGGATACCTTTTAGTAAGTGGCAGAACTGAAATGCGAGCCCAAAGTCCACACCCATCCTCCCGCACCTCCGTCACTTTCTGAGGTTCGTTTTCTAGATGCTCCATAGGTTTGTCACAAATCCAGAAGCTTCACCGTTCCATCTACAAACGGGAACTGTAATTCTTGCCCTGTCAGCCTCAGAAATTTCTCTTGAAGATATATAAATCCTCACACACTGGAAAACTGTAAAGAGCTATAAATCTTGCCAAAATAAATATAGAGTATTGTAATCGATATTCTCACCATTATTATTTTTGCTGATCAGAGGAACTAGAGAAGTACTTGCAAGGAAGTGTCTAAAGCAATGAGAAGATCTTGAAAAGTTGACCTCAGATCTCTGCTTCATCTTGCCAGAGAAAATCAGCCTCAAGGAGTTAGGATCTGAGGGACTGTAGGACCCCTGCCTTCCAGCAAGGCATCCTAGCCATGAGGACAACTATGAAGTATGAAGAAAGAAGTCTGTGCTTTATATGGGCGCTCACCAAAGTGAGCCTTTCAGAGCTAAGGAGGAAACGCTATCCCAGGGAATCCTTGACTGGTGCTTTTTGTGGTATGACACAGCAAGATGATTTTAGAATTGATTAAGCTCCCAAAGTGGCAAGGCCCTATACATTGTTAGATGTTTCCCTTTGGAAGCTGCCCCTCTAAGGAGGTAAACCCTTGATAAGAAAAAGAAAAATATCTAATTCTGTATTGTGAGTCTAAGAAACGACTGATCTTAAGTTACACTATCAATAACAGCTTTTTTTTGTAATGGAAGAAAATATTAGCACATTAAACAGATATATCAGTTGTTAGGGGCAGCCTAATTTCACAAATATTACAAATGCAAACTATGTGGGGGTCTTATAATTGAGGAAATGTTATTTATTTGATAAATCACTTTAACCAAATCCAGTATCACAAAGACTATGCAACGGGCTATTTTTTTTTTCATTTTAACATCTTTATTGAAGTATAATTGCTTTACAATGGTGTGTTAGTTTCTGCTGTATAACAAAGTGAATCAGTTATACATATACATATGTTCCCATCTCTCTTCCCGCTTGCGTCTCCCCCCCTCTCCCCTCCCTATCCCACCCCTCCAGGCGGTCACAGCACCGAGTTGCTCTCCCTGTGCTATGCGGCTGCTTCCCACTAGCTTCTACCTTGATGATGGCTCTCTTTTTAGTAAAAAGTCAGGGGAGGAAGTAGAAGCTATTTATGTCTCAGTTTTTCCAACTAAAGAATGAAAATTAAACTTGATTTGGGTCAGGGGCAAGGAAAGAGCGGAAGTGCTGAATTTTGACTTAGCATCTCTAGAGCAATATCAGCTTTTTCTGCAGACAATTTTTATGGTTAAGCAGAGAGGTGAACACATCAAATTCACACACGAGATGCAGTCAACTTCCCAATAAATGCTCGTTGTACCATTTACTACGCCATAAGCCCAGTAATGCACCCAACTTTCTTGTTGGCCCACAAGTTGTTGACATGATGCATTCTTCTTAAAGGTGTAGGCATCACATCATGAATTTACAGGCCAATAAGAGAGAAATGAGAAATAGATCAGAGATAGGTAGCAATGGAAAAGTCCCAACTCAGAAAAGTGAGAGGAGCCAGGTTCAAGTTCAAATGTACAGAAGTAAGCCTTCGCACTATCCAGTTGAATATAATGCATTATCCATAGAACATTGCTCCAAATTGCTGTTCATCTCACCACCTAACACTTTCCACCTTGTAAAAAGAACAATCTAAGTAGATGCCGAGAAGACGTCACAAGGTGAAGGGTTTAGAATACAACAGTAAACTGAAGATGTGATACAGCTTTATATGTGCAAGTAAATGGCATCGCTCAAGCAGAACACAGACACACAAAGGAAAACACACTACACACCCCTGATCTGACACTTGTCAATAGATGGTCACAATAATCCAGTCTCAGGGTAACAGAGACAGAACAAGCAAATGTCTATGTGCTCACATGGAAGCCAGCCCACGGTAAAGAGCACAGGCTTTCAAATTAGACTCCATCCCCAAGCAGCTCTGCAACCCCAGGCAAGGCACCTAGTCTCACTCAGCCTCAGTTTTCTCTTCCTTGCAATGACAGCAACGTCATCTGCTCAGGGTTGTTGGGGTATTTAGCAACAATAAATTTAATCAGTTGCTTCCATTTATTGAGCACTTTCTACACGCCAAAGAGTGATTAGTATTCAATATTTTTTTCTTTTTTTTAAATTCAACTATAGTTGATTTACAATGTTGTGTTAGTTTCAGGTGTACAGCAAAGTGATTCAGTTATACATATATGCATTCTTTTTCAGATTCTTTTCCCTTATAGGTATCACTAGATATTGAGTAGAGTTCCCTGTGCTACAGTAGCTCCTTGTTGGTTATCTATTTTATATATAGTAATGTGTATCTGTTAATCGCAACCTCCTAACTTATCCCTCACCCTCCCCTTTCCCCTTTGGTAACCATAAGTTTGTTTTCTATGTCTGTGGGTCTATTTCTGGTTTTTTAAAATTTGTGTTTATTTATTTAATGTCTTAGGCGGTGCCATACACAGCTTGAGGGATCTTAGTTCCCCGACCAGAGATTGAACCTGTGCCCCCTGCATTGGGAGCTCGGAGTCTTAACCACTAGACTGCTAGGGAAGTCCCTGTTTTGTATATAAGTTAATTGGTATCTTTTTTTTTTAACATTCAGTATATTGTTTCATTTCATTATGACCACAACCACGGAATTTGGTTTATCCCCATTGTACAGATTAAGAAACTTCCAAGATCACCCAGCTGGAAATGTCAGGATTCAAACCCAGTGTTGTCTGATAACAGAGCTCACTCTTATTCACTGTGCTCTAATAATAATTGAAATTTTTTGTTTTGTTCCCTGATGTATCCCAGTGGCTAAAAGAGCACACAGTAAGCATAAACATAGTAATATAATCTGTGGACTGAATGAATATAGAGTATTTCGTATAAGCTAATACACTATTCATAAGCATGGTGCATAAGTTCATCATTTCATTCCCACAGTGATCTTGCACTATTATGTCTAATTTACAGCTGAGGAAATAGAGGTTCAGAAAAGTTAACCAGCTTCCCAGGGCCACAGAGTTAGAAAAAAAGTGAAAGAGCCTGGATTTGAGCCCAGATCTGGCTGCTTCAAAGCACTGCTTTCCTCTGAGGGCAGCTGCTTTCAGCATCACACGTCTAAGTGCCCGCTCTCCTCCCTGCCGCATAGTGGTCATTCCATAAATATCATGCTCCCCCACCTGGATATATTTTAATCTACTTAGGGTGTCTGATCCAAAGTAGGGTCTATTTAGTATATCGAAGTTTTATATGGAAATGCTTTTAAGCATAATGCCATCTAGCATTACTGTATCTGATGAAAACAGCCTTGGTCTCTTTTACTTTCTTCAGTTTTTTTTTACATCTTTATTGGAGTATAATTGCTTTACAATGGTGTGTTAGTTTCTGCTTTATAACAAAGTGAATCAGCTATACATATACATATATCCCCATATCTTTTCCCTCTTACGTCTCCCTCCCACCCTCCCTATCCCACCCCTCCAGGCGGTCACAAAGCACCGAGCTGATCTCCCCGTGCTATGCGGCTGCTTCCCACTAGCTATCTACCTTACGTTTGGTAGTAGTATATACATGTCCATGCCTCTCTCTCGCTTTGTCACAGCTTACCCTTCCCCCTCCCCATATCCTCAAGTCCATTCTCTAGTAGGTCTGTGTCTTTATTCCTGTCTTACCCCTAGGTTCTTCATGACATTTTTTTTTCTTAAATTCCATATATATGTGTTAGCATAGGGTATTTGTCTTTCTCTTTCTGACTTACTTCACACTGTATGACAGACTCTAGGTCTATCCACCTCATTACAAATAGCTCAGTTTCATTTCTTTTTATGGTTGAGTAATAGTCCATTGTATATATGTGCCACATCTTCTTTATCCATTCATCCGATGATGGACACTTAGGTTGTTTCCATCTCCGGTACTTTCTTCAGTTTTTGAAACTACTGTACTAGCATTTCAGGCTTGTTGTCAGGAGTAAAAGCAATAAAGGGTGTGGAATCTTGGCGCAGTGCCAGGTACATAGCATGTACCAGGCGAACCCTGCTTCTCCCTTGCTCTTTTGACCACCTGGGTTCTGAAACCCGTGGTCGCCTCAGCATGCAGAGAGGGCCAGTTTGATGATTTTCAGTCCACTGCTCACACTGTTAGTAACAGGGTAAGCAGACTACCTTGTTTTCTCAAGATTATCAGCACAGAAGGCTAAGTGATGTCTAGCTTGCCTCTATATCATGACTACGTGGCTGAGGACGTGACAGCATCCACTTTTCCTTATAACAAAGTGTTGTACTTTATTTAATCAAAAAGCAGGGCCACAGGGGTTTTACCTGCAAGGTTCATTCAACTACTGTTGATTTCCTCTGATGCTCTAGAATAAAAACATTTCAATCTACCTTCAGTAAATCTCCAGGTGACGTTAGCAAGCTCTCCCAGGCAACCGTAAGGAAGAGATTTAGTGATACATGTACAGCTAGGAAAACAAAACTCTGTTTTAAATTCACACAGAATTTGAGGATTTCATTGCAAGTTGAAATTTGGATTTTAATGTGAGGATCCTCTCAGTATCATTGGTTATGAAAGACAGACTTAAGTTTTTTTAATATAATAGTTGACATCCTTAAGAAAAAAGATACTTAAATCATTTACATTTAAAAGGTAATATACAGCGAATTCCCTGGTGATACAGTGGTTAGGACTTGGAGCTTTCACTGCCAAGGGCACGAGTTCGATCCCTGGTCGGGCAGCTAAGATCCTGCAAGCTGCTCGACGTGGCCAAAAAATAAAAGGTCTCTTATTTTTAAAAAAGAGAAGGTGATATACAAGTTACTTAGGTGAACACAGAAGGGAGGAACATGGCATGCTACTCAGAATTCTGAGAACTCATTTTGATCTTTTTGAGATCACAAAATCATATACATTTTAAAATATTAAAAAGTAGAGTTTCTGTTCCTTCTCAGCTCACATGAAGATAACACATTAGAAATGGGGATAATGTAGACTTGTTCCTGCAGTCCAAACCTAGAGGAATCAGAAAGTGTTAAGAAGGAACCTGCTCGGTGCTTTGTGACCATCGAGAGGGGTGGGAGGGAGATGCAAGAGGGAGGAGATACATATATGGGGATATATGTATGTGTATAGCTGACTCACTTTGTTATACAGCAGAAACTAACATACCATTGTAAAGCAGTTATACTCCAATAAAGATGTGGGGGAAAAAAAAAAAGAAAGAAAGAATCTGTCTCAGAAACCAAATCTGGTACCATAAACATTGCTAGAAATGTCCCAAATTTTTTAGAGAAGTTAAGCAGATTATTTTTTAATTCTGAGTTGTGGATTAAGTTAATTGTTTTATGACTTAAATATCTCCATTGTTCTTCAATGTAAGTATCCTTATGCCAGCTTCTACATGATTTAACAATATATATGAATGAATTCATCTGGCATGACTGTGAAACATATTCCTGATAAGGCTGTACTTCAAAAATAGCTTTGAGGGACTTCCCTGGCAGTCCAGTGGTTAAGACTTCGCCTTCCAATGCAGGGGGTGTGGGTTTGATCCCTGATCGGGGAGCTAAGATCCCACAAGACCTGTGGCCAAAAAACCAAAACATAAAAAAAACAGAAGCAATATTGTAACAAATTTAATAAAGACTTTAAAAATGGTCCACATCAAAAAAAAATGCTTTGTAATTAAAAATTCCAAACTTCATACTATTGGCATGAATTTTGAGTTGTTGATCTTAGAACAGGACAGTTGGAAAATCATTATATTAGTGGTTTGTTTGTCATGATAAATTGACATTTTCCCCGTACCAAATTTGAAGTACTAGATAAATATAAGTACATGTCACACATATTATACGTGTATATTTATATATTATATATATATTGTTATATATACATATTATATATATATAATATGCATATACTTTGAGGGACATTTAAAATAGGAACCAGAAAACTATGAGAAACCACAACTGGAAGAGTACAGTGGCCCTCTATGCTAACATCTATCAAAACCTGCCTGATGGGGCTTCCCTCATGGCGTAGTGGTTAAGAATCCGCCTGCCAATGCAGGGGACACAGTTCGACCCCTGGTCCAGGAAGATCGCACATGCCACGGAGCAGCTAAGCCCGTGCGCCACAACTACTGAGCCCGCGAGCCACAACTACTGAAGCCCACGTGCCTAGAGCCCATGCTCCTCAACAAGAGAAGCCACCGCAATGAGAAGCCCGCGCACCACAACGAAGAGTAGCCCCCCGCTCGCTGCAACTAGAGAAAGCCCACGCGCAGCAATGAAGACCCAGCACAGCCAAAAATAAATAAAATAAAATAAATTAATTTTTTAAAAAAAGCTTAAAAAAACCCTGCCTGATGGTTGGGGTAAGAGTGCAGATTGGTCACCATGAAAATGAGGATGCAATTTTATGAGAAAGACTCATCAGCATAATTCTAATGAGTTATGGTCTTTGTCGTGACAAATGAGAAATTCAGTGGTCTCACCCTAAAGAACATTAAAAAACAACATTACTAAGAGGAAATTGAAAAAGTAATACATGGTAGAGTGATGAGGACAACTTTTTTTCTGATTGCAGGTAGATAAATATTGCATGCAAGTATCAAAATACATTTAATTTTGCCACAACACATATTCTCTTCACAAAAAGCCTATGAATCATCCTGGACTCGTGAGACTGGGTGGTGATAAACAGATGCCTCTTTAATGACACCTGGTGTGGCTTCATTCCCTCACCCCCCCTTTTCTTAGAGGCTTGTTGTTTATACTAATTTAAATTCAGCTTTACAGCCTGAATGCACTCACAGCACCAGGTGATGCTAAATGCATGCTGCACTTTCTTTTTGCTTTTTGCTTTTTCTTTTCCCGAGCAGAAAAAGGTTTATTGCTGGGCCAAGCAAGGAGAACAATGGCTTGTGCTCAAAAACCCCGAATTCCATGCAGCGCTTTCTTTTTTCTTTTTTTTTTTTTGGCCACACCCTGTGGCATGTGGGATCTTAGTTCCCTGACCAGGGATTGAACCTGTGCCCCCTGCATTGGGAACACAGAGTCTTAACTTCACCACCTCCCACTGCTCCAAAGAATTGGGGATAGTGGAGATCACTGGTCCCTGATTTAGGTTTTTTGCTGTCATTGCTGTAGCTCTTTTTTCTCTCATTTGGGAAGAAATATATAATAAACAGTTCATAGGTCCAGGGCTTCATTTAGGAACGTTTACTAAAGCTTCTAAGGACCAAAGCTGAGTCAAACTAAAAGGTGTGCTCCCAAGCAATAAATAACTTTAATCTGATTTAGTCACTTAATCTGGCATCAACAGGCAAAAGCAGAAATACTTCCCCACATTCTAGGTATGTTTTTGCTGGCATCAAAACTTAAAGTCTTAGGCAAAGCCTTGTAAAGGCTTATAATGTTTGTCTCTCTGCAAAATGATGGCTTCACCACAGTTGTGATTCTCTCTTGCAGGGAAAAAAAAATGTTTTAGCAATTCCACAGTGTTGGCAGCTGCAAAGAAAATGAAAAAGAACTCAGTTTAATTTGTAGTCATTGGGGAATAGAGAAGAGGGATGATGAAAAGAAATGTTTCCAGTTCATCCTTAAGAATTTGTTTTCTGACACATGGAACATCCTACTGGACAAACATAATGAATATTATAACGACAATGTAAAATCTCTGAATAGATTTGGAAATTGAAGCATTAGATCATATTTATAAGCACTTTCATTTCTTCCCATTGAAAATAACAAGTTGAAACCAAAGCCGTGATGGTTTGAAGGCATTTGCTTTTGTGTGAGATGTCACAGTTGTTCCTGTTATAAATAATTACAGACTGAAATATACATTTGTTTTTATTCCAATTAGGACTCAAGAGATAGGAAAATCATAATATAGTCACAGATAAAGTGGGGGACTTTGAGAGCATGGTGGAACCCTGCAGTGAATTCACGTGCATCCTTGTGGCAGAATCAAGATGGCAGAGGTTGGTTGTGATGTGGTGCTGAGGAGGAACATTGTCCTGTGAAAACTGAAGGGCATTCCCCACTGTGTGCCTGTCATTCCTACTCTGCCGTGGGAAGCGAGCAGTTTCAGTTGTGTTCTTGGGGACCAGATGTCCCGAGGGATTTTCTTCCCCCCTACCTCCCTCCACCGTAAATAACCCAGCCCTTATTAGGCCTTTTAGCTATCTTCTTTTTCTTTTTTTAAAATTTTATTTATTTATTTATTTTGGGCTGTGTTGGGTCTTCGTTTCTGTGCGAGGGCTTTCTCTAGTTGCGGCGAGTGGAGGCCACTCTTCATCGGGGTGCGCGGGCCTCTCATTGTCACAGCCTCTCGTTGTGGAACATGGGTTCCAGACGCGCAGGCTCAGTAGTTGTGGCTCATGGGCCTAGTTGCTCCGCGGCATGTGGGATCTTCCCAGCCAGGGCTCGAACCTGTGTGCCCTGCATTGGCAGGCAGATTCTCAACCACTGCGCCACCAGGGAAGCCCCTTAGCTATCTTCTTTTTCACGATCAAAGTTATTTAAAAACAAAATTTAGGATTGTCAGATATTTCTCAGACTCCCCAAATCTAGAACAGTGCCTGGCACATAATGGGCCCTCAGTAAATAGAATGTAGCGATCAAATGTTCATAATATTTGTCTTCTTCAAAAATCATTTTTAAAAACTAACACTTTTCAGGAGAATATAAGAACCTATTTCAATGAAGGGTGAATTCAGCCGTCCAATAACACATCTGAGTATGCAGTCAGTCCTCAGAAGGAGGGACCTCGGGAGATTCCCTCAAGTCATTGACAATTACAGAAAAGAGCAGACAGGACTCCTGTCAACAGCAGGGGTTTTAGTGGTGTGTAAACGTCTGCTGTCTTGACCGTCTTCACTACTGGGAGCCTAGGCTTTCGTTTTCATTAGCAGGTTGCAGGTGCCATATTTGACGAGATATACAGAATGCTCCTATTAATCCAAAAGACAGGATCTTCATGGGTTCAGATAGCTGGATAATTCCCCAGTCTTCTACAGTGGGAATGAGAGCAGCGTGGTGTGGCCCAGTGCTGGGCACTGGGATTTGCTGAGTGAGTGGTGGGTGAGTGAGCATGTAAGTGATCAATTTGTACATGAGTAAATGCACAAATAACACGCCTAATTTTAAACCATTCAGAATAAAGCAGATAGAGACAGATAGGTTTGCCTACCTTTTCCAGGCAAAGTTGGAGGTGGGTTTTTTCCCCCTTTTGCTAGAAAATTGCATCGAAAATTCTGCCAATATGTCTGTATTATCCATTCACACAGGCATACTTTTAATATGCAAAGTATTAATATTTGTATAAACAACCAAACTCACATACTCCAAGCCTTTGGGTATATGCTAACCATATGCAATACATTTCCAAGGAGAAGACAGGCATAGAAGAAAGTGGCAAGCTCTCTGTCCATTTCCAAAAAGATCTCTCCAAATTCCACTTGCTTTGCCCAAGGAGAATTGCATTCGCGGTGAGAGTCTTGCTTACTTGCGTTTTGCTGGAAGAACCTCTTTTCATCACTGAGTATTTCTTTCCAGTCACAGATGAAGCCAGTCAACCTTTGGTTCCAACATCATGCCCAGTGAAACCTTGAGCTAATGTCTAGCTAAATTTAGTCTCCCCTCTTCTGTCTTCCTCATCCCACCTTCTAGCTGCATAAAAAGTAAGCAGAGCAGTAAAGGAAAAACAATGCCATAGAGAAATCAAGAACCCCTAGATAATCCAAAGCTTGCCAATATGCTGTTCAGTGTAGTAAATACATAACTCAGGTATAATTTTAAAATTTGTGTTGATGGTGGGTCCCTATACTGTGTTTAAGAAAAGGATTCATTTCCTGGGCACCGATCCCCGTCCACCAGCAACTCCAGGAAAAAGCCATGCGGGCAGTTACGATGCCTCCTCACTTCTTTCTCATTTCCATGTAATATCAACTTGTATAAATTTAACTTAATCTTTTGATTATACTCTGGATCAAAGCTTTTGTTAACACTTGAGTGGGAACCCAAACAAAAGAGAAACTAGCAAATCTCACACATACAGTAAAATATTTAAGAACAGATATGATGCATCTTAAAATTTTTAATTAAAACAAACAAAACAAATGAAAAGCACTCCCCTCTAGAGTGTTGAGTTTGCCAGATTCAGTTGTAGTATTGTTGTAGTAGGAACTGTCCACTCTTCAGAACAGGGCTACAGCTGCTAACTTCATTTTGTCAAAGGACTCAAGAAAGATTCAGGTCCAGTAAGAATGATCATTGTATCGTTGAGTTGATCCTTGCCTGGGAGGCCTGTCAGTTCCCTGAGATGTGGAGTTCCTTCCACGATGTTTACTGCTAATGGGCTGCATAACTAGGGTTCATCCTGTGCTCCATAAGCAAACTGTTCCTGTAAAACACCTTTGGAATTGACATTATTCGTCCCATCTTACATCACTGAGATCTACTAGAATCCTTTCACCCCTGCCTCGTCATTTGTAAGTGGAAAACAAAGGCATACACATTAGATTTTTTTTCTTTCTCAACAATTAAACAAAAGACTGTTTTTGCAGTGTGTTTGGGAATTTGGGGTGAGTCTTGGGTTTCATTAAAGATGAGAGAGGAAATGGAGACCCATAAAAGCACATCATTACTATACCTTGGAAATACTGCTGATTACTAATGAGGATAATCTTGCTAACATAGCTGTCAAATGACCATGTTGAAGTGGTCCTGACCCTTCTGACCTACCTTCTCCTAGGTATCGTTCACTATTTTCTCCTTTGGCGTGCACCGGCTTTCCCTGTTAGATTTGTCAGGTGTTCAAAAGCTTCAGAAGAACTTCAGCGACTAAGGCGTTTCAATAGTATCCATTTTTAAGTCTGGAAACGTCAACAATCAGTGCTATAAATAGCAGCAGCTCCTACTTCTCAGAAATAAGCCAAATTCATAGTTTATGGGAAAATGTATATTCTGCTCACAGTTTTGAATTCTCCACCTCTGGTAGCTTGTTAAATTCTCTCCTCTTTCCTCTGTGTCCTCCTCTTGCTTCCGTTTCTCCTCTATTTTTCAAGCATCCTTAGCTAACAAAGTTGTGACACTGTGATGCAGAAGATCTCCTTTTTCAGTGTTATTGATTGACCTTAATAATTAAGGTCAAGATGGTCCCCATTTGTACCTGCTTTTAAAATCAACAGATAGCAGTGGCTTAGAAAATACTCGCTGATATTCATGAATGAGGTCACGTTTAATTTAGCCAAGTTACTTAAATATAGGCCCAAAATGTTTAAATTTAAAAATGTAAAGGTCACATTTGACTTCCCTTGCACATGCAATGGTGAGTTAGCCCAGAGGAGTGGGAGACTGGGAGACATAAGTTTAAATTCCTTTATGCAGTAATTTATGATTATCAACCCCCTTCCCATATAAGTGGGGAAAGAGGGCAGAACTGTTACTTGGGGGACCTCAGCAGAGGCTCCCACTGTCCCTTTCAACCTTCCTGGTGGCCATAGGCCCTCCCCTCCTCCTGGATGAGAGCGAGGGATCTTGCCCCATGACTGCTTTTCAAGGAATACAGTCTCCTGTGGTCACTTTAAATTGCAAATAAGATGTCCAGTCCCCTGACAAAAATTAAAACTTGGAAACTAACAAATTTCGCCACCACCAGCGGTGCCAACTGGGCCTCCTTCCTGCTATTGCCACCGTGGAAAAGGGTAACCCAGTCCCTCTTTCTTCCCCTATTGGAATGTCTCTCCTTTCCTCAGCCTGCAGACTCTGTTTCTGACAGGTCAGGTTGAGGTGGGGAGAGGACAGATGCGGGGAGTAAGAATGGCCCCATTTTGCTGAGCACGATGGCTTCTGCTCTCTGGGCCGACAGGTGACTCAAGCCAACTCTCGGGGGCACGCTCATGAGGTCTTCCCAGGCCCCGCTGGGACCTTCCAAGGGCACATCTTCCAGCTGCCCACTCCCCTCTCAGGGCTTGGTTTTCTCCAAGTCCACTCCTCAGGGCTGTCTCCGTGATGCTGTCCCAGTACCCATGGCTCAGGGGGTCCTCTGGGACAAGGATTTTAAACGGCTCCTACCCATGACAGTGAGTCCAGGGAAACACATGCATCTCACTTATCATTAGGAGCGTAGCTGGTGCCAATGCACTGAAGCTCCGTTTCCTCTCTCTCTCTTCTTCCCCTGCTTCCTCTCCCTGCCTTTTTCTCTCCTCCCCTGTCAGCTCTTAAAGCCACTGCTTCTCACCTCTAGATTCTTCGGGTGTGTATACCCCAAATTGAGGAGACAGTACTTATTCAAGCGCTTTTATTAATGTTGAGGATAGGAGAAAGCATCCCATGCCCCATCCCTGAGAGGGAGGAGGACGCGCAGAATTTCAAAAGTTCTCTTTATCTACCCTCGCCATGAGTGCCTGAGTTCTGGGATTATCTGACCGGTTTTCAGAAATGTCTTCTGTAAAAGCATGAAGATCTAGTCCCTCCTTGGGAGCGAAGCACCTATTGAATCTTGATGCCTCCACCAAAATTCCCAACTTTGCATTCTGTGACAAGACAAGAAAGATGCCACTGGTAAAGTCTTTTCATAGTGAAATTATAACATCCAGAAAAATTCAAAAAAAGCTTTTTTTCAACTTAGTGCAAAAGCCCAGGAATTACCACAAAAGCATGTAAGAAAAATGAAGGTATGAACAAACATTTATGGAATACCTCTTTGATTGTTAGAGCACCGTGTTGGGTGCTTTGCATATGTTAACTTAATTAGTCAGCACAATAACCTTATAAAGTGTACATTATTATTTCCATTTTATTGATGAGCAGACTGAGGTTCTAAGAGGTGAAATAATTCACCAACAGTTTCCCACTAGTTAGTGGCAAAGCCTAGACTTGAACCCAACCAGTGGGGAGATTTTTTCCTCTCTCTCTCTGTATATTTCTCTCTTAAACATTATTAAGAAAAACTACCTTTAATGGCTTTTAAGAAGCTTTTAGGGGAGAGGATTTTTTACTGTCGTTATTGCTGTTTTTACAACATCAGTTTTCATGCAGATTATCCTTCTCATAATGTGAGTCAAAGTGACATTTTAAAGATCATGACACCTCCAATTCTTTACTCTTGTCTGTAAGTGTGTTTCTAAAGTTGAAGCCAAACAGTAGAGGGATCTTAATTCTAACTGACAGTGAGAAACATTGAGCAGGTGGTTATTCTCAGAGGTGGAATACTTATCTATACCCATAAAATAAGCATTAAAGCATACGCTGTAAAAAGCTCTTTCTCACAGTTACTCATTAAGAAATTGTGAGTCATCCATTTCTTGCCAGTAGGTCTAAGATAATTTGTCTCATGTCCTGGCCTTTAGTTATGCCACCTTCAGACACACCACCATTTCCTATGCCCATACCCTTGCCAGATATTAATCAATCAAGGCACTGTTTCTTCCTGAACCTGGAACCGCCAGAGCTCCAGAAAGCCATGGCCAGTTGATTGGTGTTGCCTGCAAGATTAAATCTGTTTGTCCTTTGTTGAGTGTCTTCCTCTAATTCAACTCTTTCATCTGCTTATCCTCATGCCTTTACTATCTCTGGTTCGGGTTCTCCAATAGAAACCCTCTAAATATTCACACTTCCATCTTGGACGCAGCTATGTGCAAGAAGGCACTAGATTGCATGTCACAAAAATAAATTTTGTTTGGGAAATGGTTGCATTCTCCTACTCTTCCTGGATCAACATCCTAATCAGAGCTGCCAACATAACTCTAAGTGAGTTTAACCTTAAACCTGGGAGCCCATGAGACTGAAATGAACGTATTATATAAAGGAGACAAAAATCACCCCTTGGAGGAGGAGAGAACAGTGACTGTGACCAGACCAGAAAGCGAGGGGAAGGAGACTGGTGATGGCTCACTGCCAGCTCCTCGGCTCTCAGATGCTAGAAGCTCTGTGTTCGAGAATGGACACAGTAATGCCCCGTGTGAACAAAAGCCTCTTGACCAGAAACTGTTGAGCTTACACAAATATTGGGCAAAGAATCGCCTCTGCTGATGGACTGAAAGCCCTGCAAAGTCACCGATTTCCAGCATTGACAGGTTTCGTCTTAAAGATATGTGCAACAGAATTACTTGTCACATTGACATCTGTAATCACATTCTCCGTGGCAGAGTTTAACAGCATGTCATAGACTATTATGACATGTGGTGCATCAGACAACTTGTCTGGTTGCCCTGGGCTTCTGTGATACCACCCTCAACTGCTGCTGATGACACCTACATGCCAGCAGTGAATAAATTCAGCACCGTTCACCTCCATCAGTCATAATTCGTCCCTACTGAATACCTCAATTAGACTGAGGTCCACACGGGCATCGTAACGATCACATGGTAACCCAAGGCGTTACGTGGCTCTGAATCGCTGGGGGTTGCCACAATCACAAGGTAGTCTTTATGGTGGGTTAAATTATAACTACTCCTGAATAACGATAGCACACTGATAATAACATAAGCCACCTTCATTCTTATGGAAATAGGGAGACGTGCTAATGAACACTAGTAATCGTTTTAGTGATTGTTTTTAGTTGCTCTTACAACACGGACTTTATTCTCCATTGCAGTTTATGCTCTTAACCCCTATAAGCAAAGAGACAAGTGAACAGGAACTGCAACAACCAAATAAGTCCCCTGTCAGAGAGGCTGGAACTCTTTTAGGTCACAGATTATCATTACAATACCATCTTCCTGGTTAAAGCGTTCATCAGAGATGAATCATTACCCTCGGAGTCGGGGCAAAGACAGAGGGGATCATTGCAAACGATGCCTGTGCTATTTGCTGTGGGATTGATGGGGCAGTAACTTGACTCAAAATTTTCTAATGTTGCAACCTAGGCATAAAATAGGCCATGCTTTTTGAACTGAAGTGGAAGGCAACGAATCAAGCAACCCCTGTATGAAGGATTCATTGAAGCCTTTTGCTTCACACTTGGATGACTACAGTAGCATCCTAGCGACTGATCTCCTGGTCTGTAGTCTCTCGACACTCTAGTCCATTCTCGCCACATGGTCACATTCCCAGCTGAAAGAGCTCCATTTCAGTACCCTTCCCCACGGCCCCCCTCAAAAACCATTCATCGGAATCTCTTGCCTGGAGGGAATTTGACCCTTCCAGGCCGACCTGTCACTTGCCCAATGTCTGAACCCTCTTTTGCCTGCAAACGAGTTAACTCGCCACCGCCATGTTTCTCACCTCTTGTTTGGAATGGATTCTCTGTCTTGCCAAATCCTCACCTAACCTCCAAGACCCATGTTCTGCCCCCATCTCTTCTATGAAGTCTTCCAAGCCATCCATCTTCATCTTTCTTCCTCTGAACTCACTCATTCAGACCCAGTATTTTTCTGAGCACTGACCACATGAGTAGAGAGATTTTTATCAGATAGTCCTTGCCACGCGTTTGGTGTATATCATTTCTCCGTTGGATTGTTAGAATATTTGCATGTGACGTGCCTGTCTCATTGCCCCCTCCCCTGCCCCAGTTGGATCTTCCTGGTGCCTTACATAGAGAAGGGTCTGCAGGTACCAGACTGCTCTGCCAGAGTCCTCAGCATCTCAGGAGAGCTGGAATTTGTCTTGTGTGTCCAGTGCCTGCATCCGGAGTCCCAGCGTAGTGGCCTTGTTTGCTCAGTGACATGCCCTTCCATCAGGACGTCTCCTTGCAGTAAACCCCTAGCTCCGGGAACCAGAAAATCAAACTCCAAAAGCTAGTCCCAGAACTACAAGTGTTTTAAAAGCGTCCTCTTTCTATCTTTGCCCTCAAATCGCCTTTTCAAACCTCAGTTTTGATTTCCTGATTTAGTCGCAACATGTGTAGATGCAAATATTTCCCTTGAATAGCGAAAGGCCTTTCATATAAAATCTGAGTTTCCCAGGTCAAAGAGCCTCCCGTCTTGCTGCCTGGATTCCTCTCATTTCCTTGTTGGAAGTCAGAGTCCGAGGAGGAGTTTCCGTGCGACCTGTGGAAGCGCTGAAAGGAATCGGAGCCGCCTAAGCAAAATTGGCACATCTGACAAGTTTTCAACAACACAGTGTGTGACCGTCTCCACACTTGGATACATGGGAGCAAATGAAAATGGGCGAGTTGTAAGGCATTGGGGAATATTAGAAAATTCCCCACAGAGCACTGCCACGTGTTTGACGTGCTGAGATGATGATCCCAACTCCCCTGAGAGAGGAACAAAAATGAAAAATGCTCAACTTCACGGAAGCCTTCCTGACTTTAGAATCACCCTTCCTGCCCTGCCACCTCGCAGGCACAACCTTCCTATGAAAGTGTTCCTTCCGTCAGGCCGTTGCAGGTCCCTCTGGCTCTGACACTAGCACTGTCCTGCCCTCTGTAAGTGATGCTAGGGCCCAGGAAAGAAGAGAGGAACGAAGGGGGGGGGACACAAAAAGTGGCGCCATGTTTTAATGTCACCGTGCAGTATTGGCAAGTGAGGCTGCACCTGGGGAAGAGGCTGGTGAGACGTTCGCGTTTGCCTTTCTTCTTCTCTCCACCCAGAACGCAGGCAGAGCCTCTCATTACCGCCAGGTGAGCACCGACTCGTGTCAATCTCGGGAGCAGGAAGCCTCGCCTGCATCACAGTGTGTTCGGTAGCTGTCAGGCGCCTTGCCTCCCTCTGAAGCCTTCTCCCAGGCTAAACACGCTGACATCCTGCCTAAAATAGAACCCGCAACCCTGCCACCTAAATGAATCCAGCTTCCTTCCGTAGGCTTTCAACTGGGCCCAATCAGGTGGAGCAGGGCTTCCCAGGCCCAAGATATGAGGAAGCCAGAGGCGATGGGTCAGCCTCTGAGCTTTCACAGTGCACTGGGGGCAAGGGGGGTTGTACCTTTCATGGTGCAAGTGAGGAACGCGGAAGTAGCCAGCATCAGAGTAGGACAAGGAGGCTGCTCCCCGGCCTCCCTGCCATTGCCTGTGGGGTCACAGGAACAGCCTTTGCATCCTGGGATGCCTAATGCGAGACCAGTCATCAGTAAAGTACTTACGTGCCCTGACCTATTGACGTGGATGCCTCCTGTCCTTGTGGCACGGATGGGACACGCTCGTGGCCAGTGCTGCTGGGGGGACAGCGCAGGCCTGCTCAGTGAGGCTGCGGAGCTGCACACTCCCTGCGGGACCGCTGACCACTCTCACCTAATTACTTGACCTCTATCGGCAGCCATTGACAGCTGCCGTGGAGACTAGATATTCGCGCAGCTCCTTCATTAGCGCCTTCCCACAGGGGCTTTTGTGGTAGAAACATGGCCTGCCAAGTGAGGAGGGGGGCGTCTCTCCATCCTGATCTTTGGCACTGAATCCTGTGGTCTCGCAGGTCCTCTGCAGTGCCAGCTGTATCTGGAATCCAAGGGACAGCTGAGTCCAGAAACCATTCCTTCCAAAGACAGTTATTGAGAAGCTGCGTTCAAAGCCCTGCTTGGGGTACTGTGGGCATAGAAAACGGTATCGTTTATAAACTTAGTCTACAATTTCCCATCTGGTGGGAAATTGCGAACAGGATGCAGGGCCTTTCCTAAGAGCAGGTGCCCTCCTGTGTCCTCCCTGTGGTAGGAGCCAGGTGACATTTAGAAAGTGAGCACATGGGGGGCCAGACCTGGACTCCAGCTCTGCCACTTGCAAACTCCTCCCTGACCCTCCACTGTCTCATCAAGTAACAAGGGGCAGGACTAGGGCCCACAGGACTGAGCTGTTGTGAGAATGTGGAATGAATGGAAACCGTATCCACGAAAGCACTTCCTAAGGCAGTATTATTAATGTGTCGCGGTGGCCCCTAGGCCGAGTCACCACAGTTCACATCTGGGAAGCGGCCCTGGAAGACGACCAGCAGAGCAGAGCTGCGTAACCACCCTGTGGTACCTGGAGGGAAAGCGTGCAACCCAAGCTCCACAGCTTTCCCCAGGAGAGTCCATGACATTGGGAAACGGAGA
Organism: Aethalodelphis obliquidens; assembly: GCF_003676395.1. Taxonomy (NCBI): domain Eukaryota; kingdom Metazoa; phylum Chordata; class Mammalia; order Artiodactyla; family Delphinidae; genus Aethalodelphis; species Aethalodelphis obliquidens. The sequence goes on from NW_020837971.1 coordinate 11,921,357, forward strand.
TCACATTTTCTTTATTTACAGATCAGATTTTTGTTTTTCTCCCTAACCCAAAGCAAGCTTACAGATTAGATTTGTCCGTGTCAGTGGACAGGGACAAACGTGGTCCACAAATGTGTTCAGTGTTTCCAGATCTTATAAATGCCTCAGCTCATGCTCCCTTTCTCCGTAACATGGTGCTCGGATCCAGCCAGGCCTCTCCGCACCATCCCTTCACGGAAGACAGAGGCTATCAGATGCAAAGGACAGCCTTCCCCTACCTGCCACAGAAGCCTTGGCCTGCTAACCTTTAGGACCACTTTAAAACACATCATTTAAAATGCACTTTTAGGACTTCCCTGGTGGTGCAGCAGTTAAGAATCCGCCTGCCAATGCAGGGGACATGGGTTCAATCCCTGGTCCGGGAAGATCCCATATGCCACAGAGCAGCTAAGCCTGTGTGCCACAACTACTGAGCCTGTGCTCTAGAGCCCACGAGCCACAACTACTGAGCCCGCACGCCACAACTACTGAAGACCATGCACCTAGGGCCCATGCTCTGCGACAAGAGAAACCATTGCAATGGGAAGCCCACACACCACAACGAAGAGTAGCCCCCGCTTGCCGCAACTAGAGAAAGCCTGCATGCAGCAATGAAGATCCAACGCAGCCAAACATTAATTAATTAATTAATTTAATTAAATCTATTTTAAAAACTAAATGAAAAATAAAATGCACTTTTAAAACATTTTCAGCCCTCAGTAGTCATTTCACCTCTATTTTGAGTTTCAAATATTCGTTTATGACCCCAGTTCTCTCCAGCCTTCAGAAAGCTTAGGCTCCTTGACAATGCTGTAGAGGAGGTGGCAGCGCTGGGAATGGACTCCTGTGTCCCTGACTCCAGGACCCAGGCTCTCAACCACTGTGAGCACCAGGGTGCTGCTGGGGCACCGTCGTCCCGCTGGGGTGTCAGGGAGCTGGCCCCCGACCTTGAGAGAGTTACAGAATGTAGGGGAAGGCAAGGAGCGATGGAAACTGCAGGGGAGACCCGAGCAAAGGAGAGGATGGAAGGGAGCACACTGTGTGTGAGGGGCCCTGTGGGGAAGGGGTGCGGCTCCCCAGCCAGACGAGGGCCTGCAGTGCGTGAGGAGTCTATCCCTTGCTTCGGAGACAGAGCAGGTATCTGTGCTACCCTGGCAGAGTTCACATGCTTCTGCCCTCACTGATGCTTGATTTTTTTTTTTTTTAATTTTTATTTTATATTGGAGTAAAGTTGATTTGCAGTGTTGTGCTAGATTCAAGTGTACAGCAAAGTGGTTCATATACATACACATGTATCTGTTCTTTTTCAGATTCTTTTCCCACATAGGTTATTACACAGTGTTGAGTAGAGTTCCCTGTGGTGTACAGCAGGTCCTTGTCAATTATTTTATATATAGTAGTGTGTATCTGTTCGCCCATGATTTTATTTTTATATAAGATATTTTCCCCTTCCCTCCATGCACTCGGTCCATGTGTGTTTCTCCTTCAGATGCTCATATCCTCTGCCACTTTCTTCCACACCCGCATCTCCGGATCTGTTCAAGGATTATGAACCGGCTCTCAGGGAGCCTCTGATAGAGGCCGGGGCATGAGTGGTCTTCAGGTGCATGTGCAGACCCTGAACAGAGCCCAGAACCTCACCTGTGGGCCTGTCTCTTGCAGATTATTGGGACCATTCCTCTGATGCCGAATCCGGGGCCGTCAAGTCAAGCAGCAAGCGGCGCTCAGGGCCTTCAGGTGCAGCCGATCACCCCCCAGCTCCTGACCAACGCCCAGGGCCAGATCATCGCCACGGTCATCGGGAACCAGATCCTGCCAGTGATCAACACCCAGGGCATCACGCTCTCCCCCATCAAGCCCGGTCAGCAGGTAAAGGCTCCGTGTCCAGGCAGCTGTGGCTACCTGGACACCTCTCCTGGCCGCCCTTCTTCTGTTTCTTTTCAATGAAAAGTCATTTTTAAATTAGAAGATATTTAATCCCACTAATCCTAACATATCTATACTTACAAAAAGGCAAGTAGCTTTATTCTTCATTATTAGTGAATATGGGTGATAACTATTAAATAGCTGCTAATCTACAAATATGAATATATTCAATTATAACAGAGACAATGGCCTAAAATTCAACAGATATGTGTTCTTATGTATCTCTGCTTAGCTGACACTTAACTTTCAATTTTCAAAGTGGTCAAGAAGAAACCAAGACCACTTATGTCTTAACTGTAAAGGGAAAAAAAAAAAAGTATTAAACACCAAGCAATCCCAACCTGATGCTTCTGAGAATGCTGCCTACACATTAGGGAGTGGGGGCTTCCCTGGTGGCGCAGTGGTTAAAAAAATCTGCCTGCCAATGCAGGGGACACGGGTTCGATCCCTGGTCCAGGAGGATCCCACATGTCGCGGAGCAACTAAGCTTGTGCACCACAACTACTGAGCCTGTGCTCTAGAGCCCACAGGCCACAACTGCTGAGCCCACGTGCCACAGCTATGGAAGCCTAGAGCCCGTGCTCTGGAACAAGAGAAGCCACTGCAATGAGAAGCCCGCGCACCACAATGAAGACTAGCCCCCGCTCGCTGCAACTAGAGAAAGCCCGCGTGCAGCGGTGAAGGCCCAACACAGCCAAAAATAAATTAATTAATTAATTTTAAAAAAGTAATTATCTTTAAAAAAAAATTAGGGAAAGAAAAATAGGAAGTTCCAACTGGTAGAATTTCATTAAAACCATGACAATCCAGTTCATTTTTTCCATTCAAATATCAATCAAGCACTTTCCTGTATGTTATGTTATGTATGTATGCTAGAGGCTGTATGTTATGCTAGAGGCTGGGTACACAGCTCTGAATAAGAGAGACGTGGTCCCTGACCTCATGGAACTTCTGATTAATTCAACAAACCTTTTTTGATAACCCACTCTACAGCAGGCCCCTGCTTAATAAGAAACAGGGGTAAAAGAGTGACGCTTTCTGGTCTTAAAGGAGCTTGTAGAGGACACAGATACATGAGCACAGTCCCTCTGTGCAATAAAACAATGTCCTGGGACCTCCCTGGCGGTCCAGTGGTTAGGACTCTGTGCTTCCACTGCAGGGGGCCCAGGTTCGATCCACTGCAGGGGGCCCGGTAAGGGGATTAAGATCCCATAAGCCATGCAGTATGGCCATAAATAAGTAAGTAAATAAATAAATAAACAAGCAAATAAATAAATAAACCAGAATGTGCTGTAACAGGACAGATGCGCACAAAGTTTAGTATCATCACAGAGATGGGAGTGACCAACTTTGTCTAGCGAGTTTTGAGTCCTCACAGAGAAAATGGTTTGGAACTGAGTCTTGATGGTTGAGTAGGAGTCAACCAGGTAAATGATGGGTCAACAACATTCCAGGCAGTGGAACCAGCAGGCACAGAAGCAGGGAAACGTGAAGGAGGACGGAGTGTTGAGAAACAGAAGGAAGGTTCCTGTGATTGGAATGTAGAGGAAGTCTGAGGACAGGCATGGAAGGGGCTTCATATTCAAACTGAAAAGGATGGGCTTTGTCCCTGTGTGATTTGAACACATTACACATCATCTTTGTGCCTTGGTTTTCTCATCTGTAAAATGGGGAAATGCCAGCACCTACCTCACACAGCAGTTGGGAGGCCTCTCTTACTCCTGCTGGTTCTCGCTCTGAATCTAAACCACTGCCTGGGGAGCCAAGGTCCCCACCACCCTCTTCTTCCTCAGCTTCCTCTCAGGCAGTGGGACGACAGTCCCTGACGAATGTATCGTGAGGACTTCCACCCTCACGCCTTGCCCCCGTCTCTCAGCTGTTTTCTTTCTTTTACTATTTACAAGATTCCATTGTATTCTCTACCTTCTAAATAGTTCCCCCAAGGGACTTCCCTGGCGGTCCAGTGGTTAAGACTCTGCGCTCCCAATGCAGGGGCTGCAGGTTCGATCCCCGGTTGGGGAACTAAGATCCCGCATGTCACGTGGTCAATAAATAAATAAATAAATAGTTCCCCCAAATAAGGCAAGATTCTCCATGTTTCACTGGCTTTTTAATGCCTAGTTCCGTCTGTTCAAACTTATGTTCAAAATTATCTCTGGGGGCGGAAATGAGAAGATCAACCTTTTTTCATACAATCTGCTAAGAACTGTTTTCTGTCAGCAAAGCCAAGTTGTAAATTGCCAAGAAGATGAGGATTATTTAGATATCCACAACATTTAATACAAAGTAGCTCTCACTCTCACCTTGAATTTCTAAGGAGGGTGTGTGGGTGATAGACCATCGCTGTTACATAAGATGACAGCTCTAGATTTGGGGTAGTACAGTTTCCATCCAGAAGGACCTAACCAAGAAACGGCAAGTAAGAGGTGGGTGTGGTGTCACTCCTCAAATCGTCGCCCACAATCAACATCATGAATCCATTTCCACAGTCTCTCCCGTGAACACAGATGCACCTCAGAAGCTTCCTCACAGCACCTGTTGGCCCCTGGAACGAAACCTCATTACCATGGTGGGAACGTCTCATCCTCTGAAGGTCTAATCACCATCGTCCTTGTCACTGTAGAATCAGACATCTAGCAACTGGGAAGAAACAGCCAGCCTCTAGGGGATGTGCCTTGCACCTCCAACTCGTGTCACTTACAACCAGCCTCCCAGAGAGCAAGACTCAACTTGCACGTATAGAAGCGTGCATCTCTCATATATGTACGTGCTGAGAGGAAACGTGTGCACGGCTGAAAAGAGTGACATGCAGACCTTCCTGAATCCTCAAGTCGCGGCAGAGGCCCATGGGCCCATCCCGTTGTTCAAGGCATGTGCCAGTGGTCTATCCAAGTACCAGAAAGATCAAGGGAACCGTTGAGGAAGCTGGTGAGAAATGTCAGGAAAATTGCAGCAATTAGATGAATGACTATTACTGTTTCTTGGCATCAGCTCTGATTGAAACACCTTGGAATGTGTAGTAAAGTTAACAAGTTGGGTGAATCGACAGGAAATGCTCAAGTCTGAGTCCCAGATATAAAAGTGGGGGTTCTGAGGAGAATGGATCATAAAATGCCCAGAGTCCAAAAGTAAAAAGCTCACAACTGGAGGTATAAGGATAGTGGTCTTCAATTTTTTTCTTTAAATATTACCCTTTACATTGAAGAAGTATAATATGGACAGCCACTAAAAAATAAAGGATTTCTATCGTACAGTAGAGAAGTTTCTCAGTTTATTTTTTTCATGTGATTTATGACAAATGCTTGATCTCACAAGAGCATAGCTCCAACAGTAAAATATGTCATAAATTACAGGAGCAGAGAGTTCCCTAACTCATACTCAGAGGTCCAGTTTTATGGAGTGAAGTACAGAGCTCTTGGGCCAGACGACATGGGGTGATTTGTTTTAATTTAATAAAAGTAATTGCATCTTTAATTTTTACACCTGCCTGCCACTAATTAGAAGAGCCTGAATAAAATCTGAGTGAAGAGTCAACCAGTCTTGATGATGACTTATTCCAGTGATGAAAGATTGAGAACCTGCAACGTTATCATCTGAAATACAAACAGTGTTTTTTTTTTAATATATACCAGGATCTGATAGCCCTAGATATCACATCAGAGATCCTTGGTGAGCAATGCAAGACAATAAGAGTGAGAAAAGGACTAGATAAAAATGAGAGACAGAGAGAGAGAGGGGAGTATCTTTCTGTGCATGAAACAAATTACTTAATACAGAATAGTTGGCGGGAGCTCAACTATTCCCTCCATGGGACTCTGCAGCTTCAAAAGTCAGAGTCACCCAGGTGCCCGGGGTTTGCTCTTACTATCCTGTGACTGTGAATTAATGATTTCTTCATGAGCAGCACAGACATCATTTTGTGTATATTTATTCTTCCTCTGACTAAATCCCAACAAAAGTTAATGGGAGGGGTTTTTTTTTTTAGTGTCATTAAGGAAATAGAGACATTTGAAAGGGAAAATGTTCTAATTTGTAAAATCAAAGCATTGAAATTTTTCAAAAATTAAATACCGTAGCTGTAATGCTTGGAGACTACCACCCATGAAGGCACTCAATTGTTCTTCAAACTGTAATCTTGATGCCAATAGGAAGACAAAGCAAAGTGGTTTATTTCACTTAGCTCTCTAAAATGCCATATGATTCTCCAAATCCATCCATTTTTTTCAAGTAAAAAAAATGTACTCACTTCCCTGTTTTTCCCCAGCCCTTACCTGAATCAGTAGTCCCCAGTTTTTTTTTGGAGCCACCCAGAATGAGACACACACGAGGCATTTCCACCCACAAGGGATCTAAAATAGCGTAGGGGTTTTCTGGACGGATGAAACGTGTGTCAGTGACCCCAATACAAAACAGATCTTTGACCTTCCAGCCACATATCTGGGCATCTCACCTCTATGGTCTCCCCTTATCCCCCCCCCTGCTGAGCTCAGCTGACACGGGGCAGGCTCCCTGCACACCCTGTGCCCCTGGCCTGGAATGCCTCTCCCACCTCCTGTGTCTGGGAAGCTCCCGCCACTGTCCCTCTGCCCAGGATCCCTCCTTCGTGAAGCTTGCCTGTGTCATTCCCTCACCTCTGACTTCCCCTTGCTCCGTTCACTGTCATCAACCTGTACTGTCACTATGAGTCTGTACCTGAAAGGAGGCTGAGACCAGACTGATTCAGCCTTGCTCAGGACCCCGCCCACGCTGGGTGCTCCGTCCGTCATGTTCAAATTTAATTGTTGCCAAACCATAGTGTTTCCTTGTCCGGGACGCCGGATCCCAGAGCCACGCTCCCAGGAGAGCCCAGCCCAGGCCCTTCTGTGGCTTTCCAATTCTGTGTCTTCTGCATTTTCCAGTATGTTCCAAATGAGCACCTGCCGGCAGCCTGGGGATACCTTCCACACAGCGCTGTCTTCTCTAGTTCTCTTTTCTCTCTGTCAGGCCCTTCCTCTGCACTAAGATCTGACTCCTGTCCCATCCCCGTCCCTGCTGAGCCCTGCTCGTGTGTCCCAAGCTTGCGTGATGACTGCCTTGGCCTTTGCTGCCTGTGTCTGGGCATCGGCCCCGAATGCTGCTCAGGTTCTGATTCTCCTCACTTCCTCACATCCTCATGGTGGCTGGAGGAGTGACACTGTTCTCAGTTCTCTTTCCTGAGACCATTAGAGCTTCTGCCATACCTACTCCCCTGCAGGCAGGAGGGGCCTATGATGGAGCCTTACACCTGGGGCTCTGCTTCCTGCTTATAGCCTCAAGAGATGCTTCAGAGCCATGGAACTGAGCCAGAGGAAACCCAGTAGGTCTCCTAAACTCTGCCAGAAGGATAACTCCCTCCGTACTTTTCTAAACTTCCTGCAGAGATAACTAAAATCTCCCTTGGGTATCATGTCTAGAAAATTTTTGATAACTGAAATCTCTAGATTTAAATGTCTAGAACATGATACCCAAGGGAGATGGTAGTTATCAAAATCTTTCAAAATTTTAGTCCTCAAAATTTTTCAAGTTAGATTGTCCTGAGGTCAGCCCTGAATCTTTCAGCAAATGTAACACCTGTGCAGTTGTCCTGTCCATGGTAGAATGAACTCCTCAATGACACTCAGGTATTCTTTATGCCCTCCTAATTAGTAAAGGTTCTTATTAAACTCGGGCTCGGGCTTCTCTTGTCTAGACATAGTAAGTCCACTTTCTTTACCTTTTGTGTAGGAGAAGCTCCATCCAAAACCTTGGGTGGTCCCTCAACCAGCAACATTATCTTCACCTGGGAACTTGTTAGAAACGCAAATTCTTGAGGGCCACCCTGGACCTACTGCACCAGACACTGTGGGGATGGGGCCCAGGGCTCTGTATTTTAACAGCCCTCCAGGTGATTCTGAAAGCCCTGAATCTTGAGAACCACTGATTTCATTTCTCTGCCAGCTATTATAAGGGACCCAGTACACAGAAAAATGCCAGCCATTGCAGAGAAGGAGGGAGAATCATGATGTCTTCCTGCACACTCTGGCTTCTTCTGCTAGAGCCCTCGGGGTTATACTCATTTTCTCCATAGCACCACAAGGGGGCTTTAGCTGGGGGTTCTTTATGCCTCCCTGAGATATTTATAAAAGCCCAGGTCTCCTCCATTTTGCCTCTGTGTGTTTGGACAGTTTCTCCTCCCTCCCCCATCAAATGAATTTCTCTATATTTAATCCCATTTGAATTTTACTGTTTATGTGGACTGACTTTTCCGTCTCCTCTATCACATTCTGGTTCTGCATTTTATCCCATTTTCCACCCCCACTTGTTTTTATGTCAATCGTGAATTTAATTAGAAGATGCTTTATTCCAGAAACTAAAATATTATTAAGGATATAGTGTGTTACACATAGAAGGTATATGAGGAGCAGTGGCACAGACGATCAAGAAGGACTTCAAAGTGTGCCTGTATCTATTTTTGTTGAATATGTTAAACATCTGCAGCAGTACCAACTAACACAAACAAAGCATCGAAGGCAGCCTGTGAGAGGCAGCAGAAGTATAAAGCTTTTCAGACTCAATCCTGTGCCTCCCTGTTTCTCATTGACTGTGTGGGATGGGCATCGTCCTCTCCTTCCTTCTCTGGATAAAGCAAAGCCCCAGGCTAACATGAACTGCCCCTTCACTTTCCTCTTTTGTGGACTCTCCGTGCTCTCAGCCAGTATTAATCTGCTAGAAATGCCATAACCATAAAATCTTGATTTTTGACAACTAAGAAGCTTTCAGAATTTTTATTGGTTCTGAAGTGTCTGGTTGAATTCTGGAGGGTAAGCAGGACCCCAGTGTCCTAAAACATGCTTATTTTCTTTGGAAGAAATACATCTTTCCTAGATTCTTAGATATCTTAGATTCATCTCTCTAACTATGTAGACATAGAACAAACCCCTAAAAGATCTATTTTACTTTCTTCTAGAATTCCTTCTCCTGCGTAGCTTAATGCATAAGCCATAGCTTGCTTGAGTGACTCCTCAATGAGATTGCAGCCTAGTCATTTTACTGAGTTGTGTCTGAGGAAGAAAAATTTTAATTGATTATTGTCTTTTCCAGTTCCTTGATGGTACTTTGCCACACCCAGGGCCAGTTTTTATTGATGAAATGGTAAAACCGAAGACTGGCTCATTCAGTAACTCCAAACTGTACAAAGCTTTTGTCAAGTAACAATATTTAGAAGGACAACTCAATAGGCTAGAGGGGGTAGACTGACATGCAAATATCCATCACAATTTATTAAGCAAATTAAAAATAGATTTCATCTTCAGTGTGCATTCCTACAGAATAAAACTTACTGGATTCAGTTGTTGATTATGTGCTCAGCAGACTGGCTAATTACTTTAGGCAGATGCTTGATGCATATTAAATTGGGTTCCGTGTCAATTACAACTGTCTTCAGTTCACAGTCTTTGCACAGTGGAGTAATAATAAGGCTGTTCACTTGAGATGTAACTGCAGACAATTCTGGAGCGGGACACCCTGGCATCCTGGAAAGAGCCCTGAACTGTGAGGCGGGAGCCTGGATCCTAATGTTCAGCAGACTCGTGGCCTAGGGACAACCATTTACTTCCTGTAATCACGCCAAGTGTCTCTGCCACATAGAGATACCACGTGAATGGGAGAAGCAAAAGCATCACCACGGGGAACCAGAGGGGAAATAGCTCCTGAAGCACATTTCCAAAGTAGCACTTGACTAACAGTTGTTTGAAAGTAAGATGTTAACTGATGGTTAAAAACACTTTAGGGAATTAGAAAGACTGACAATCCCAGGTGTTGGTGCCGATGTGGAGCAACTGGAATTCTCATACGTTGCTGGTGATACTGTCAAAGGCTACCACCACTTTGGACATCAGCTTGGTAGTTTCTTTAAAAGGTAAATAGGCATTTATGGTATGACCCAGTCATTTCCACAATTCCACTCCTAGGTATTTACATATAAGAAATGAAAACACAAGGTACACACAGAGACTTGTACATCAGTGTTTATCACAGTTTTCTTCATAACAGCACCAAACTGGAAATAACCCAAATGTCCATCAACAGATGAATGGATAAACAACCTGTGGCATATGTATACATACAGGTATATGCTATATATAGTATTCAGCAATAAAAAGGAATGAGCTACTGATACATGCAACAAAACAGGCGAATCTCAACAACGGTATCTGAGCAAAAGAAGCCAGATGCAGAAAGAGGACATGCCATACAATTCCATTTTTAGAGCCATGCCAAATGGGTCCATTATGGCAGAAAGCCAGGAGGTGAGGGAAAATTGATCGCAAAGGGGCTTAGGGAATTTCATAGAATGATAGGAAGGTTCTGTATCTTGATTATGTGGTGGTTTCACAGACGTATACATTCGACAAAACTCATCAAAATGTTTGCATTAAATGGGTGTATTTTATTATGTGTAAATTATATCTCGGTAAAGTTGAATGAGAAATTGAACACACACTGGGAAAGCAGGGACAAGTGTGAAGTTGAAACCTCCCGGGCTGACTCTTAGATCCCGAGGAGGTGGTCAAAGGTCAGCGCCTGATTTTGTGTAGTGGCTCTTCCACCAAAGTTCAGGGCTTGGCCTGATTCTGCCCCCAGTCTGACTACCTTTTATAAAAACCTTTTATAAAGACCTTCCTACACCTCTGGGAGTGTGATGATGGCTATGACAGCACTTTGTAAAGTACTCTGTCCAACCAACAAAGGTGGCCACTGCTGAAGGCTACCTGTGCACCTGTGCTGGGTCCTGGGCTGCCCTTTGTGTCAGCTTCCTAGAGGGTCAATACATGGGTGAGACCCCTCCCGGGCATCTAAGTGGACCCGGCACCTGCAAGCGTTTCCCTTTTCTCTCTTCTTCCTCCCCTCAGCTGAGCTTCTCAGCTCTCAGAACAACAGCACTTTGATGACCTGTAAAGGAGTCATGAGCACATGGACATAAAGACCACCTTCCTTACGGCACACAGAATTTTTCAAAAAGTGAATTCTTTCTTGAGGCGCTATGACTAAGAGCTCAAGCCCTGGGGTCAGACTTCACGGGCCCAGAGACCAGATCCTCCCCACCTGCCAAAGGAACTGACCAAATCCTTTAAACTCTCTGTGCCTCATCTTCCTTGTTGGTAAAAAAGGGGTCAAAATCATACCCACTTCTCAGGCTGACGTAGGAGTGAAATGAGAGGGCATAAAAGTCCCGAACAAAGTGCTGGCACAGAGTAAGACAGTGACAACAGAGAGCTACAAGTATTAATCAGTACTTTTGTCCTGACTGCCCCAATTTCTTTCTTAATTTCCAAAGGATCTTACAGAGCATTTTTTCCGACTCCACAGTAATACACCCAGACTCTTGGGTCTGGGAGAGCAGGAAGTTCCCATATACACTCAGCCTAAATTGGAACTTTCCTAAAAACACCAGTTACCTAAGACAAAATGGCTGGGCACAGCCTGCCTTTGATATTGCGGTTTGCATTCCAAGTTGATGGTAGGTGTTATATTTTATCTATACGTTCTGGAGAAGCCTGTCAAGCGCGCTGTAATTGCGTGAACAGGCACAGAGTCCAATGGCACACCGCGGTCAGGAAATGTAGAAAATTGGGTGCTCCAGCAAGCTAAGTAAGAAATTAATAATATATTTAGAATTACTAATAAAATGCCTGTCAAGACAGCAGCAACGTATTATATACCAAAAAAAAAAAAAAAAAAAATCCTCCCTGTTGTGTAGGGTGTGCACTCTTCCAGAGAAGCGTATATTCTTGGAAATGATTCAACCCCAGATGACACTTCTGTTCCCTGGCATTTCCCTCCTAGTTTTTCATGCCTTTGTGTATTTTTCACATCCCCCATTGTAGCTCCACCAGCCCTCCCAGACGTCGGTGGGTCAAGCGGCCTCCCAAAGCAGCCTTCTGCACCTGGCTCACAGCCAAGCAGCCATGTCTCAGAGCCCCGCCCGGCAGCCTTCCTCTGCTTCCTCCTCATCTTCCTCCTCCTCGGCTTTGAGCGTGGGCCAGTTAGTCAGCAGTAAGTATCCCTCCTGGCTCCGTTAAGCCATGGTGGCCTTCTCGTTGCCTAATTGCAATGTCTCTCTCTCTCTCTCTCCTCCCACCCCACCCGTGCATCCCTACATCCCTTCCTCCCTCCCTCTCTTTCTGCTTCTTTCAAGTTGAACAGGAATTTCCTGGCCCCGCTGGGCCAGTATCCGGATGAGGTCCGTGCCCAGGGCCAGACGGTTCCTTGGGGAAGCAGGCCCCCCAACCCCCTCAAACGTGTACGTGGAGGGGCCGTTTCCACCTCAGGCGCCTTCTGATGTGCTGAGTCAGTCCGGCCGCTTCAGAAGCGAGAAACTGACCAGTTTTCAGGGCACGAGCCACAGAGCTCAGAACTGAGATAGCCAGCAGCTGGCACTCGGCCGGCAGGTCAGGCTGCCTTTCTGTGTGTGTGAGGTCCCCTCCATACCATTTGCAGGTGTCAGAGGAAATAAGAGAGAGCACCTGTGGGCGGGGAGGGGGGATGTGCGCCATGAGCCGCCTCCAGTGGTGCGAGGGGAAGCTGCATGGGCGGAATCCAGTGAGAAACCTCTGAACAACCGTTCACAAAAGAACCGAAGGCTGCAAGTCGGCTTCCCTGAGCGGGCGGCACATACACATTTTAGAAATGGTATTTGGCCCTAGGTGAAGACAGCATCTGTATCACATGCAAATAGAAACACATAGAGATGAACGTGACAGTGGTCTAATTTAATGTTGTTCACCTTTAGTGCAATTTTTACTTATATATAAAAATGACAGAATATGTGCATAGATTATAATTCTCCAGGCACCATATATCCAACAGTTACGGGTTTAAAGGCTAAAGCACTGCAGAGGCATCTGTGCCATAAAACAAGGACACATGTAAGTATCTGTGTTTGGTCAGGTGTCATGAATGACCTGTTATAACAGGAACAGTAGGGACTCTCCATATCATAGGGCAAGTCTGGAAATGCAAGGCAAACCGGAGGGTCGCTGTGTCTTCCCCCGACAAGCGACACCCCCGCCAAAAATATATATGTACATATACACATGTGCGTACATATATGTGTGCATATATACATAGATATTCAATTATATGGATAACTCAGGCAAGAAAGATGCTTGTGGAATGGAGAAGAAAATGAGAGATTATGGAAAGATTAAAATGCCCAAGTACTTCAGTACACTAGCCTGGATGCTCTTGATTTTAAAAATGGGTCAATACCAAACAGTTTCAGGATTTGATGGAGTTTGCCATCAGCCTGTTGTTTTAAGTTGTTTAGATATATAACTCCTCTCATTTGGGCCAAAAAAGTCTAGTCTTACTCGAATAAACTCATAAAAAATTAATTTAATTATAACCAGATTTTTTTCCCCAACAAAGAAACTCCTCATAGGGTTGTTGTGAGAAGAGATTCAAACTTTGTTCCAGTTTGCTCTTCTGCAAAAGCTTCTGTAAAACACTCTATTTCTAAATAGCAGCGAGGTCATAAATTTACAATAGACTGTTAAGCTTTGGGCCTGAAAGAAAAGGAACGGATATCAAACATCTTATAGAGAAGAAATAAATTAAATGTGAAATGTTTAAATATGAAAAGTACAAAATACCCCACGAATACAGTATTTTACGCAAGGTAAACATTCAATACATTTTGGATGGACAGAGAGGTGAATGAACGGATAGACGGACAGACAGACGGATGGATGGCACTGGATTCTATCTTGCCATTTGTCTCAAGCTGGGCAGGAAAGGACTAGCCTTTTCCAGAGCTACTTAATGGGCCAAATGAAAGTTCAATTGCACAGTGGCCAATGGGATATCTAGGTTCTACGTGCAGAATGAGTGAACCTTGCACATTGCATATCCTTGATGAGAAATATACAGAACTGGGGAAAAGAGACTCCTTTACCACATGCACTTGAAGCAAGAACCTGCAAACTCATACGCAGAAGCTGAAAGAGGAGCCTTCTCTGGCAGATATGAGAGGGTCCAGGAGTACCACTGCCGGGCGTCACACTTTACACAAACCCATTGCTGGGCTTACAACTGCTACAGATTTTGAGCATGTTGTTTAGTTAATTCCCTTCTGTCTCAAGACCCTACTAGAGAATGAATAGCACCTGGAGCATTTTCTGATGCTGATTACCACACCCTCAACAAACCTCTGTTTAAGCCTCCTTTTGCAAAGTAGGGTTTTCAAAGCACTTTCATTATTTTTCTGATTTGAATACTCACAACAAGGTAATATAAATTCTCATTTTCAGATATTGAAGCTGGCATCAAATAGATCCTGAAAAGTACAACCCATCTCGACCATCTTATGTCAGAGAGGCCAGATTCAGTCTTAGTTGAGAGACAGTGTGTGATCAATCTCCTGGGTGACAAAGCCAGAGGATAACCCAGACATCCGGACTCAATGGGTCACACACGTTCTACACAGCACCGCTGCCTTAAAAGACAGGGTGCTTTCGCATAAATTTTATCCAGTGCGATTTGAACGATAAACTCTATCAAATCACCTAAATATTCTTCAAATAATTTTTAAATGCCTGAAGCCATGTCTTACAATTAAAGCACAAGCTTTTTCTCTGAGCCAATATGAGAAAAACTAGACATCTTGCATATTTTGAAATTTATATTCAAGCATGAACTATGCATTTAAAATTACTTTTTTCTGAGATTAAACTTTACCAAATTTGCAAATAAGCTAATGTAGGGAGACCCGACCCCATACTTCAGCTGGAGTTGATACACGGATTAAATTACAGGAGGGAAAAGCATGTTTTAGTCAGAGGATGTCAACTTAAAAATAAAAAATAAGCTTTTTGAGCACCATGTATATGCAGGCACAGGGATAGATATTAAGAAAGCAGAAATAAGCTAGATGTGGTCCCTGCCCGGGTGCAGGTCATGAACTGATAACAAAGAAACACAGTTACAATAAAGGGAAACAAATGCTATGGTCAGTGTACCAATAAAGACTATGGCAATACAGGAGAGAGTGAACTCAGTTTTGGAGACTGAGACAGAACAGAAGGACTGGCTGGAGTAAATAATCCTTGAATTAAGTGGGATGGTGAATGGGTCAGCAAATCCCTCCACTAGGCCAAGGCCATAGTTCAAAACAGGTCAAAATGGATTTGAACCTGTGGTCAAAACCTTGGTGAATGGACCCTCACAGGTCATGGGCAAGGTTGCCTAGTGCTGGGCCATCTGCCATTGCTCCAGATCAACTGGAGTGGGTGGATCGTCCATAACCTGCCCTACTCCAGGCAAAAGAACTCAGGGTTAACACCAAATAGGCACACTCCTTAAGACGTCTGCACATCTGTTCACGGCACCTGCACAGCCTGCCCTGTGTCAAACCTTGCCTGGTCTCCTCAGTCACCAGGGCTAACTGTAGTTTCCATAGCAGGGCTTTTGGAAAGCCTAGAAGAATCAAACAAAAAACAAAGTCCCAAAATGACTTAAGATTTACACAGTTACTGTTTAAAAACAGGTAGACGTGGGACTTTTTTATTCTTGGATGGATTTGGTTTGGTTTTTCAGGACACTTTTGTTTTTTAACCCCTGGCCTGTAAACTTAATTCTTAGACAGCAAAGGGACTGAGAGTTAATATCAGAAAAACCCAAACTATAAAGTGAACGTAAAGATGCCTGGTGATAGCTTATGGCACAGTGGAACCCCTGATTCACTTGATCAGTTTCACACCATTTTCCACAACTCAATGAAGTCACCGTATTGCGAGCAAGCTGTTCTCCCAAATTGCATTGCACATTCCCAAATGGTTTCTTATTTCTCAGAAATATTTGGTAAATATGCCCATTATTTGCTGTGAGAGAAGCACTAAAAAGCAGATGGATGTTCAGAAGGCAGTTAAGTCATACTTGGCACCTTCTTTATAGATGCATGTTTCTCCTGTAACAGTCCCACAAGCAGAGGTTGTAGAAGGAAGATGTGGATGGATGGCAACTGTTCGACCCATTTAGCAAAAACCCTTTACACTGATGTCCAGGTGAGCAGTTGGAAGGAGCTAAATTTTAAAAATTAAACAAAACAAATATCTGTCCTGGTCCATCCTGAGTGCTCAATTCAGTATGGGCCCAGTGGCCATGCAACCAGATTCTACAGAACAGGTTTGTGTTCATGCAATTTGCATTTAGCTCCCAAAGAACTCTTATTTTTCAGCCCATGCACTCCGGATTTGATTTGGGAAAAACGTCATCATTATACTTATGAATCACTGCCAACATTCAATGCCAGTGTATTATAGATCTCCAGGCCAGTCAGTCCCTACGTAGGCTGATCTTCTGGCTCCTTTAGCAAGGCTCAGATTCAGGGAGAACTGTGGAAGTTGTTGCTTCCTGACTTTGTTAACATACTGGGCCGACTTAATCTGGAGCAAACTTCTATAAGAGGTGCACTTCTTCCTCAGTGCAGAGAAGTCCCAGACTGGGTTTCCCTAGAGCTGGTTAAAGATGCTGGATCCACCTTGTGGGGGACCTGAGGGTTCCCTCTGAAGTCCCCATCAAGGTGGCCTGAGATTTATCCTTAAAATGAACCCAACCTCCCCAGAGCCAGAAGGAATGACATGATGGAAATAGAAAAAGGATATAACCCTTAATGAAGGGGAACTGTCCAACAGTGGAGAAGAAAACCTCAAGAGTTTAAGACAGAAACTTTGGCACCAAAAAAAAAAAAAAGCATTAGTTTTTTTGTTAATTCGAAACATCTTACAGACACCATCTAAGGCGTTCTCCCAATGTGGGAAGACATGTCCCACATGTTGTAATCAGGGTAAGACTAATATTTGTCCATGGGTGGACCCCTTCTTTGGATGTGGAGATTTCTGTAGTCCTGCGATCCATGGAAGGAAACCATAATAATACATGGCGCCGTCTGGTTTTTACGGATGAGAACAATAATATAAAGAAAGCCAAGCAGCTCGTCTCCAGCAATCAACAAATTGAACAAACAATGAGACACTGGTTTCCTCTACCCAGACCTTTGTCCAATAGACTGTCACCCTGTCTAAATTTCACCAGAATTCCTAACTTATCAGCTCTAGAGGTAGAACCAGGAAGAAGACAAGAGTGGGAAATGTACGAGAGGAGAAAGAAGGAATTCAGCTTCCTGGTGTGATGAGTGTTTGGGGCCTCACAGATGTCCAAGGGCTCAGGGGGCAAGGCTCCCACCTCTCTGAGCTTCAGAGTAAAACTGTTGATGATCCGCACAGCTGCTCAGGGCAAGGGGATAAGAGACCACAGCTTTCTTTTTGACTCTGGTTATTATCAGAGATCTGGCCAAAAGCCACTTGCACAATCACACACAATGGATTTAGTCGCTGGTCTCAAGGAACTAGGAAGGAGATAAACAAAGGCAGCAGAAGGCAAGGCAGAAACTAGAATAGACTTACACAAAATTGTATCCCAGGCATAAACCTGCCCGGTGCTGCGCTGCCAACTCTGGTGGCAGCACAGACCCTGGGACTGGAGTAGACCTTGGAGATCCTTCCAGATCACCTGAATCCTTCAGTTGATTCCTGTTGATCTAGAGATGGGACTAATGGAAGGCAACAGATTTACTTCCCACAGGAGCTACTTAGCTTGGCTCAGAGAAAAAATCTCCCCCCCAACTCCAGACTCCAACGGCCACCCCAGCCCACTGGTCCCAGTTGTTTGCCAGTTGCCATAAACAGTGAGGCCAGGGGTGGAGAAAGGCAAGGACGGGGCACCTGCCCAGCAGTCTTTCTGGCCCATCATCTTACCCAAGGTGGTAGAGCAAGTTCTCTGTGTAGTGGAACCTGGTGAATAATGATGGTAAAGGGTCGAGTGCAGGCAGGTAAAGGGTCGACATGCAGAGGATGCCACACCCAGACTCGGTCAGGCCAGAGCCGCAGCGAAAGCCTCTGTCTGCGGGGTCAGTGGGTCCTCTGCCTCAGGATCGCCTGTAGTACTTGTTAAAAATGCACATCCAGGGTCCCATCAGGTGACTCCTAGACCTACCTAATTAAGAAAACCACTGTCCCAAAAGCCATATCGTTACAAGGAAAGTCTCCGGCTTCCATTTTTTCACCCTCAGTTTTGAACCTGTGCTGCCCACGTTTGCAAAGCCATGAGTTCCTCTTCCTTCTCTCTTGGAGAGAGGCCAGGCCCCACTCCCTATGCTGTGCTATACCAAGTGTCCCTCTGTGTTCTACACCAGACCTTCTCAACTCTTAGTTTATTATTGCGTCCCCGGCCTACGAGGAGCCCATTTAGACTTTCCTATCCTTGCTGCCCGCCTTCCCCTATGAAATGTTAATATCACAGGGATACCGCACATCGGTTCTGTTTATGTACCTCGGTCCTGGGGGGACCACATCCAGAACCAACTTCCGCCCCCTCGGGAATGCGTGCTGTAAACGCAGGGTCACCACACAGGTTCAGCAAGGCCGCAGGTCCGGCGAGGGCTGGGGAGTAGGAACTGAAGGGGCGGCCTGGACCAGTGCCAGCTGACTGACTGCTCCCGAGGGCAGATGCGGACCTGGCGCCACCAAAGCTTCTAACGTTTCAGAAGAACATGACAAATCTAAATGTTTCTTTAGAAATCTCCCAGTGTTTACTGTCGGCCAGGAATTCCCCCAAATTGTACGCACTCGAAAAGCTGAGTTTTATTTGCAAGCTGCTCATTTGCAACTTCTGCTCTAGGAATTTTTTTTTTTTTTTTTTTTTTGCGGTACGTGGGCCTCTCACTGTTGTGGCCTCTCCCGTTGCGGAGCACAGGCTCCGGACGCGCAGGCTCAGTGGCCATGGCTCACGGGCCCAGCCGCTCCGCGGCATGTGGGATCTTCCCGGACCGGGGCACGAACCCGTGTCCCCTGCATCGGCAGGCGGACTCGCAACCACTGCGCCACCAGGGAAGCCCCTGCTCTAGGAATTTTTAAACGAAGAAATGGATGAGGGGCTCAAAGCTGCTGTGTGCGTGGATGGGACCTCCCGGAATCCTTAGCAAACCCTCCGAGCTGCTCCACGCTGGTGGGAATTAAGATGCAGAGGGCAGCTCCCACCAGGCACAACCCAAACAAGTCTGTTAATCAAGTGATGCCAGCCTTCTGGGGTGAAGTTGGGGAGAAAAAGCAGGGTTTTAATTAATCTTAACAGCCAAATTAGTTTTATTGTCACCCTCTGCCCCCGTCCATGGACATGGATTCTTAATGTCCTAAACTGAAATATTCACCACTCCCAGCACGGGCTACCCCTCGCTCCCTACCAGCCCCGCGCCCCCCCCCCCCCCCCCCCCCCCCCCCCCCCCCCCCCCCCCCCCCCCCGCCGCAGGCCTCCACCACGCTCTGCCCCTCCCCTGCATCTGTGCCCGTCTGCACCCTGCCCCCACTGACCAGAATATTCTCTGAAAGCTGCTCACTGGGTAAGACCCAGATGAATCCTCCCTCCTGTCACCTTACCTTCTCTGTAAATTCCAGTGTGGGTGCGACACTACTACTCCTTGACTATACGCAACCTGGTATTTTTCTCTGTTTCTCATTCGTAACGTTGAGCCCCAAATCCCTGTAGACAGCAAACTCCACAGAGGCTGGAACTGCCCCTTCTCTTTCTCTTGTTCCTTCTCTCCACTCATTAGGGCTCCTAGGAGTCACTTAAGAAATACTCAGAGACTAACTGCAGTTATTATACCACTTTCCACCCATCTTTCCTCCATGAAATTATGCTTCATGATGTGTAAAAATTCTACAGGACTTTGTTTTTATTGAAAAGATACGGGTACAGCGTACACCTCCATGGCTGATTCTGTCGACAGAGTCCATTTCCCCTATAATGAGAGAATCTATACAGGAAGCTCCAAGGCCCCTGCCACAGATATTAACATCTTTATTTAAAAGTCCTTGAAAAATTGGTCCTTGGTGTACCAATGTATTTCTTTTCATGATAACAGGAGTTTCTATAGCCCAAGGCCCAGAAGACTAATACGGTATACCCCAGTTCCTTAGACAAGTCCTGTAATTGACTGAAATTGTTGGGTGATTGTGCAGAAAGAGGAAGAGAGAAACTTTTCACCTAAGTCCGGGGAATGAGGTGAAGAACAATAGAGTCAGCTTGCAGGGAGAATGGCTTCGCTCCAGGCAGGATGGAACAGTCTTTTGAAATCTTCCACCATCCTCAAACCATGCTGTCTCCAGCTTGGTGTGTGCTTTCATTTATCCAGAGATCAGTAGCCGGAGGTGGGGTGGGGGGGGATAGTTTCATTCTCCGGCTGTTGTGTCATTTCCCTTGATAAGTCCTAAATTGACCGAGTTATGTGGCACCAAAGGAGCCTTACTGCAGTAGGCATTTTTTATTCTGTGCCCTTTCAGGGGACAAAGGTGTCTGTGTCAGGAGATTGTTATGCGGGGTGGGGGGAGACTGTTAGTCTCACGGCTTCATAAGCATGCTCTTCTGAGGGGCTAATGTGAACATAATAAATTAGGCAACGTTACCATCTGTTAGCCTGGCTGCAGCGGTGATCGGGTACAGGAAAATACAGAATACTATATTTTTTCAAGGGCAATTCTTAGCACTAAAGCGTCCAGCTAAGACATTTCAAATGGAAAGCTTTCCATCTTTATATTTTTACATGATATCTGAACATATTTATGGGCCAAATGGAGTCGCACCCCCCCATAGCTGGTGCCCCCCTGCCCTGGCTGCTGTCTGTTAAGCGGGAAGGAGCTCGCTCTTGCATTGTGGAAGTGGCAGGGTAGGCTTGCCGTGGTCTTATCTGGGACAGGACTACCTTGAAGGATGATCTGTGCAGGTGGAATGAGTTGAGGATGGGGGCTTGAGTGCCTCAGCTGGCAGACAAAGAAGGTTCTGCGGTGTGGCTTCCCACCGCTCTGCTATTAGGAACCGAGCCACTTTCTCCTCGGCCGTCAAGAACGCGTAGCCCTGAGATGTGCGTTGACGCATTGATCCTATTTTTTGCAAACATCTCCACAGATCCTCAGACGGCAGCGGGTGAGGTGGATGGGGTTAATCTGGAGGAGATCCGAGAATTTGCCAAAGCTTTTAAAATCCGGCGCCTGTCCCTTGGCCTGACCCAGACTCAGGTGGGCCAGGCTCTCAGTGCCACAGAGGGCCCCGCGTACAGCCAGTCGGCCATCTGCAGGTAACCCGTGCCCACGCGCTGTCACCCCTGCTGGCTGGCCCGGGCCTCGTCTGTCCTCTCGGCTCAGCTTTTCTTCTTCGGGTGGGCCGAGCTGGAGGGGTGGAGTGTGGGAACGGAGTCTGGGGTAGCTGTGTGTTGGGATTGGTGATATTGACAGAAGTGGAGTTGCTAAAGCAGACTTGGGGGCCTGGCTTGATAACTCCTGTCAACTCACAAAGAACTTCCAAGGCGGTTTCATTGGAAATACACACCTTCCCCCCACCGGGGGGCCAGAGGCTTCTGAACCCACCGTCCTACGCAGCTGAGATCCACGGTCTCCTGTCTGTGGATTGATGTCGTGAAGCTGCCAGTCCCAGATGGTGTTAATGCTCCCACCATTTCTGCTCAGGGATGGCTATCCGGATTTTCCAAGAAAACACACCTTAAAAAAAACATATATTAACCATCCTGTGACCACAAAGGAATTTTTAACCTTGCCTTGCTAGACATAAGTCTAAAAGCACATTTTTAAAAAAGAAGCAGCTGCTTTCCATAGCTCAGAAAAGGGTAGTGAGGGTTTGGCCTAACCTCACCCTATCCTTCCCGAAATTAAATACATAAATGACAGAAGCCAGCCTTGGCTGTGTTTGAGTTGATCTGGGTCAAGCCGCCAGAAGCAGACCCTGCGCATGCATGTGTGTGTTGCACTAATCCCATGTTTATGCATGAGGTGACAAAGGCACTTCGGTAAGAGCTTTTTCCTCTTGGGCAATGTCTTATGAGTCCTCCTACATCAGGAAAAGCCAAGAAACCAACTCTAAACTCATTTAAGTGGATTTTGTTCTTGGTGATCCATGAAATGCTGTCTTTTTATCTGCTCTTTATACTTTTAATGTATTCCCCAAAGGACAGAAGTGTACTTTTCCTGCAGTTTAAGACTAAGGTTATAAATAACATCAGTATGGGGTAGGAGTTTGCAGCTCACATTTTGCTCAATGATTTTCCATAAAACCCATTGATTGTTGTTAAATACAAAAAGCGCCGTAGGATCCTCTCACTTCTCTGGCCTCCCCTACTGTTTTTTCTTATAAGATACCTCCCTGTAGAAAATAACCTTTATTCAGTCTATACAAGGATACTACTGCTGGGAAATTTGTTTCAAGGCTTGTATATGTTATTCCAGACAACATGTACCGAAGCATCAGCACTAACGAGCAGCATCAAATGATATGAATACCGTTGCTCCCTGTTGGGAAACATTAACTTTGTTTCATCTCAACAGCCTTGGGATAAAGGCACGCCACAGGTTTTGAGGTTGTTGCCCATGTGCTATGTTGCTGAAGTCCTCTTTGGCTTATTTCTTTGTCCTAAAGTGTGATCTCCTTTTTGTGGCTTAAGTGCTATCTAAGGTTTTCACTAACACACGTAATGTTTCTTGGGCATTCCCAGTCAAATATGTTGATTTCTAAAATCTTCCCCTGGGGAAGCCAAAAACGCTACGGCCAAAATGAAAAGCAGCTTTGGGAATTCACTGTCTAATAGAAGATGGCAGATGCCCTGACTTCTCGGCCTCTCTCTAGCTTCTAGTGTTTCAGCGGGGTAGTTTTCGGAGCTAACTACCAACAACAAAAAAAATGGAAGTCTTGAAAGAGACCAAGATCTGACAGTGGAACCACTCCAGTTAATTTACATGGTGGTGAAGAATCTGCATTTGCACACACTCTGGTGTCACTCCTCCCTTATGAGCTGCAGTGACTCGAAATGCTTTAACAAGTGTGTCTGCATCAGAGACCCAGAGGAAAACACACCAGCAATACACTGGACATCCCTATCACAAGCTCTGTCCCCCATGCCATGGTGCTGTAAAGCCTGTTGCCATGCTACCAAGACTTCAGTTTTGGGGCTTTTATAGTGAATGATGGTAAGTGAACACAACAATGAAGGCTTTAGGGGAGCCTGCCATAAGTGAGCAGCTCATTAAATGGCATTAAATAATTAATTCATTTTATATTGAAAGCAAAATGTACTTCTTTCCTCTTTGACCAGCTGAAAGTTGGGGTTTTAAAAAGTAAATAAATAAATAACTCCTTGAACTATACATGGAAGGGAATGCTATCGGAATCCCATTAAAATTTGATACTATTGGCGCTGCTTATCACAACATAAGATATCTAAAATGCAGTGCCAAAAATAAGATTAAGGCACATAAAGGAAGCCTATCCTTTTGTGTCCTTTTGCAAGCATCCTTATAAAACATACTGCGGCCAAAGCGGGTTCATTTTCGCTCCATGAAAACAGTCTATTGTAATAAGATGCACTCTGCAGTCAGAGGGTTGTTTTTCAACAGCACTGAACTTGAAAAGATAGAGGAGAATGCCACGGATCCAAAGTTGTCATCCTGGAGGGTTGTGAATTTGGATTTAGAACAAACAAACAAACAAATAAAAGGAATTGGTACTATTTTGTATTTCATTGAGAGTGCATATGAATTTGATACCAGGATGACCTCTTAAAGCACTGTAGATAGTTTTGTCCAAGATGCTTCATAGTTTTTTTAAGTCAGTGTAGCAAAGAATTGCAGATGGCAACTGATATATAGAAGACCTCATTTACAGAAAATGATATCATTCAAGTACAGTTTGCAGATATAGCACGTTAAACACAGCTTGATACTCTGATGCAAAAGTACACCATTACACTGGACGGTGTTGGAAGGCATGAGGTAGCCCTAGCACATCGGGGGTGGGGGGGTGTTCATAGCAATTACAGTGTGTCCAGCTGTTTGAGTCCAGCAGTAAAGTAGCAAGAGGCTACGTTTTACCAGAAAAGGGAGCATGTTGTTAACTTACATCTGGTGAAAAGTGTTTGTTACCAGAGACAGAGACAGGAGAGGGCTGGGGGCCGGGGGAGAGAGAGAGATTAAAATGAGACACAAAACAGAGATGAAAAGAGAACCATAAAAGAAACTTGTCCCGGTTGCCATCACTGACGATTAGCATAGATAGAACATTTTTATCACCAAGTCAGTGGGGGGGAATTCAAGGAAACCAAAAGGAAAACATAAAAAGAATCATTTTAAACGAAAGAACATGACAGCTGTTGTCTTTGATGTCACTTCCTGGTGTTAATTTTTGCCTTAAGGATTCTGAAGTTCAGGGGAGATGGTGCTGGGTGGATTCAAATCAAAGCTCAGATCTCAAGCATTTCCAGGAAAAAGATCTGCGAGTGGCTTTTGTTTCCATCGTGATGGCTGCTGTGTTGTGCTGTCTCCACCCGTGCTCACCTGGCCCGCTTGCGGGTGTGCGGGCTGCATGCAGGGGCATGAAGCATGCGCGAGGGCGGGTGCTGGCTTGAGCGGGGAGGGCGACCTTGCAGCTGGCTGCTTATCTGGAGTGAATTTGCTCTGCCAGTCAGTCAGGCAGACAGGCAGGAGGCCCACCCTGGCAGAGGACTCAGTGTAAGACTGTTCTTTTTCAATTCTCCCCCCAGACACACCATCCTGAGAAGCCACTTTTTCCTACCACAGGAAGCCCAAGAGAACACTATAGCTAGCAGTCTGACAGCCAAACTGAACCCTGGCCTTTTGTATCCTGCCAGGTTTGAAAAGCTGGACATCACCCCTAAAAGTGCCCAGAAGATCAAGCCGGTGCTTGAGCGGTGGATGGCTGAGGCTGAGGCCCGCCATCGGGCAGGTATGCAGAACCTGACCGAGTTTATCGGGAGTGAACCGTCCAAAAAGCGCAAGAGGCGCACCTCCTTCACGCCCCAGGCCCTTGAGATCCTCAATGCCCACTTTGAGAAGAACACGCACCCCTCTGGGCAGGAAATGACCGAAATTGCCGAGAAGCTGAACTATGACCGGGAGGTAGTTAGAGTTTGGTTCTGCAATAAGAGGCAAGCCCTGAAGAACACAATTAAACGCTTAAAACAGCACGAGCCGGCCACGGCAGTCCCTCTGGAACCCTTAACAGACTCACTGGAAGAAAATTCCTAAAGAGACGCCCACCCGGAATCAGAAAAAAAAAAATCCACAGAAACTAAACTCCACCCTTGGGGCTTCATCCCCTAAACCCCCAAAAAAGAAAAAAATAAAAACAAATTTTAAGGTAGCCCCAGTCATCACCCTTGTAAGTAAAAGACTAAGAAAACCACCAAGTGGACAGGATGGTTTATACGTGTCCATGGGATTTTCCAAAAAAGAAAAAAAAGGTTTTTTGAAAATTTTTAAACAAGGACTACACCACAGTGCAGGTGTATGCAGGAAGGCTCGTTCCCTCCCCGACCTGTCTCCCCAAAGCCAGTTTTATAAGGGACTTAAAGCAAACCAAATAACCACATACTTTTTTCTGTGTATTATGAAAATGTGAACACATTTTAAGAAAAACGACTAAACCAAAAAAAACACAAAAAACAAAATACCAACAACACACAAAGGAAACTTTTCTCTGTTCAAAGCGAATACAAGCCTACCACCTGGAGGAGGGGCTGCGGACGGCATCCTTCAGGTTCTAAGTGCTGATTCACTATGAACCTATTAACCAAAGTCAGAAACACGACATTGCCAACGCGACCATTAGTCTGCTCCTCTCTGCGTGTGAAGTTGTGTTCCAAGTTTTCACATTTGTACTTTGCGGAAAAATAGCAAGCCTGACTTCTCTCATCTTTCCCATCTACTGTCACCCCCTGTGGGGCGGGGGGTGCCACTGCTGAAGCCATTTTGTGAGGCTCACTATTGGTTTTTATTTGGGGGGAGGGAGTTCTCTTTTTTTTTTCTCTTTGTTTTCAGCGGGGGGCATCCTGGATCGTGTGCCAAAGCATCTGTTGCTTTCTTCTCACTATGACCTGTGGGTTTGAGAAAAGAAAATGGAGCTCGCATTTCTCATTTTCCTCCATCTCTCCATCCCCCCGGCGTGTGGCTCCCAGTGTCTGCTGGAAGGCCACAGAGTGGGCATGGTGTCTTTTCCACTCAGACCCCAGTGAAACGCAGGAGAGACTCCAAAATAACTAGGGCTTTGCTCGATGAACTGTCAACACTGGCATAAGCTGTAATTGTGCCCACTATCCACACCAGAGCTTGGGATTTTTCTCAGTCTGTTGGCCACGTACATGGAGAGCTGACCAAAACTAATTTTGTAATATAAACATAAGCTGCACATTTGGTTCAATACTTACATCTATGTTATGCTTCTGTGCAAAGCAATTTCTCTCAGAAGTCTGATAGCCAAAGAAATGTCTCGAGATTTCAGTCAAAATACACACATAGCATGCACACACCCATATACACACAGGCCAAAAAGAGAGAGAGAGAGAGAGAGAGAGAGTGACTGGACTGTTAAAGGCCTTCATGCATCCTGTAAATTCCATCTTTTCTGCTACCACTTTCATTCAAATAGTGATGGCAGACTTTTTTCGGGGCGGGGGGAGGGCAATTCTTTTGGGGATGTATAAACGGAGCAGAAGGTTGGCAGACGAATTAAACGATGGGAATTGCAGCTGGACTCTTGAGGGGAAAGGAAGTGTTAACAAGGAAATGCCTCCACTAAAGGGAAACATACAGAAGTGGCTGATCGAGCGCATCAGAGTAGCCTTCCCTCTTAGAACTAAGGGATTATTTCACTTTTCAAAATAACTTACTCCAAAGATCTGTGGGCCAAAATAACCTAATAAGCCAGAGGCAAAAAGTAAGATGTGAGGATTTCTGTGCAGGTAAACACTTGGGACCTGTGGTTGATGTTTTCCGCAGGGAGAGGCAAAAAGTGTTCCATTATAGGATCGGGCAAAAGAGAGTGTCAGTTTCCTTGCTGTCGAGATGGAAATATTCCCGAATAATTAATTCATAATTAATGCTATCTAGAAGTAAATTGTGGGAGAGAAAAAAACTCAAGTTGCCCAACTGATTAGAAATACCATCTTCTTCCCCTAACACATACCCTCCCCCGTACGGGTTTGGGTTTCTTCTTCTGTTGGCCCCTGTGCCGGTGGTATCAGTGCAATGGTATAACTGTCCGCACCCTACGCCCCCTTCCCAGATGATGCATGCAGGAACCAGGGGACCAGCAGCAAGGAAACGCTACATGAAATCCTGGAGGTGGAACCAGTTGCTTGTACAGGTGTTTCCTTCTCCAGTCTGATGCTAATTGCACCACAGCTAACTTCATCTTCAGTGCCAACGATATCATGGTACCCATTTGGCCACCTCAAAAACTGCACAGATACCAACGACCCAGAAATCCAAAAACGTATCAATTAAACAGATTTTGTATTCTCCTAGGACCCGCTCCAAGTTCCATCAAGAAAATCTCCCCCAAGAAGAGAAGTTAACAAGATAACATATGATGGATGCTAAATGTTGAAACATATGCCAGCAGCACTTACATAGGGCCTGCTCACTTCGGAAATCTATAATTGGGAGGGTATAACTAGGACAGTGAAAATATAAAATAAAAGAAATCTTCCAGAGTGGAATAAAAAAGAAATATATTCATCCCACAGTCGTATACCCATTCATGTGCAGTGATTTTTTTTATAGTTTTATAATTTTGTATTGTTTTATAAATTATTTATAAGGTGTTGTAATGCTTCTTATATTAATTTTTTACAGATAAATTTTTTGCTACAAGGCATAAAAAGGTGCCTGAACAGATTCTTAGGAATATAAATTATACTGTGTAACTTGTAAGTCTTGGGGACCACACTTACTGCTTAATTTTCTTACGACATTTCTTATTTCCACTTGTAAACAACTTCACATGCCAGTGGCATTTAAGTGTCTTTTAGGTTTCCATGAACTGAAGGTTAAGGTTGCCACTAACAAAAAATAAAAGCCGCTTCAGGCACATGTGATTGTATTTCAAGCTTCAGTATTTTTCTTACATATTTTTAAATTACTGTTGTCTTCATTTTCTTCATCATTTAATGAAAAAGAAAAAAACGACTGATGTTATACTTGACACTTGTTTGTGGGGCTATTTTTTCTTTTTCAGTCAAAAAAACATTGTGAACAGTTGAGAGTTTTAATTGCATTGCAAGGTTTTTGGTTTCTTTTTGTTGTAATCACACAATACACACACACATACACACACGCACACACACACACTCCACAAAAGAGAGAACAAAAAAGCAAAAGGAGCTAGGAAAAAAAAAACAAAAAACAAGTAGAGGCGTATCAAAGAACTCAAGCTATAACCAAAAAGAAATTGTAAAATGCCTTTGCTCGTCTTCTACGCTGGACCAAAGCTCAATATTTGTAGGTATATGCACATTGTATAGATATGGCTAAATGTTGCTGACAATCTTGCAATACTAAACTGTTCCTATTTTAAGAAAAAAAAAAAGAAATACAAACTGTTCATCAATGTTTTACCTCAGCACTCTACTTGTACCCAGTTAATGACCAAGCTTAAAAAAAAAAAAAAAATGGAGAAAAAGGAAATTGATTTTCATTTCAATGTTTGACTGCAAAATCTGTTTGAATAACATTTTGTAATGAGCTTTTTGTCACGTGATTTGCTTGTCTTCAACTTGAAATTCTGTGAGGCACATTTGTCTATTCGTTGTTAAGGAAGTGATTTTTTTTGTCCTACGTGCTGTGATCCAGACTGGTTACCAGAGTCACTGATGAGACATGGCAAAGAGAGCTGCTTCTCCGCGCCTGGAGCGGGCAGCAGGAAAACAGACTGGGTTGTTTTGAAAAAAGCATCATGACGAGATGTTGACATGATGGACTTGTGACCAAGAAGCCAAACTGGATATTTAAAAGCTCCTTACTTGCTCTGACATTGAAACCAAAGCTGATTTATCTGCACAGGTTGCTTAATGTTTAAAAAAAAAAAAAACTGACAAAACTGTACTTAATCTAGAGCAATATCTGTATGGTCAGTAAAGCTGCACTTTGTGTATTTCTTAACAGCTTCAGATCTGTCACTTTTAATTTGTACCATAAAAAATAAAGAATGGTTTGACATGAGCTTCTAGGCGAAACGTGTCTTGAACTCAGATAGGTCATTTAAATTGTAAGCATGGAAATAAGCCTATGTTACAACCCCAAATGTTACAAAAAGGAGGAGTTTCATGACAGACTAGTTAATATCATGATTATTTTAACTGTTCAAATGAAATACTATATGAATTAGGATTCCTTTGATTGCAAATTACAGAAATCCAACTCAAACTTATTTAAACAAAGTCTGGGAAGTCTGGTTGGGGATGTCATCAGCCTGTCCTCTTAGACTTCCTTCTCAGGTGGAGCGCCCAGATGCTGAGTCACATGCCTGTCTCTAAACTAGGCACTGTGCTGGGGATGATGTGCTTGAATCAGCCACGCAGGGTCCCAGACCCACCCCTGTCTGTGGTACTGGGGATGGGGCCTCATGATAACAACACCGAAGGACCACAGGGATGAAGGAGGAGGTCTTCATGGATCAGAAGACAGAAGATGAGAAACCATAACAGGCAGACAAAACCCAGAGACATCAGAATCTATTACTGACAGCCAGCTGTGTGCCAGGTGTTGTAGTGAATCCTACTGGGAAGGAGTTTTTGCTGCTCTTAAGCAATGCCTGTAATTGCGTGTTCTGGAAAATGTAGGCATTGAGAATACGCTCCCGCTCGAAGTTTATGTGGGTAGGAGGGATGAGTTAATGTTGCTGTATAATTTACTAATTCAAAGGGAAAATGGAAAATCTTGCTAAAAATACCAGTAAAATTTTGTTTATTAGAATCACTATCTCCATACTTTTCATAACCCTTAGCAAACATTTCTTATGCTACATAGAGATCCATACATCAATTTTATGTTATGACTGACAAGAAGTGCTTTGGAGAAAGCAACAGAACCAAAAATCCAAGTGCCCATACATTATGAATGGACATTCCTGGAAAGTCCAAGACTGACTTTAAGACGAGCAAAAAAATGCTGATTCTTCTGCCCTCGTGGTGGGGAAAGACAAAATAGTCATTTTCAAGCTTTGTTTCCATCTAAAATACGCTAAAAGTATTCTAGGCTGAGGTCCTACCTATTGATTATACCTATTTTTATGAAATATGTTTGACTTAGGAAATTCTCTTTATTTTTTATAAATTTATTTATTTATTTATTTATTTATTTTTGGCTGTGTTGGGTCTTTGTTGCTGCGCGTGGGCTTTCTCTAGTTGCGGCGAGCGGAGGCTACTCTTTGTTGCTGTACGCGGTCTTCTCATTGTTGTGGCTTCTGTTGTTGCAGAGCACGGGCTCTAGGCGCGCAGGCTTCAGTAGTTGCGGCACGTGGGCTCAGTAGTTGCGGCACGTGGGCTCAGTAGTTGTGGTTCGTGGGCTCTAGAGCTCAGGCTCAGTAGTTGTGGCGCAAGGGCTTAGTTGCTCCGCGGCATGTGGGATCTTCCCGGTCCAGGGCTCGAACCCGTGTCCCCTGTATTGGCAGGCAGATTCTTAACCACTGCGCCACCAGGGAAGCCCGACTTAGGAAATTCTTGAATGTCTTCTTTAAAAAGATAACCATCATTTAAATTCAGTCATTACATATTCCACAGGTATCTGCTAAGCACTTTGTATGTGCCAGAAATTTTATGTGCTGGGGACTTAGAAAGAAATAAACAAAATGAATCCTTGCCTTCAAGAAACTCACATTCATTCTGCAAAAACAGTACTATTTCTCCAGAAATGAAGATCTTGTACCATGCTTCCTGTACTACAATATTTTACAAATAAAATAAATTTCAGAATTAAAATGATGAAAAGCGGTTCTGAAACTGACTTTGAACCAGTAAATGAATGGATAGAAATAGCCTCGGCTTACAAGACAATCACCAGTGTCTGTTTTAAACGATTTCAAAAGCTGTTCCAATAAGAATTTTCCACTAAACCAACCATATACACATAATCTATTCAGTGTCAAGTGCAGCAGGTTGATGAGTTTCATCAAAAATCCATAGTTGGAAAGAATTCAGAAGCAGACTGTCACAGAGTAGTTGAAACCAGCCCCCAACTAATACACACAGGTCCAGACCCCTTACCCATTGTGCCGCCCTTTGAAAGGAGTCCAAGCAAGCAGCACGTCTGACCCCTTTGGCTGATCTACTGAGCCACGTGGAAAGCCATGGTCAGGGGAAGACAATGACACCTAAGGAGGGTTTCAGGATATTGGATGAAACTTTATCTAAAACATATGTGTTTTCTTAGTCAGATTATGGATGTAAGTTACCCTCTTCTTGATGGACTGTCTCCTTCTGTTTGCTTTATCCTTGTTAATGGCTCCATCTGTCTGTCAGCCATCCAAAGCAGAAGTCTGGGAGTCATCCCGAGCCCTGTACACACACACACACACACACACACACACACACACACACACACGCACACGCACACGCACACGCACGCGCACGCACACGCACACACACGCACACACACGCGCGCGCGCCAAATTGCTGAAAGTCTGGCAATTCTGCTTCATGAATTCCTTCGGACTCTGTCTCCTGGTCTCCATCAGCCCCCTGGCCCCCAGTTGCCCATACTTAGTTCAAACCCGCCCACCTCTCACCTGCACCGTCATGATAGGCTCCTCCCGGCCTCTCTACCCATCACGTACTTGCCACCAGAGACATCATTCTAAAAGGCCAATATGAACATATCTCTCCTTGACTTAAGATCTTTCCAATGTCTACCATTACCCTCAGAATGAAAAACAAACTCCAGCGTTAACATACGGTGCCTTTCACGATCCGGCCCTTGTTCACTTCTAAAGCCTCATCTCTCATCGATTCCCAGTTCATCCTAGCCTCACTAAACTTCCTAAAATTTCTCCAATGCCCAAAGCACTTTTGGCACTGTACCTTCTGCTCAGAAAATCATCCACTGCACCGTTGACCTATCCAATTTCTACTCACTCTTTAAGAGTCAGTTCTGTTCAATTCCACAAATAGTTATGGGACTTCCGCTATGTGTCAGCCATTGCGCTGCATTCGTCACAGCACGTACCTAGTTTGCATATTTATCAGCCACCACTTACGTGTTTCAAAAGCACTGCCGGACACCGCTGAATGACCTATGGACTTGGCTTACAGATAAGTGTTGTATGGAAATATATTTTTTTAGCAAGTTGTCACTTGTATGTGACAGATCCTCCTTGTCCAATAAGAGTAACAATAATCTCTTATTTGTATAGTTTTCAAAGGTCTTTCATGTACATTGTTTTATTTGCTCCTAACATAAGCCCTTGGAAGTGTGATGATTTCTATTTTATAGACGGGAGCTAAGAATCATAAAATTCAATAGGCTTGACCAAGACCCCAAAGTACAAGAGTAGAGCTGGCATTTGAATACATTAGGAATTAGAGTATTCGCCACGATGAATACACACTAAACCCCAGTGAAATGGTGTCTGACACCCCCGTCTTTGAATCACCAGTGTAGAGTACAGTAGCTGATGTATGGTAAAGTTCAGTAAAGGCTTACTGCTTTTGATGATAAATTCCAATTATCTAATTACCAAGTTCACTATGATTTAGGTGAACATAGCCTGAATGATTAGTACTTGGCAGAAATAGAAAAAAAAAGAAAAAACATGAAAGGGACTTCCCTGACGGTCCAGTGGTTAAGACTCCACACTTCCACAGCAGGGGGCACGGGTTTGATCCCTGGTCAGGGAATTAGGATCCCGCATGCTGCAAGGCATGGCCAAAAAAATAAATAAAATACATGAAAGAAAATTAGAAATGCCCACACGTGTTAACGCAGCTTTACTGTCACTGAGAGTTAGGGGCTCCAGACAAGAACACAGAGCATTCTAATCATGAAACCAGTAGAAAAGTGAAGAAGAAAGTCAATGAATCCTACAGGGTATTTTGACTAATCCCATCAGCAAATGAAGAGCATGCAGTGTGTGTAGAAACAGGAAGCTGGGCCAGGACCTAGACTGGTAGGTCTACTCCAGAACCTTCTTTGATACTGTCACGTCACTTTTAAGATTTTAGCTGTGCTCCGTACTAGACCTGCTGGGGTGTCATTCAGGAGAAAGTCATACTCTCCCCATTGCTTTATTTGTACCACTCAAGTCTGGTATCTGCATGGCAGCCTCGGTACGTGTTAATGGGCTTTATTGTTGAGGTCATTGGGGCATCATCTCTGAAAGTGGGAATGCTCCTAGGGTGTTTGGCTATGTGTAGATATGCAACGGTTGGACAGCCAATACAACCACACAGATCCAGAACTGGAGTTGCTCCAAAAACTGAACTTCAGTCAAAGAGCAAGGGGCCCATATGCAATGACAACATTTGTGGTGACCTGTAACATTGACGTCTTTCGCAGATGCTTTATTAAGATGCTGGATAAAAGCAGAAAAGAGGCCAGAATTTCTTAGATTCCTACCATATATAGGTATTACTGTCCTCATCTCCAAATCTTGCACCCTCATCTGAGATTTGAGGCCTGCTTAGATGTACTCAATGCTACTGATAAATGTTCTCATAGAGGAAGATCCACTAAGAATTACTTGCATTGAGACTGACTAAACTCCTTAACTAACCCATCATTGACGTAGATCGCTGGGCCTCATATGAGTCCACTTTGGATGCCACGGTTCTGGTCACCACTTGGGCCACGTCTGTGACTATACATGAGGGAAAAGATATAAATTGGGAAATATTTTTGCTTATTTTTCCTTCCAGTTTTTGTTGTTGATGATATTTTTTACTATACAAGTAATCTATGTTTGTTGTAGAAAAACTAGAAAATACAAAGAAACAAAGCTATTTCCACTGTAAGAATATCAGAGTTCAACTGTGTTTCTTATATTGTAACATTTGTAGGATATTTTTTGTTGTTGTTTTTGTTTTCTATATAAAATATTAATTTTATTGGAGTATGGTTGATTTATAATGTTGTGTTAGTTTCAGGTATATAGCAAAGTGAATCACTTATACATATATCCACTCTTTTTAAGATTCTTTGCTATGGGTATTTTAAATGATTGTCTTGAATTGCAGAGACAGAGGGTAAATCAGGAGATCAAAAATGGAACCCATGCATCCTGAAATGCCATCTCTGTGAAACACCACAGCTGCACGAGTTGCCCAAACTCAGTAATTATTAACCCAGACTCCTAACTAGACCCATCACACAGCTCATCTTGGAGGGAAACACAACAGCCCCTGATGGTCTGGGAGGAGATGTGATTCCTGAGACTATTTCCACACAGGCTTTGCTAACCAATCAAGAGGCACTAGTGGAGAAAAGTAGGTTTCAGTCATGGAGACATGCATTCCCAGGGATTGGTAGGACTATGGGGTCTGACATCATGAACTCTTTCTTAAAAGTGAGACCCTCCCCCCTTACATTAAAAGGGAAGCTGGGACGAAGTGAGGGAGTGGCATGGACGTATATACACTACCGAATGTAAAATAGATAGCTAGTGGGAAGCAGCTGCATGGCACAGGGAGATCAGCTCAGTGCTTTGTGACCACATAGAGGGGTGGGATAGGGAGGGTGGGAGGGAGACACAAGAGGGAGGGGATATGGGGATACATGTATATGTATAGCTGATTCACTTTGTTATACAGCAGAAACTAACACACCACTGTAAAGCAGTTATACTCCAGATGTATAAAAAGATGTAAGAAAAAAGAGAATGATTTTGTCTTCCAAACACGTCCTCTATGTCTTCCAAGCCATATCGACACCTTCTATGACCATATCATGTGCACCCTAAGCGTTATACACATGCACCTGATGGGGGCACTGTAACATGATGGGAATTCCTCCAATAGAGCAAGCTAGGACTGGACACTGGAAATTCAAAAAATATCAAATTTCACCATATGTGGGGTATTTTTATTTTTAAAAATGTTTTAGAATATCGTAAAGCAGAACTAATATTCAGAGGATACATATCACTAGAGGTATAACTGTTGGGTATAAATAGCATCTGTTCTGATTAGCCTGTGCTGTCAAATATTTTTAATATCATCCTGTAAATAAAGCCATATGAAGCAGATTTGATTAAGTAAGATGGGTGACAATGCTAGGTAATGTAAATTTAGGTCAAATAATAAGGTGTGATTCATAAGCAATAAGACCAATTTTCTGGTGTGATTTATAGATGAGCTCAAAGAGGGGACCAGAAGCATTTTAACCTTTGGCAGCGGCACTGGAAGAAGAAGGCTATGGTAAGGGATAGTTTTTTGGTTTTGTTTTTTATGTTTTTGCATGCAAATGCTGGTGTATTTCTTTGGGAATCAGTTTTTTCATCTCACAGTCCCAGGATAAATGTACCCACACGTAGGAAATCACCCATATGTACAAAGACAATATGACTGACCCGCTGCCTTAGTCATGAGCTTTACAAAGGGCAGCAATAGGCAACTTGGGCTAAGAAAGTGAGCAAAGAGAAAGCTTTCTTTAAAGGGTAGTTATTGTGTTCAGATAACCTGGCATCCACACCAGCGAGACAGAGTTGCAAGGAAAAACATCAGAATGAATAACGTAGGCATGCTTTCAATAAACCAAAAGGCTCAGCGCAGAGGCAAGCAAACTGGACTCACAAGATAAAATTTTAAAAAGAGACAACCACGGGCACAGGAGGGCAAAGGGGAGGGAAGAAATGGAGGAATCGAAATGAGCCAACACAAAATCTACAAAGAAAAACAAAATTATACATCTTAGGGCTGAAAAAAACAAACCACTAGGGCCACGTAAAGCCCTGGGGAAGGTCGTGCTCTCCACTGCACTAAAACCCCTTCGTTTTTCATCTGCTTGGCTCTGAGCATCCAGAGAGGGGCCTCGGTCTTCAAACCTCTCCCCACTCCGCATTGCTGGAAAGTTGGATCCTTATAGCTGAAAAGTTTCCCGCATTCTGATGAGTGCCTCTCTCTCTGCAGTTCTGCTGACCAAGGTGATGTATCTCTATTCCAGGAGGGTGTCTTGCCTCCTTCCTCAGCCCAGGGCAGCCGCTGTTCACCACCAGCCCTTCTTGTTTTGGTCGCATTGTCCTTCCTGGATGCCTTAACGACAGGGCTCAGGACTGCCCCACATTAGTGACAACTGCTTCCTCACCAATGACAACCCCGGCCCTGTTTTGTTCCCCCATCTCCTAGATACAAAATAGGGAGATTCCCAATCATGGAATGGCCCCAGCTCCTGAAAGCACCCACTCTAGAATGAGCCTTCTCTTCCTTAAACCCTCCCTGACGTCACCCAGCACAAGCCAAGTCCTATGGCAGGTCTCTCCTGATGCCTTTCCCCAAGACATCCACCCATGGTTCCCCTAGTGCACAATTTCCTTTGCTGCAGCAAGTTGGAAATTCAGGAATTTGTAGGCTGAAAGAAGAAAGCTCTTTAACCCCAACTGGGAAAAGACAAAACTGAGAAGGCCACTGAGCAACGAGGGCCAAATAAAACTCAGCCTTGAGATAAAGGTAGACAGCCCTCAAAGTATCCTTCAAGGCTCCACGACCCCTGCTGATGCGGTCCCTGACTACCTCTCAACCTCATCCCTCACGACTCCCCTGCAGACCTCCACGCCCCCTGCCGGCCGGCACTGGTCTTGCCATCCTCCTCCTTCACCCAAGCCGGCCTTTCTGCCTGGGAGCAGGCTTTCCTCTCTCTCCTCCTGGCTAACTCCTTCTCGTCTACCAGGCCATCCCATGTCTTGGAAGCCAGTCTTAGCTACTTAGCTACCTCTCCAACTAGCCCATAAACTTCCCAGAACCTGTGCCTGTACCTGCGTGGCACATAGTCAGTGATCAATAAATGCTCGCTAAACAAATGACTCCATCACTCGCCAGGTTCCCCTTCCTTCTCTGCTCCACCCAACTGAGCTTCCCAATAAATATTCCACCAACAATTTTACAAACTTGTTTTCAATCCCCTCACACTCTATTACCGTGCCCTACGAGCCCTTCTCATCCTCCATTCTGACTCAACTCACCTCTCTTTCCTTCCTAGACTGCTCAATACTGCTGGAAAAACAACAGACAGATGCTGGATGGTGCCATTTCAATCAAAGGTCTCTGGTCTCCATGGAGCGGTGAGTGAAATTCAGCACTTTTGTAACTTTTCCTAGTCTGGTACATTTTCCATCCCCTTGGTAGCCGTTCTAAAACTTTTCTAGCATGGAGTTGAACTTAAGTCTTAGTTTGCTGCTGTCATATTCTGGCCAGTCTGGATCTGTTGGAGGAGTTATGAAGAGAGGTTTCTTTGGGGGACTTCCCTGGCGGTCCAGTGGTTAAGACTCCGCGCTTCCACTGCAGGGGGCACGGGTTCCATCCCCGGTCCGGGTACTAAGATCCCACATGCTGCGAGGTGAGGCCAAAAAAAAAAGAGAGACAGAGTGTTTTCTGGAGTCTGCTGACATGGGGACTTGGGTTGCATCCATGGCTGGGTTTTAGACTGTGTGGTGAGGACACGCAGTCCTCTGCTGATGCCTTCATGACCGTGATGCTGTTCTAGCCACAGAGCCTTAGTCACTGGAGCACAGCAGGGTTTCTGAGAACAGCAAGGTGGCTATTATTCAGATAATTGCCTGAGCCAGCCCTCGGGCACTTGTCTGTGTACGAGGGAGAAAGAAGTAAAAACTACAAGAACTGTTTCTCTTCGTATTGAAGCCCATGAAGCCATGGGTAACGCAGCTTGGGAGCGTGATAACAGAGAACGCTCAGAGGGGCCAACAGCAGGACACTGCCGGATCAGAAGAGACAGGACAGGACCACAGCCCAGAGGAGTGGTGGAGGGTCAAAGGAGCATGGCCATTTAGTGGCAGCCCCCTTCTGGGGCCACTGGCAGGAAACCCAGTGAGTATTATGGAGACCCTGACACAGCAGGAGTCCCTGAGTGGATGTGTCCCTGAGCATATGAAAGACACTCTGGTAACTCCTGAAATACTTAAGGGGCTCATTCAGGGGTTGCTGGACCTGCTGGAAAAGGAGATAAAGAGCCAGGGTGACCCAGGTTACACTTGACTACTCTTCCTATTCTTCAGCCTGCTTCTGGGCACTGAATTTGCCTCCCATTTCACAGAGAAAACAAAGGCCATGAGATATAGTCTTCCTTGATTGCTTACCTCATCTTCAATTACTAAAGCCAGATCCTTGACCTTCATTCCTGTGGCAGGAATGACAGGAATGAGAGAGAGAGAGAACATGCTAGGGCACCCAGCAGGGGTTGGAGGGTTGGGTTTTTTTCTTTCTAAAACTTTATTTCAACGTTAACTATGCTTACAGTAATACACTCATATTGGTTAATAGAATGCAATTTAACTTATCCTACACAATTTGGACCAAAAAACTTGGTACATGGTTTGCTCTGAAAAAGAAAGAAAAAGGATTTGCAATCTGGTTTATTTTTCATCTATTACAAATGAGAAGGAGCAAAGGTAGAGTGAGTAAGTCAGAGTCTAAGGGGCATGAACTCAGGGCCTTAGGGAAACTGAAAAGAATCTAAACCTCATTCTACAGCACCGCCGTCCTCCTTTAGCAATAGTTCCTTCTTAATTATCTTTGTATTTTCAGTGGCAGTACAGAGCCTGGCACCCGGTAAAAAGCAAAATGAATAAATAAATGAAGAAGTACGTGAATGAATGAATATCCTATCTATGATGGCTTGATGTCTCCTAGAAAAAAGAGATTTGAGAGAGAGAGATTTAATATGTAGTTGAAATACTATTGGCCCAGGGACCTCATTTAGATCCGTGAATATGGATCCCGGGGTTGCTGCCCCTCTTCAGTACAAAGGCTCAGACTCTGGGGAAGGAGGAGAAACTCACTCAAATCCAGACCATGTCTACATCCATACTTGACAATATTTTTTAATTGCATGACCCATCTGGGAAAGCCTTACCTGCGGTGGTCCTCCAGTGCGAGTCTTGAGGGCTGGGAGGGAGCGGTCTGCAAAGGGCAGTGAACGGGGCTATAAAAGGACATTTACAAAGCTAGCGAAGTGAGAAGAAGGAGTAAGGAAAACAGAAGCAGCAGCAGGCTTCATAAACACAAAATCAAGCCACTGTGGCAGCTTTAGTCTGGGAGGGACAGATGCATTCATCTGAGAAGGGGTCCGACTCAGGAAGGGAGAGGGCATTCCACCTGCTGTGACCTTGTCTGAATCCCTTTACAAGTGAGCTACTGGATCAAAATGACCTCCCAGGTCATTTGGGGAGATGCCTATAGGTAAGATGAACCAGGCTTTTTCTTCAGCCTTGGCCAAAAAAAAAAAAAAATTGGCTTGGTATGGAAATGCAATAAACTTAAAAGCAGTAGGTCCATTATTTTTTCTCTCAAGATTGACATTTATCAATAAATATCAGCTTATGCCTGGCCTAGACATGTGCTATTTAGTCACATGTGTCACATTTGCAGTAAAAAAAAGTTCACTGACCAAAAAATAAAATAAAATAAAAAATAAAGCAAATCATTTTAATTAAATATTTTCTTTGTTTGATTTCATTTTCCAGCTGTTTTAACTTAATAGAATTTTTTTTCCTTGATTTCAAACTGTATAATGCCTTTTTGCTGAACGATGATTATCTTTCCAGCCCAGTGGCCTTTTTCTGTCAATGGCAATTAAATCCACAAAGATGATTTGCTTTCTAACTGTCTGAGATTCTTGTTTTCCCATTGCACATCAGAAATTTTGCTCAAGTCAACCAAATTTTGTTAGGAAAATTTTATTTGATAAGACAGGATCCAAAATCCCCAAATTAAAAGGCAAACATCTTCGGGAGATGGCAACTGCAAGGTGTTTTATTATGTATTTATTAGAGGGCTTTGGACGTATTGATAAGCTGCAAACCAGATCTACTGGTCTTTTTGCTTTCTTAAAGTGTATTTTCTGGAATCACACCCCTCCTTGTTCCAATATAAACCTCCACAAAATTTTTTTAGTGGTCTTTACTATTGAGTGGCTACATATTTTTTATGTGGGATTTTAAGTCTCTTTATTTCAGATGATCATTATCTACTACTCAGTGAGCACAGGTGAATCTATTAGATAAAAGTGAACAAAATAGACCCCAAGGCTATTTTTTAACCTGCATTTTAAAGTTCTTTTCAAACCATAAAAATAAATAACCAAATCAGAAACAAATACAGAATTTTGATTCTTCCTTTTTTCCCCGTTTCCAAACCATGCAAATCAATTCTATGTGTTAATGCACTTTTTAAAATGGCTTTTAAGGTCTTGAAACGCAAACTTAAACCCTTCACTCATTTCTCTGAAGATGTGATTATACTCACTGAAACACACACAATCTGACTGACCCCAAACTTTCATACAGAACGTCATTGTTTTCTACCTGGTTTTATTCAACAATCTAAATGCAG
This sequence comes from Aethalodelphis obliquidens, assembly GCF_003676395.1. NCBI lineage: Eukaryota > Metazoa > Chordata > Mammalia > Artiodactyla > Delphinidae > Aethalodelphis > Aethalodelphis obliquidens. The sequence continues at coordinate 11,961,762 of NW_020837971.1, forward strand.
CTGGATTCTACCAATGACCAGTGAGTACTTAATGCAGATGTTCAGAAAGAAAAAATATATAGTAATAAAACTCTATTTTAGAGTCAGGTCTCAAAGTAGGGGGAGAAAATTATTCCCAAGTTGTCTCTGTCTTAAACACCCAGATAGGAAAGACAAACCAGCCTGCACTCCATTATACCCACAGAAGGTACCTGGCTAAGAAAATCTGAAACAGTGTTTCTCTCCATTTCACTTTAGCTGAGGACTAGACCTCAGACAATCTTATTTCTCTGGATTTTTGTATTTTATCTGAGTGTAACACATGTTTCTGTGTGCCACCATAGAAGTGTAGACAAAGCTATTTAACTGTAATAAGAATAACAACTGCTACTTATTAAATTCTTCCTGCCAGGAACTGAACTAAGTGCTTCACCAAAAAATTGTGTGTGTGGTGTGTGTGCGCGTGCGTGCACGCACACGCATGGGTGAACTTGGACATGCATGTACCTCTGTGTATTTAATTTTCACAACAACCCCATGAAGGAGGTCTTATTACCTCCATTATAAGCATGAAGAAATAAAGCTTGGGAAGTTTAAGTAACTTACCCAGGAAAATTCCAGAGGTGGAAATTAAATCCATGCCTATCTGATTAATAGTCCATGACCTGAGTCTCTCCCCCAAAGGCCCATGTTGTATTTGTTGTACACTCATTTCTCAAGTGCTTCTCATCCAAAAACATGGGTCTCCAGCCCCAGAATCACTGGTGTAAGGTCTCCATTCTACTAGAAACCCAGAGCAAAGCTTCAACTTTTGAGCTCTCAGGGGCTTCTAGAATTTCCCAGCATGGAGGGCTGCATGGCAATCAGAATGACACGTCGCATGTATTCTCTGACAATCACGTATATCTGGGAGTCAGGGGGAAAGAAATAAAATAATGATAACCAGTGTTTACCTCCCTGCAAACTTCCCCCACCTTGCAGGCTCAGAGGAATAATTAGTTGCTCTCCCTACTTTGAAGACTGGTTCCAGAACACAGCTCAAACCACAAATATGATTAAATGTTAGCATCTTCTGAGAATCAGAAAGTGGTTTCACGCAAATCTAAAGATCTTTCTTGCAGTAAAAATCACTGATATGTTTTCAAAAGGGATAAAGTTGGAAATTTACAATTGTGAAAAGTGCTATTTCCCTCCAGGGCACTTGCATATAATAGAGCACTTTGCGATCATGCACAGGGTCGTTAAAGTGCTTTGCTAATGTACAGACCCACTTTGATTTAAAAAAAAAAAACTTTAAAGGAACAAAAAAGGTGGCAGTTTTTCAACTGAGCAGAAGTTTTCTTTAATTTGTAGGAAAGAAAAAGAGCTCTCTAAAACAACATCTGTGTAATGCCATTGTGATGGGCTATCTCAATCACTGTTTCAAACACAAGGGATTTTGTGTGACTATTTCTTACAACCTGTAGTTTAACCCCCGCAAAACTCATTCTATACTGTTCACTTGTTCAAAGGACATTTGATCTATTTTTCTTAATTTAACATTTGTTACTAAAGTGAAATTTTAAAAGGCAGGAGAGGGAATTCCCTGGCGGTCCAGTGGTTAGGACTCAGTGCTTTCACTGCCGAGGGCCCGGGTTCAATCCCTGGTCGGGGAACTAAGGTCCTGCAAGCCATGTGGCACAGCCAAAAGTAAATAAATAAATGAGAATCAGGCGTAATTGCAGCTTTCCCCTATCGTACAAAAAGCAGGGGTGAAAGAGCTGGACAATCTCCCACCCTGAAGGCACTAAGACAGGAAGATGGAGTCTCTGAGAATTTCCAAAATAGTACTTGATGTCTTTTGCCCATTTTGGAAAGTTCACAATTTCCAAGAAGTTATTAAAAAACGGAATTAGTAAATTCATTTCTCATTTGCAGACCACATGGAAACAACTTCCTTACTTTGATGATCGAAGAAAGGAAAAAGCAAAGAAAGTAAATTGTTAAAAGCCATAAATATTAGTAATGGTTTTGTTCTCAACAGTCTGGAACTTTGGATTTCCAACAGGGCAAATAAACATGACCTGAAATCGTTTAAGACAAAGTGAAATTTCATTTTTTACCACCACCCAGAAGAGCTTTCTCTGTGATCACAAATGCATTCTGATTTAATGATGAAAATAATAGATTGGTAATAGTAATGTTATCAATAACCAAGAATCTACCGTATGCAGGTGCTATATTACTGCATTACATAAATTATCTCATTTAATTTAATTCTCGCTTTACGTATAAAGAAACTAATGCTTATGAGGGTCACAGCACCAGGAAGCAATGCAATGTATTGGTCAGGCTATGGTTTGTTGAAAATGGGTAGTTGGTCTAATGGAGTAATTTTATGGCTGTCACAGGCAATAACAACCTGATGTATAACCGATGGAGGGAAAGAAAGAAGGTTCAACCTAAACGGCAGGATAATCACTGTCCAAAATGCAGCATGGTCATGGCCAACCGTGTGTCACGTTTCATAAGATCTCCAGGTCAGCGAGAAACAGCTAATACTAGGAAAACATTGGGAGGGAGAGTTCCTCACTCTTCCCTTACTTAGATCCACTCCTTCCTCTTTGATGAGGACATTTGACATTGCTTTCACACAAACTCTCCATGAGTTCTTTCCATCAGCCGTTCAGTCCCTTACTCACTCCAGTGGGACTATGTGCTCACCTCCTGTCCAGCAATCTATAACTCTCACTTCCCCTGGACCAGCTCTCAGCTTCCAGAAAGCCTTCTCTGATCTGCTGATCACTCCTCTGTTCCTTATTTCATCATTCTCTACAGTGCTTGGAATTGTGCTTTCCCGACCAAACTATAAGTTCTTCGAGGGCCAGGATTCCGCTTCTGCTTTACCTGTCTCTCCAAGTGCCTATTAAATTAATGCACGAATGATAATTTTATTCTTCTTTAGGTTAAAGATGTTGAATGCAGAAGATATGACCTCCAAACCACACTAATCGATCAAGATACCTATGACTCAGGGACTCCTTAAAAGTCCTTAATGCATTATTCAGCCAGTTTATTGATTCTATTTTCCATCTGTAATAAATGTACACGCCTTCTTCCCAAACAATATCTCAGTAAGTAGAAGATAATTCGTCTTCACTTAAAACCTGCCACTGGTTTCTATGAGCTACTAAAGCACTTAGTTTTTATGAGCTCGGAGCTCCTGGGTCCATCAAAATTTTTGTCTAGGAACCTTCGTAACTACATCACTCTAGATGTTTACATCACTTCTCATTAAGTAATTCTACTCATCTGTATTATTTTGGCTAGCCTATGCTGTGATGTCAAACAAACCCAGATTTCTTGGTGGTTTAAATATAACATAAAAGTTTAGGTTTGGCTCATACAAGTCCTTGCTTTGGAAAGCAAGGTTCTCATCCATCCAATCACTATGCCAGGGGAAAAAAAAGGAGGAGAATCAATTGCTTCCACCTAAAAGGGACTCATGTCTCTTTCACTTTTAGTCCATTGGTCAGAAACGGTCACATGGTCTCAAGTCACTTGCAAAGGAAGCTGGAAAACGTAAGGAAGCACACAGCCATTCAGTGAGTATTTACTAAGAGTCTGTGACACACCATCCTTCAAGGCCCAACTCAAATGCCTTTTCCTCCACAAAGTTCTCTCCAAGCTTCCCCAAACAGGTGTGGTCTCATCTTTGCTCCAACTTCCCAACACCCCATTGGCCCCTGTCCATACTTGCCATAGTTTATATTCTCTGTCACAGATGGAATATGCTCGTTTTATCCACATTTTTCAAACCCTAAGCTCCACATTTTTCAAACCCTAAGCTCCTTGAAGGCTGTGTCATATTCAGCTCTTTAAGGCCCCTTTTAAAACCAAGCACAGCTCAAGGATCTTTGCTGAGTTCCCAAGAATCAGATAGGGACCCAGGAAGTAGGAATCCAAGAGCACCTTTGAGAAAACAGAAGGGGAAAAAGTGCAGCAAAGTTTATTGAAATTCAAAAGAAAAAGTGTCCCTTTGGAAAATGCTTTCTCATTTTCTCATGTTTGTCGGGCACAGAAAGATGGCATCATTTGAAAACACCGGCCATGACCGAACCATATATTAGAGATTTGTTTAATATTGGCAGTTTAAAAAAAAAAATGTTCCTTTGAACAGTCTCCTGCCAAGGCAAAGCTCACTCTCCCAGCACTACCTTAAAAGTTAGAAGGCAGCTCTCTGCCCATTCCGAATCACCAGAAGTGAAGTATCAGGTCATAAATACCCCCCAGTGACTGACCGGGCTAGCTGGTGTGGGTTTTTTCCCTTCTACTTTGCAGAAAGAAGAGACAGTAAAAGTTCCTTCAGCGAGCTGCCAAGGTGCTCCCAGGCCATTGTGCAGAATCATTGTCAGGTTAAATTAGGGAGTACAGACTCTATGAGTGTAAAAAAATCAATACTTGATGGAAGATTGCTCCCCAGAAAATCTGTTTTGATTCCAGGATTAATTCGCGACCAAAGGCTTCTGCAAAATGACATGCCATTAGTCAGAAAATGAACACATTCTATCCTTGAAATTGGATGGAAATATGTCAGCTGATTGACCCATTCATTCTCCTCGCTCTCTGGGCAGAAAGAGTGGGTGTGGTAGCTACGTGAACTAGTGCCCCAAACCTGGTCCATTTTCAAAACAGGATAAAAAAGTATTTTTTTAAAGTCCAGTGTGAATTGGGAGTAGTCTCCAGGCCACTGTTGGAAAGCTATTGCAAATGTGTTTCATCAAGGCAAATGCATTTGTCTCGAAGGCCCGACTCTCCTGAGTTTTCTAAGCCTCAGAATAAACCCTACTAAAAATCTTAAAATAAAACAAGGATTTTGCCCCCAAAGCAGTGACCTGCAATATCAATGACAATGTAATGTCTTTGTCATATATAAAGTCACACTCTTCCCACTCCTGTCTCTTAGGTTTCTTCAACTAAAAACTTTTGCACGAAAAAAAAAAAAAGCTCTTGCAAGAAGCAAGCGCCCGTTCTTCGTATGTGCTAATGTCATCGGTCTGCAGGGCCTTTCCCAACTGACGCAGCTAGATCTGCAGCAGGGTGAATTTCACGCCACAGACGCACATACACATAAATATCACTTGCTTTATTTCCTTTATATCAAATTAAGTCTGATTCTGAGGTCATCAGTCATCATGAGGAATGTTAGTCTATTTCCCAGGGTGATGGAAGGGCCTAAGAGCTTTGGCAGATGTTCAAACATACCCTTCTGTTCTTCCGTTCAACTGGTAACCACCGACAGCCTCAGAGTCCAAGCCGGCACGGTCCCTTGAAGGTGGTTCTTTTTCTGTCAACCTTGTTGTTCCGGTGCCAAGAATCAGGCTTCCCTTTCCTTTCTGATTTCTGCCATCTTCCCTAAAAGACACGCACCTTTCTCTCCTCCTCCCAGAGTCTCCTTGATAAGCTCATCGTTGCCAAAACCAACACTAGGAAAAGGGGTTGTTTTCAAACAACCAAGCTTTCCATTGTGCTTGGCAAAAGACAGCACAGATTCCTGGTTAGCTTGTGGGAATGGGAGAGGGAAGTCAAAGGAAGACAAAACCCACTGAATATGTCAATAATTCACACATCCACAGACGCACCCTGAAGCATGCTTCTGCCACATCTCCGCCAAAGGTTCCTGCCCCTGCCCGGCAAGACACAGGCTTCATCTCCCAGTGCAAAAGGACATTCTAATCTACTTGCTGATGTGCTCTGGGCCCGCACGATGGCTGCTAACAGTGTCAAACGTGCTGAATGTGTGGAACAGGAGGGGGGTCATGACATTAGATGTTTGTATTCATTTCGCTGGGAGAGGAATCGCCATGGTGAAGCTCACCTCCTTCTCTGAGTGCCTTTCCCTGAAGATACCAAAGATAAAAGCAGCAGTTGCACGGCTAACAACCAGGCAGCAGAAACAGTCCCTGCCGGCGAGGACCGTGGGGCTGAACCTCGTCATCCATGGTGACTTCATGAGAATCCTCTTACTCGGGGGTAAATGGAGATGGCAGGAGATTGTCTTGAAACTCACATTGAAAAAGAAGAGCTTCAGAATTGCTGTGTAGGCGCGGGGGCTCCAGAGGCTCCTGAGAGCTCCTTGTCGTGCCAGTTTCACAGCTCACCCTTCGGACTATATAGCTCATGTTGACAGTATCCGACGTTCAGAGAGAAAAAGGACCTCAGAGAAAAAAACAGACGCCAGCACCCAACGGATAGCACGCCAGCCTGCAGTCCAACAAAAGCATCTCATTCCCATAGTTCAGTTTGCTTGAGCAGTCCCAGCTCCTTAGGCACCTGAATTAGTGTCCCCAGGGGACAATTACGAGAGCGTGAATCTTCACTCTTTAAAAAACATGTGGATTATTGTAAAACTAAATAAATAAACTAGATGACTAAACAAAGTTATACGAGGCTTCCTCACCCTTGCTTGCAACTGGGGAGAGAAAAGTCACATCAAACACCCATATGTTCCAGTAACACATAATAATCCTGTTTATTTCTTTTTGAACAGTAGCAGATATGCTAGGACTATCCTAAAATAAAAGGAAGATTTCTGAGCAAATGGAAAGAGAACTGTCAAAATCCAGTCCCCATTAGACATGAAAGAACAGTTTCAACTGAAATTAAGACCACAACTTCTGAAATCTTTCTCCAAGTAGGTAAAGATTGAAGAAGTTGGCATCATAATTGATTACACCAAAATATTTCCACCTTCACTTAAGGATCTTAAATATCAGGGCTCAGTTACTGAAAGTCTCTCTTTTATTTCTACTTTAGAACATCAGCCTCCAGGGACTTCCCTGGTGGTCCAGCGGGTAAGACTCCATGCTCCCAATGCAGGGGGCCCGGGTTCAATCACTGGTCTGGGAACTAGGTCCCGCATGCATGCTGCAACTAAGAGTCTGCGTGCCACAACTAAGACCCAGTGCAGCTTAAATAAATAAACATTTAAAAAAAAAAAAAAAAAGAGCATCACCCTCCAAACACTAGAAATATATCCAGCCTTGTCACAGCATAACGCAGGGACTGGAACCCTGAATAAGGAACCTGGAAATGTGGACCCTTTGGCCAAGTCATCCACTAGCTCCAGAATTCTAGGGTCTTCTACAAAGTACAGGACTTTTCTAAACCACAGATAACAAGAAAGATTTTGAGATTGTGTCCTCAGAACTCTTGGTATCCCCTTTTTACAGACACATTGAAGAAGAGGTGTTTCCATACACAATGCATTGAAGATGTGGTATTTGAATATGCATTGAGGAAGAGGTATTTGAATTAAGTTCTGTTGAGTCTCCAAATGTGATCAGTCTTGAATGGCACATGATGACCCAAAACATTGATTCCCTCTGATTCTGCCAGCTCTAAAGCAGCTTAATGCCAAAATTCTCAGTTGACTAATAATGTTTGTTGACAGAGCTTAAATAACAGTGCCTAGGGCTTCCCTGGTGGCGCAGTGGTTGAGAGTCCGCCTGCCGATGCGGGGGACACGGGTTCGTGCCCCGGTCCGGGAAGATCCCACATGGCACAGAGCGGCTGGGCCCATGAGCCATGGCCGCTGAGCCTGCGCGTCTGGAGCCTGTGCTCCGCAGCGGGAGAGGCCACAGCAGTGAGAGGCCCGCGTACCGCAAAAAAAAAAAAAGAAAAAATTGACTGGGAAGGAGGTACAAATGAACTTATTTACAAAGCAGAAGTAGAGTCATGGGTATAGAAAACAAACTTATGGTTACCAGGGGATAAGAGGGGGAGGGATAAATTGGGAAATTGGGACTGACGTATACACACTACTACATAATATAATAGGTAACTAATAAGAACCTATTGTATAGCACAGGGAACTCTACTCAGTGCTCTGTAATGGCCTACATGGGAAAAGAATCTTTAAAAAAAAGAGTGGATATATGTATATGTATAACTGATTCACTTTGCTGTATACCTGAAACTAACACAACATTGTAAATCAACTGTACCCCAATAAAAATTTAAAAATAAATTAATTAATTAAATAAAGATCTGATTGGGAGACCCTTAGGGAAATTAGTTAAGCTTGCTTAGCCTAACTTCCCAGGCCATTAGCTATCTGAGAGGTCTTGAGTCAAAAGAATGGACTTGAGCACTGGTTCATGGTAGATGCTCAAAACATCTTTACCCTCCCCTGCTCCTTGAGCTCTTCTCCACCTGCATATTCCTTGTCTTTCCAACTATACTGTGAGCTCCTGAAATGGAATGACCGCTTCTCTTTCTAGGCGCCTCTAAGGTAGCATGCTGTGATTTGACGTTAAAGACAATGGGTTCAAATCCAAGTTCCCCCCACCCACCATTCCCCTCCCTAATTGTGAAAGTTTGAACAAGTTATTGGGTCTCTTGAAATCCTAACTTCCTCATCAGGTGGGGCGGAAGTAATAATCATCTCATAGGGTTGATGTGAGAACCAATGACATGTGACCTAGCACGTCACGGGCACTTGGTAAGTGTTCCATTAAAGGACCGACCATCTCTTTCCTAATTAATGTTCTTTCATCTTGACAGGCTGTATCTAGATCATTCATCTGCCTGGCACTCAACACCAAGAGGGATGGGATTCAGTCTTCCAGTTTTGGGTCAAAAATTCTCCCATAGCATCATGTCTCCTCATTCACTGAACGCCAAAGGTCCCTGACCCGGAGGAGAGCAACTTGGCAAGGTGTGCAGTGGCCCCAACCAAACTGCTAGAGCAACTCACTGAGTCAAAAGACAGTTAATTTCAGGATTTAGCATTAACCCGAGTTTCTCTCTTTCTCTTCTCCCCACACCCATCCTTCTTAGAGGATGCAGCAAGAAAGTCAAGCTTAAGAAAAACTTCGCAGAAAGATCATTCATTTATTCCCTGTCCTAGGTATTGAGAGGGTTATAGTGATAAATTGACACAGGCAAAAAAAAAATTGGCTGGATTATGAAATCCCATAAAGAAGAACTTGAGAAAGACCTTACCTCCAAACTAAATTTCCCTGCAGAAGTTTCATTTTCGAAGTTCATTTAGGCATTTCTTAAAAGAATTCATTTGTGGGCTTTTCTACTTTGATAAAGGACAATGAACTTTACATGTGACTTTCCATCAGAGTTTGCAGATGTAGTTCACAGGAGTTAATGGCTTTTTTTCTCTTCTATTTCATGTAGCAAGATAAAACCGAGCTGCACTAGTGTTTAGTCAACTAGTCATTGACTAGTGACTAGTCAGTACACTGCTACTTGCTCTGTCAGTGCCATCAGAATATTGTTTAATAATTTAGGAGCAACCATGTAATTTTCTTCCCTAGCAAGAGCAAATTTGGCACTTACTAAATAATTGACAAAAATACTTAATTCTAGGGACGTCTTGAGGATGTGCTATTATTGTAAAATATTTAAAATAAAATTTTCCTCCAAGTTTTCAACATGTTACTTTTATTTTCATGTTGTTTTCGTGCCTGGTCATGAAAACTATCAGAGTTTGTCCCCTCCAGTCCAGATTCCTGACTCACAAGTGGTCTACATGTGTCTGTACAGGCTATGCATGTGCTGCCCCTGGCCAAAATCACTCGGAAAGGTGGGCTGGGGCTTGAGTGGTTGGACAAAGCCCCGCTTGTTTAGGCCTGTCTCAACCAGGGACGCAGATGCGGACACCAAGAAGGTTCGGTTTTTAGAGTTTTAATCTCAAATAATGAGATGCTGTGATCAAGGACACTCAGCCCTGGAACCCTTTCCACCTGGTCTTCTGCCTAAGCAAGTGGCTCTCATGGGCTGAGATCTATCTACTCTGTCAGGCCCTCTCTTAAATATCCCATGTGCAGGCCATCGAGACATTTTCCTTAACACTTAACTTCTGTTTTTTGTTTTTTTTTTTTTTGCAGTTCGCGGGCCTCTCACTGCTGTGGCCTCTCCTGCTGCGGAGCACAGGCTCCGGACGCGCAGGCTCAGCGGCCATGGCTCACGGGCCCAGCCGCTCCGTGGCATGTGGGACCTTCCCGGACTGGGGCACGAACCCGCGTCCCCTGCATCGGCAGGCGGACTCCCAACCACTGCACCACCAGGGAAGCCCCAACACTTAACTTCTGAAATGCCCTGGGTAGACTCACAATTCATGGGTCAGCATATTAACCCATGACTTTATGAGTTAAAAAGGTAAGGGGGAGGGCCTTCCTTTTCTTGACTCTCTCAAGGAACATCAGTACCCCATAGCACTTCTTCAGTCTGTAAACCTCCTTCTCTCAACTCTGTCCCCGGTCTCCTTGGCACCCCTCGCCCCCCAACCTGTGAAGGCTTTGGCCTTTGTTCCCTTTTCCTTTTCCTTCTACCACTAGTCCAATCTTTTTCTACCCCATCATAAAAGCGTGTGAACTTAGCTGGCAAAAACAGCATAGGGTAATAAATAAGAAGTTTGTGTTCTGGTGAGGGAATACAGACAATAAATAAATAAGCAGTAAACCGAAATTATCAGGTAGAGTGTGTTTTCTGATTGACACAGTCCCGCAAAGAAAGTAGAAGATGGTGAAGTGAAAAGGAGAGCTGGTAGGGGAGGACCAGGGTCACATAGATTAGACCATCAAGAAAGACATTTCTGAGGAAGTGACTTTAAAGCTGATATCTAAATGACAACAGAAAGCTAGCATTGCAAACATCTGAGAGAAGAGTTTTCTAGGAATACGGAACAGCTAGAACAGCATCCCTAAAGCGAAAGTACGCTTAGCGTAATAGTACTAACGTAGCAGAGGGAGAGAGAAATGCCTGGAACTAATTTGGAGAACTGCCTCCTTTTACCTCCTCATATCAATGCCCTGAAGCCTGAACGCCGCTGAGGTGGACCCCCCAAAGCAGGGGATGTAGTAGACCTTATTACTCTTTATCGATGTTCTCTGCACCCTAAGGGACTAGACCACCCACCCCATTGGACTCAGGTGCAGTCCCCTGACTTGTTTTGGCCAATGATGTGTGATGTGCATCACTTCCAGGCAAAAGCTTTTATAGTCAAATGCACCTCACTGGGTCCTTCCTCTTTCCCCTCTGCCAGGTCACCAGCAGTGTTCTAGAAAATGACCACCCTATGAGACGGGGTCCTGGAATGAAGAGGCAGTGATGCGGAACGAAGCCCTTAGCCAGCCCACTATGAAAGCACCGTGAGCAAGAAGTAAACTTTTGTTGTTTTAACCACTGTGTTTAGGGCTTATTTGTTACTGTAGCATAACTTTGCCCAGCTTAACTGGCACAGAGTCCTTGAGCAATCCCTGTTCTTCTTCTCTCCTCTCTTCTCAATCTCTCTCTTCCTTCCTTCCTTCTCCTGATCCAACAGGATCCCTCTGTCTGAAGGATGGGCAACACTGCAGCTTCCTACCTCCATGATCACTTCCCACAAGGTCCTGCATATTAGCTTTTGTTTAGGATTTTGAGACACAGGTTGGAAGAATACCTCTCCTCTTTTTGTGTGTTAAGTTCTAGCAGAGAAAAGAGAGAAGAGTGCTACCTGTATCCTTCCGAAATTTTAGTTGAACCGGCTATTTGGTTGTTACTTGCAGCTTTCCACCCTTCTTGCTTCTCCATGGGACTGAGCCAGGAGGCAGAAGCAAGAGCTAGGCAGGAGGCCCTGCTCAGAATTATTCCCTTATCACACGGAAAGTTTTGTGTCTGTGCTCAGCTCACTGGACCTGATCATCTCTTCCTTTAGGATGAGTTCTTCTCCACAAGGCTCTTCAGCCCCTCCTACAAACGGTATTTTCACAAGCCCACTCCACTAGAAAAGAACTCCCTTTGGTGAAGAGAGCTTAGGCACAAGTCCAGAGGTACCTTACGGTCTTCAACTACAGGGAGCATAGCTACCCAAGGACCCTAACTGCTGTGCTCTGAAATCCATCATGGTGTTTGCCAAAGCCATGCTTCCTGTGGGTGCTCCCAGCCCACAACTTAGCACAGCAGGAATACTAAGGCAGGTCTACTCCTGGGAGATGCAGGGCTCCCCTTCCAAACGGCTTTGGCTCAAGGACACCCAAACAGCCATGTTAAACTTTGCTTAGACTGCAAGGCCGTCTAGGACATTTCCTTCCAGTCTTCCTTTCTTCTCTTCTTCACCCAAGATCAGACTTGTTTTGTGATCTCATGGTTTTCCCATCTTTATCCAGATTCTTTCCTGTTCTTTTCTCTCACAGGTGTTTCCCCTTAAGGAGTTATTATACTTCTAATTCCGTCTGGACATCTGCTTCTCATAGGACCTTAGACCAACACACACTGATACACTACTAAATATTTAGTGACAGAAGTGGAATATCTGTCAGTCAGGGGAAGCATCACAATGTCGTGATTTTGAAACTCTCTAACTGATGAAAAATAAACCAGCAATCATTATTCTGGAGAAACAGATATTAGCAAGTAAGCTCATAGCAACTGAAAGGAGACTTTAGTAATAGAATAGATGCAGATTAAAACAATACACAGATACCCTTTTCCTCCTCTCAAATTGGCAAAAATGAAAGAAAAAAAGTATGATTCAGGGTTTGTGTGGTTTCAGGGAAATAGTACCCTCGTACACTGCTGCCAGGAGTGTAAATTGATACAACCACCAACACTTTTTAAAACTGTACAATTCAACTTTCAGAAATTTATCTTAAGAAAATAATTAAGGGTAGGTGCAAAAGGAATCATAAGGTTGTGTAGTTTTTAGTGTGATCATGTATATATCTGTTGTATACTAACTAGTCATGTCCTTTGACCATATTTTATTGTTCCCTCGTCAATTGTGTCCCCCCCAAAATTTTGTATTGAAACTTCAATCCCCAGTGTGACTGTACTTGGAGATGGGTCTATGACGAAGTAATTAAAGTTAACTGGGGTCATAAGGTTGGGGCCCTGATTAAATCAGATTAGCGCCTTATAAGGAGAGATGCTAGAGAGCTCGCTCTCTTTCTTTCTCCACTACATGAGGATGCATCAAGACGGTAATCGTCTACAGGCTAGGAAGCAGGCCCTCATCAGGAACCAAGTCAGCCAGCACCTTCACCTTGGACTTCCCAGCCTCCAGAACTATGAGAAATAAGTGTCTGTTGTTTAAGACACCCAGTGCATAATATTGTGCTAAATCCTCTCTGGCGTTTAATCCTCACAGCCCTGTGAGTTAGGAGACATTTGCCGCATTTTATAAAGGGGAAAATAAGTCTTGGAAAAGTTCACCTGGATTATCTCAACAGAGAGCATCATAAGCATGCCAGCCACCTTTCAGGGTCTACACATAAGAATCATATTCAATTTGGACCACTATTTTACCTAAAGGAGGGTGAAGGGATCCTGGATGGTAAAAAATAGTAGAGGTCCTCTACTTTGAACTAAAAAAAAAAAAAATCATGCACGTGTTTGACCAGTTTGTGTATGATTCCCCAGTCCCCAGGAGATGTCCCAAACACATTTTTATTTGCTTTTAAAACTTTAGTAATGGGAGGAGGACAGTGAAAGTTAAAGTGGAAAGAAGACACATAAGGTTTCTTTCTTCCCTACCTCCTATCTTATCCAGAAAAAAAAAAATTCAATTACTAGCCTAACACAGAGAATAAGACACGTGGCTCTGAAAAGGCATCTGGGGCATGTAGAGTCTCATGTCTTAATGAAACAATCCAGCACAGGGGGCCGCAGTGAGGTTGAAGGCTTGGAGACTCTTACCTTCTGGCTGGTGTCTGAGCTGCAGAAAAAAAAATCTGTGTATCTCCGAAAAGTCAAAAAAATGATAAAAATAAAGTCACCATTTCAAGAGGGCTGAACAAAAGATCCTAGCTAGGTAGGCTGCCTTTGGCTCTGAATAAAAGGATGCAATGTATCTCCCAGAGGTATAAATGACTCCATGGTGCTACTCAAGCCCTCTGTCCCATCACACAAGATTATTATGACCCTCCACCTGGCCCGCCACACACACACACTCATACACACACACTCTCACACACACTCACATTTATATTTCGTATTCCAATAGACCTGGGCAGGGCAGCCATTACACCAAGCAACATTCAAAATAACTTCAAAATCAACTTTCATATTTTTTTTCCTTGGAATTCCTTGGCATGGCTATGAAACTTCTTATGATATAGAAATGCCTGGAGAGAGCAGAGCCTTCGTATTTGGGTGATAGGTACAGTATTAAGTAAAACAACAACAACAGTCCAGATGGTTCAGCTAATAGAGTCACAGCAGTAAGCCTATATTATACCAGGGGGGACTGAGATTACTAAGAGAGAAGTAAAATGCCTCAGGATTAAGCAAGGCTCTGGCTGTTTTCTACTAGGAAAGCCTTAATGGAGCTGAATGTTCTTAACTTCAAAAATTACTCAACAAAAACAAGTGAAGACGAGAAGAGAGACAGGGAGCGGGGAGAATTCGGTCAAGAAAGAGTTGGAAAGTAATTGAAGATAGTTGACACAGACTTAGAGACACTGAATCCATCTTTCTACCCATTAAGGAGGCACTCTTGTTACCCACACATATTGTGCAATGCAGTGGAATTTGCCGATATTTTGGATAAATCAGAAAGGGTGTTCCATCCTTCATACTCTCTATCATGGTGAAAATTGGAAAGCTTATGAGATGTTATAAATCCCCACTTAATTTTTAATTGAGATATAGTCATAACACAAAGTTTATTCATAAGCTATATAGATGGGGTTTGATTCTCAGAAAGAGAAACAGGAAGTAATAGTCAAGTCTCTTTTGCCACATAGGTGTGAACTAATAGCGACGTATGCAGTTGGCGTGCCAACCTCACACCTCACTTTTCATGGTTTCTCCCACTCTCATTTCCTAAGCCCTAATCCGAATTGTTTTTCTGATATTGTATTTCATATCTATTATTGTTGACCATATTTAAATTATTTTTAAAGGTTTAAACCATACTGCTCATATTTATTTGTCTCTTAAAACACAGTTAGGGACTTCCCTGGTGGTCCAGTGGTTAAGACTCCACGCTTCCACTACAGGGGGTATAGGTTCGATCCCTGGTCAGGGAACTAAGATCCCTCATGCCATGCAGCATGGCCAAAAAAAAAAAAAAAAATCCCTTCTGGCTATCTCTGTCACAGTCCAGAAGTGTACACATGAGCATCTACTCGTGACATAATTAATCAGTCAACTGCCAGGGGAAGCTGAATGATAACAGTGGCTCTCAAAGAGTGTCTCCTGGGGCCACTGGGAATCACCTGACAATTGATTACAAATGAAAATTCTCAGCTGTCTCCCCTCCCCTCTCCCGGAACTACTGTTTAAGTTTCCTAGCTCTGCATAACAAGTTGCCACGGACTCAGCAGCTCAGAACAGCACACGTGTATTTATCTCATGGGCCAAGAGTCTTCGTGGGCCAGAAGTCAAGGACAGGGTAGTGGGGACCTCTGTTCACAGTGTCGGCAGGCTGAAAATCAAGGTGTTATCAAGGGCTGTGATCTCACCTGAAGCTTGGAGTCCTCTTCGAAGTTCACTAGTTGTTGGAAAAATTCAGTTCCTTAGAGTTGTAGGACTGTGTTTGCTTTTGTGCTGGCTGATGGCGGGGGTGGAGGGGTGGGGGGGGAGACATTCCAGCTCCTAGAGGCTGCCCACTGTACCCTGCCACATAGCCTTCTCCACAGTCTGACAATTTGTTTCTTTGAAGCCAGCAGGGTATCTCTTGCTTTGAATCTCTCCAGTCTGCTAACACGAAGCCATAGATAACGTATTATAAAGTAATATAATGTAATGATGATTATCTCATCACCTTTGCCATATAACATAAACTAGTCAAAGGAGTGAAATCCCATCATATCCAAAGCCCCTGCCCACACTCAAGGGCAGGGGATGCTACCAGGGGTAGGAATTCGGGGGCCATCTCAGGATTCTATCTGCCATACCTGTTGAATCAGAATAAACAATGTGAGATCCAAGACTGTTTCCCCATACCTCCCAACTCTTCAGCATAAATTGAGAAATTTAAGAAGATGGAATAATTTCAGGATTCTGTTGAATGAATGCTTGCTTAGTCCTTCAAAAGAAACTTTCCCCCACAAAAATATTCAGCTACCTTGAGCCTCACAGGTACATCCCGCTCTATGTGGGAAATCAGACTTTCCCTGGCAGCCAAAAGACCAGATCAATCAAGGGGTTAATTACACAACTCATTTTCCTGGCCCCCATGAGCATAAAGGTTATAGATGGCCATATATTTATGCTGCCATGGTTAAAAATTCAACTGTAGCATTTATTTCAATGAACTCTTTTGACTACATGTTAAACAGATGCACTAAGGGAATACATAAAACATTATCTCTATTAGTTCAAATTTTCTCTTTAAAAGCTTCCAATGACTGAAGGAAAAATGCATCTGTAATATACACCCCTGCCATTACAAATACATTCATTAAACTACAAGCAGCTTGACAATAAGTGGGCATTAAGCACATACATGCACACACACACATACACACAGAGTAGCTTGAATGTGGAGATTTTCTCACAGCACCTTATGTTTAAGACTTCATAGTTATTAATAGACCAGGATAGTACATACAAGCTACCAAAGGGCTGCTTTAAGTTGTAATGATCTCTTCGATGTCTTAGATGTTTTCTAAGTACCCTCTAGTCCTAAATGCACAGTGCTGCCTGGTGCTGTCCACCATGGACAGTGTGGCTTCTGCTCTGTTGGACTCTGAGTGGACAGAAGGGAAGCTGACATTCCTGGGGGTCTTTGTTTTGTCCCTGCCCAATTTCCAGCCCCAAATCTCCTCCTGGGTAGAGGTGGTTTTGTAGTGCAATACTAACTCATATGGTGGGTCCTACATCTTGACCAAAATCTACCCAGGGAGAAGCCCCCCAAATCATCCAAGCTTTTGTCAAAGTTTACTGATACAGAGGCCACTTGCCTTTGAAAGGAGAATAAAAGACATTCCCTCCAGTGCCGTCTGCAGTGGCTTTGCCCAGGCGCCACACCAGTCTGAATCAAGTCACCTTTCCTGGTGGACAGCATGGCGTACCTATGCCCACACCTTGCTTATGCAGCCAGGTACACTTAGAGAAGGCGGCTGATCGGAACCACCTTGGGATAACACACACCCAGTGCTGCTTCTGCCCTGCTCCCTAGTGGAATGGTGTCTTTTTGTAATTGCCAAACAGTAAGTCGCACCAACAGAAACCACGGTGCAGAAGCATGATAGGACTAACTCTGCTAAAAATGACAACCTGAGGTAGCACGGCCACCATGAGAGAAGTGGCTTGACCTATTGCCACAGCAGTTAGGAAAGGATGCCTTTCCAGGTTCAGGCCCCACCAGTGCTGAGAATTACTGTTTGTCCTTGAAAAGTCACCCCAAGAGGAGACCCACGAGCTCCTCTGTGCAGGGCCTGGAGAGCCCCAGACACTCTTGTTGGAGAAACAGGGAATCTATTGTGGAGAACAGAATAATTAGACAATACCAGCCCTGGTAAGTTAGGGTAACACATCCCAAATGGTGAGTGGAACGTCTCCTTGTCTTAGATTGAGGCTAGATTGAGGACAAGGAAATAAGGGGCTGTCATTAAGAAGGGAGTTACCCCTCATTCCCAGTACTGACTAGGGTAGGGGGACACCTCCCTTGAATGACATGCATTTTGCAGATGAGAAATTGACACCTAAAGGGTTGCACCACAGCAAGTTATTGATGATGCCAAGACTCAGACTTTGGTCTACAAACACTGTGTTCGTTTTTCAATATGATTTTTCCATCTTAAACCCATCATTAACGAAACTTAGTGCAGTCATCATTCGCAACATATGCATACATCAAATCTTTACGTTGTAATACACCTTTTTTTCCACATCTTTATTGGAGTATAAATGTTTTACAATGTTGTGTTAATTTCTGCTGTATAACAAAGTGAATCAGCTATATGTATACATATATCCCCATATCCCCTCCCTCTTGAGACTCCCTCCCACCCTCCCTATCCCATTTCTCTAGGGGATAAAAAATGGAATAAAGCACCGAGCTGATCTCGCTGTGCTATGCAGCAGCTTCCCACTAGCCAATCATTTTACATTTGGTAGTGTATATACATCAGTGCTACTCTCCCACTTCATTCAAGCTTCCCCTTCCCGCCATGTGCCCTCAAGTCTTCCCTATGTCTGCGTCTTTATTCCTGCCCTGCCACTAGGTTCATCAGTACCGCTTTTTAAAATTCCATATATATGCGTTAGCATACAGTATTTGTTTTCCTTTCTCTGACTTACTTCACTCTGTATGACAGATTCTAGGTCCATCCACCTCACTACAAATGACCCAATTTCATTCCTTTTTATGGCTGAGTAATATTCCATTGTATATATGTGCCACATCTTCTTTATCCATTCATCTGTCAATGGACACTTAGGTTGCTTCCATGTCATGACTATTGTAAATAGTGCTGCAATGAACATTGGGGTACATATATCTTTTTGAATTATAGTTTTCTCAGGGTATATTCCCAGTAGTGGGATTACTGGGTCATATGGTAGTTCTATTTGTAGTTTTTTAAGAAACCTCCATACTCTTCTCCATAGTGGTTGTATCAATTTACATTCCCACCAACAGTGCAGGAGGGTTCTCTTTTCTCCACACCCTCTCCAGCATTTATTGTTTGTAGATTTTTTGATGATGGCCATTCTGACTGGTGTGAGGTGATACCTCATTGTGATTTTTGATTTGCATTTCTCTAATGATTAGTGATGTTGAGCATTCTTTCATGTGTTTGTTGGCAATCTGTATGTCTTCTTCGGAGAAATGTCTATTTAGGTCTTCTGCCCATTTTTGGACTGGGTTGTTTGTTTTTTTGATATTGAGCTGCATGAGCTGTTTGTATATTTTGCAGATTAATCCTTTGTCAGCTGCTTCATTTGCAAATATTTTCTCCCATTCTGAGGGCTGTCTTTTGGTCTTGTTTATGGTTTCCTCTGCTGTGCAAAAGCTTTGAAGTTTCGTTAGGTCCCATTTGTTTATTTTTGTTTTTATTTCCATTTCTCTAGCAGGTGGGTCAAAAAGGATCTTGCTGTGATTTATGTCATAGAGTGTTCTGTCTATGTTTTCCTCTAAGAGTTTGATAGTGCCTGGCCTTACATTTAGGTCTTTAATCCATTTTGAGTTTATTTTTGTGTATGGTGTTAGGGTGTGTTTGAAAATGACTATAGTACCCAAAGCAATCTACGGGTTCGAAGCAATCCCTATCAAATTACCAATGGCATTTTTCACAGAACTAGAACGAGAAATTTTGCAATTTGTACGGAAACACAAAAGACCCTGAATAGCCAAAGGAATCTTGAGAAAGAAAAACAGAGCCAAAGAATCAGGTTCCCTGGCTTCAGACTATACTATAAAGCTACAGTAATCAAGACAGTATGGTACTGGCACAAAAACAGAAATATAGATCAATGGAACAAGATAGAAAGCCCAGAGATAAACCCACACACATATGGTCACCTTATCTTTGATAAAGGAGGCAAGAATATACAATGGAGAAAAGACAGCCTCTTCAATAAGTGGTGCTGGGAAAAATGGACAGCTACGTGGTATACCTTAAGCTTATACAATGTTATCTGTTGATTATATCTCAATAAAACTGGGGAGGAAAACCCTGTCTTATGCCTCAGCCAACAGAGCACATGTTTCTAGAAGCCTTTGGGGGCCTTAAATGGAAGACATCGGAGAAGTATGGAATAATGTATGTTTTCCTATAGAATCATTGGCTATCTGTGGTAAGAGAAGATTACCTTGATCACATTCTAACCTTAGATTCAACTCTTGAAAAAGCTAATAATATCCCTTCTTTGGTCCCACTGCTCTCAGGGGCTGAATGAGGGTAAATTAGCAGCAAAGTGTCGAAATAACAGTTCCAAAAGAAAACGTTGAAATAAATGGAACAAACACAGAAGACCTAGAAGAAGAGGTTGTTCCCTGTTGACCAAGGAATGACCTGCTGTCCAGATTATACCGAGCAAAAAGATTAGAACCGAGCTAAAGACAACAGGACAGTTAACCCTCCCCACCATGTCCTCCCCTCCCTCATGTCGGGCAAGACCTTGAAACAGCGAGGGGGTGGAGTGGGGACTGAGGAATAAATCATTTCACTTTATGTCAGCAACCCAATTCCTGGTGCTGCTGTATTTGGGGTTGACCCCACTCAGGAGGCTCCAGGCTCAGGCTCTCTGACAGCAGGAGAAAAACGTGAACAAGGAATGACAGTGACAACACATTTCGTGGGGATGCCAGGGTCAGATCAGGTTACACAAGATGGTGAATTATCCATATAGAGGGATTTACTTCGTTCAAAACTTGTCCCCCGAATGTCCCTTGGTGATGTGCCCTGTTCCTCTGAAGGAGGGCTCACAACCAACCTGAGAGAGGTTCATGTAAATCAAGGCTAGCTCTCGGCCTGCTTTTTCAGTGAACTTGACTTCAGAAAAGAAAAAAGCTGATGGTGGGAAATTTCATTTTAAAAACATCCCTGTTTCCCTATCCCACCCCCAAAGTCACTCCCACAGTCCCTCCCTCTCAGTGTCCCAGCACCTGTGCCAGAGGAAGCGCCTTCCCCATGCCTGACTCCCTCCAGGAGTATCTGTCATTCTTTAATTTGGTAGCCTCCCTTCTTCAGGCTCCTTGTAGCAGACCTTTTCACTTCACCTCCCTCTCTTCCCCCTTCTGTCCTCTTGGAGACCCAGTGGAAGGAGGTTTTTTTAATTTTTAAATCTACGATCTCATTTTTTTTTTTTGAGATTTTATTTTCGTGGCCCTAGAGAAAAACACTTCTGAGCACATTGGAGACTTCTAGGAAGGGGCGGATTGGGTTAAATAATAAAAGTGAGCTGGTGGGAATTGTGGCCCCATCACCCTACGGTGTTTGGGCCTGGAGTGATGAAAGCTGCTTTTGCACAACTACTGGAGAAGGAATTTCAGGACATGTTATTTTCTTCTCTTGCTACCCTTGTCCAGTCTACATTCCTGGGTACCTACAATGGTGAGAGCAAGACAGTCCACTCCTAAAAGCAACTTCACATGAGATTTGTTTTCATTTTCCTTTAGAAAAACCGTGAGTATTTTTGGGCCACTTGAGACCTCAGTAAAGCTATGGTGTGATCCATACCTTTAAGAGCGTCACCGCATATATACACGACTATGTATAAAATAGATAACTAATTAGAACCTACTGTATAGCACAGGGAACTCTACTTAATGCTCTGTGGTGACCTAAATGGGAAGGAAATCCAACAAAGAAGAGATATATGTATACGTATAGCTGATTTGCTTTGCTGTATAGTAGAAACTAACAGCATTGTAAAGCAACTCTACGCCAATAAAAATGAAGTTTAAAAAAAAAAAAGAGTGTCACCTTTCCAGGGAAGTGACTTAGAGAATTCGACAGCGGCTATCCTTAGTGTCGTCTGGTAAAAGGGCACAGCAAGAGCAATGGTTGCCCTTCTTTCTTTTAACCCACCCACTAAATAACGAGCATCCTCATGCCTGTTCCAGTCCACAGGTAAGAGCACCAAATGGTCCATTTCCAAGTTCAGTCCTTTAGCGCCACCTGGTGCTAACTATTCTAATCACCCCTTTGGCCGATAAAATGAAAAATACCTTTACAAATTTCTTTTTGAAAGTCCCAACTACATATAGGTTTCAATTAACACAGTGCCAAGCTCACATAGGAAGGCAACGTTCAGATTAAAGGGCAACATTAGCATTGCCGTTCATTCAGTGACTCACAGGGCATGGTTGTTTTTACTGTCATCGTTGCTGTTGTCAACAGAATTCCGAAGAGGGGAATTTAACAGAATTTGGAGTGTCTGAGATATGGTAGCTTTTTTAAAATTATCAATGAATTGCACTTTATGAGGCACAAATAATAGTTAATTGAAAATCTGACAAGTATAGTGTTCATTGTTAAAGAGATAGTACCTTGAGTAATTAAAATGCTTAAGGAAAGGCAAGCTCGCCATAACTGAACATTATCCATAACAAAGGGTTATATTTCTTTTTTGTTTATTTTCACATTTTAGAATATTCCTATAAAATAGGGATTTTTGTCTTATGGCTACCGGGGATAAGGTGGAGAGGGAGAAATTGGGAGATTGGGATTGACATATACATACGAATATAAAATAGATAACTAATAAGGACCTACTGTGTAGCACAGGGAACTCTACTCGATATTCTGTAATGACCTATATGGGAAAAGAATCTAAAAAAGAGTGGCTCTGTGTATAACTGATTCACTTCACTGTACACCTGAAACTAACACAACATTGTATATCTACTATACGCCAATAAAAATTTTTTTTAAAAATAGGGATGTTTGTGCCCATCCCTCCCTGAGAAAAGCGAAATACAAGAAATAATAGAAGCTTTGATGGTTTCAGAATTACCTCAGGGGCCTTGAGGTTACCATTCTGAAAATAAAAGTGTATATACAAAAGGCAAACACCTATTCAGAGCTCAAGGTGTACCTCAAAAGTCAATGTACGTATTTTATTATAATACTTTTTCCTAAAATTGAGTTTAGCAAAACATTTCTATTAATTAAAGCCAGTCTACACTACACATGAATGCACTTTATAAATTAATACATATTTGCAAATTCTCACATATAAGCTGTCCCAAGGACTCAAGGCCTGAAAGAAATTAGTGACGGCTCTGAGCTACTGGATGATCAGAATCATGTCAGTCGAAAAATAAATTCATCACTGGCGTATTGTTCTAAACAGAGCCTGGAGACTAAGAGGGAATCGGTTAAACAAATACAGATATAATCAAAATAACTAAATTTTGAGCATTTACTATCTGCCCAGCACTGTTCTTAGTGTTTAATATGCATCATCTCACGTAATCCACACAACAACGGGTACATGAATGTTCTAGCAGATTTATTCATGTTAGCCAAGAAGCAAAAACAGTTCAATTGTTCATCAACTGATGAATGAATAAATAAAAGGTTATCCTTACAATAGAATATTATCAAGCAATAGAAAGGAAGTACTGATAGATATTCCAACATGGAAAATCCTTGAAAAGATTATGCTAAATAAAAGAGGCCAGACACAAAAGGCCACAAATCGCATGACTGCACTTATATGAAGTGTCCAGATTAGGCAAATTTATAGAAACATAAAGTATATTGCCAGGTGTTTGCCAGGAGGTGGAAGGAGGAGGCAATGGGGAGTGACTGCTTTTCATTTGGAGTAAAAGTTCTGGAACTAGATAGAGGGGATGGTTGCACAACCCAGTAAATATACTAAAGAAACACTGAGTTGTAGAGTTTAAAAGGGTGAATGGTATGGTATGTGAATCATGTCTCAAAAAGCTGTCTAAAAAAAAAAAGACAATGTGGCTTCTGCCTCGTCGGCCTCTGTCCTGAACCACTCTCTCTCGGGGAGGCCAGCTGTCTTGTCAGAAGTGGCGGGGAACCGAGGCCTCCAGTCTACAGCCCTGTGAGTGAGTCACCTTGAAAGCAGGTCCTTCCTTCCTGGCCAAGCCTTCAGATGACTGCAGCCCAGCCCACATCTTGACGGTAACCTCACAAGATGCCCAGCTAAGCCATTCCTGGGGTCTCCTGACCCTCAGACCATGTGAGGTGATAAACGTTTGTAGCTCTAAGCTGCTAAGTTTGGGGACAATTTGTTACACAGCAATAGACATATTCTTAAGTAAAAAAGCAAGTGGCAAAACATGACGCACACTCTGATTCCTTTTTTGTTTAAAATATATCAATACATAAGTAGAAAAAAAATCACAGTTACTGCTACCTCTAGGTGGAGAGACTATTTGTATTTTTTTCCTTCTAACTTATCATTAGTTTCCTACTTTTCTACAATGAATCTCTTTGTTTCTATAATCAAAAGCAATTACGTTACTTTTCATTTCTTTTATGGGTGAAATGTAGGGCAAGGTAGGGAAAGGCTTTGATAATAAGAAAGCTTGGGAAAGAGCAACAGCAGTGTCAAAAAAAAAGAAAATACAAGCAATGTTTGAAAGAAGAAAGAAGAGGCAGAACTTGCTGAATGACCTAATGCAGGAGATGAAAGAGCAGCACAAAAAACAGTCTACACAGATCTCAGTGACTGTGCATTTACTCATCCTGCTCTGTGGTTTAAAAGTCTTTCTGTGTGTCACCTACTACCCCAGCAGCACCGCCCTCTCTCCACCACTGAGATGTTAATGCAACTACCTTCAGCGCCACTACGAGCCTCTTCAGCCACCAGGCACTAACCTCGGAGAAAGTTCTCTCATTCCTCAAGGAAGATAAAAGACTACAATCATAGGAACACTTGCCTTCTCTCATATTATTACAGCCCAGGGCTGGGTATAGGCTGTGGTTCAAATACATTCCATGTGTCGCATAGCTGCTATCTAGTAAACATTTTCTGGGTGCCGGCCCTGAGCTCCACACTTTTTTTTTCTTTCTTTTTTAAATCGAAGTATAGCTGATTTACAATGCTGTGTTAGTTTCAGGTGTACTGCAAAGTGATTCAGTTATATAAACATATTCTTTTTTCAGATTCTTTTCCATTACAGGTTATTATAAGATATTGAATATAGTCCCCTGTGCTATACGATAGGACCTTATGTTTACCTTATAGTAGTGTGTATCTGTTAACCCCAAGCTCCTAATTTAACCTCCGCCCCTTTCCCCCTGGGTAACCATAAGATTGTTTCCTATGTCTGTGAGTCTGTTTCTGTTTTGTAAATAAGTTCATTTGTATCATTTCTTACACATGATGTCTCAGTTATTCCTCACAACTTTTCCTGTTAGTAGTTTAAGTATTCTTTCCGTGTTTTAGAGAAGAGGAAACTCTGTGTTGAGAGAGGTTAAGTGACTTGCCCAAGGCGTCCCTGCTAGTTAATGGCAAAGCTCAGTGTGAACCCACTTCTGTCAAAAGAAACAGAGTAACCCTCTGGCAGTGTGTGTTTGGCTGACCCAGCGCCTCTCACAGGAAAGACCCGTGTTGCAGGCAGCACGATGCTGCACACACGCACACGCACACGCACACACACACACACACAACCACCTCCCGGACCCCCGGTGCCAGAAAGTTTTAGGATCTAGACCAAGCCAGCCTTGAGTGCCCCAGCTGCTACCAGTGCAGGTGAGGACTTTGCGTCAGCCATTTGTAACTATCACAGCATCAATCATTCAAAGCCACAGGCACAAACAGGCCATAAATAATTTTAAAGGTACAATACGTGTCCATCCTCATTACTGGAATCACTTGAACTCTAATGCCTCTTGTATTTATTAAAATGGAGACATGAGTTCATACAAAGGCTATGACTAACAAGAATACAAATAATACCTCAGGTAGCATATTGTTTAAATTTTAAAACCACTCTTGCACCGTGACCATTGAGGTATAAGCGCAAAGCCAGGGGGCTGTGGGTGTGGTGTGGGTTTGCCGTGGGTTTGTCGTGTTGGTATTCCCCGTTTTTGCTAAGTGAAGGAAGCTGACAATTATTTGGTGATAGAAGAGAAGGAAACAACAGTGCCTCTAAACAGCAGGCTCTGAAATCCTGCCTGTGGGGATGTTCACAGACGACGAGGAGCTTCATTAAGCCATAAAAAAAGAAGAAAAAAATTAAATAAATCATGGTTTCCAGAAAAAGGAGACCAAGAAACAGACGTTTCTCAGCGCTCACTGGGATGTTGATCAGTAATATGAGGAAAAGGAAAACAGAGGTGTGTTATCGCAAGCGTCCCTCACTCTGGATGAAAAGCAAAGGAGAAACCCGAGAAGGAAGGAGAGAAAGGAGAAGGTCACTGAAAGGAAAAAGAAGCCAGAGAAGGGATGTGCAGGGAGGGAATCAGGATGGGGGTGGGAGCGAGAGGCTGGAGAAAGTGAGAGAACCAAGATCAAGGGACTGAAGTATAGAGAGGAAGGACCGAGGGGAGGAGTGGCGATGAGCTGAGCGTCCTGGGGTTCCTGCCGGAACTCCCCCGGGAGCCCCTTCACAAGGAAGAAAGAGGGCCTTTCTCAAAGAAGCCTTTACATCTTTTCTCTTATATTCTTATTTCCCAAAAGGGATTTCTGAGAGGGAAAAAGCCTGCCGTCTTCGATGAACTCCAAAAGTTTAAGGAGTCTCTTAATTAGTTTCTTAAACTCGAGTGGATAGCAAGTTTTGCGCTATAGACAGACCTCTCCCTCTGATCTCGTGTGCGCGCGCGCACACACACTCACACGCTCACATGCACACCCACACAACATGCAAACACTCACACTCAGGTATACACATGTATGCACAGCCACAACGGCACACTCACACACATATACCCACACCAGTGCTCACTTATACACACAAACACACACACACTGCCATACACACACACACTCATACCTCTCCATTGGGCACCCCCCAGCCCACCCCTTTTAGCATCTCTAGCCCTGTGCTTTGCCCTACAGTGGTCCACCTGGGGCCTTCTATTCCCTAGGAACTGTGCCCCGTGCCTTGGAATTCTAATACCATTCCCCTGCAAAAAGTTTTTTTGTCGTGTATACTCTCCTAGGAAAGCAGTTTAAGATCTGACCAATTCTAAGAGAAAAATCAAATTGATTACATTACTTTTCAGAAAAAAACTTGAGGAAAGAAAGATGGGAGGAAAAACAGAAGGAGGGAGGGAAGGAGGGAAATATATATATAACCCTCATTAAGAGCCTGCAAGTGCTACATACACTAAGTGTCTAAATCCGTTCGGGCTGCTGTAATAGAGTTACCATGAGCTGGGTGGCTTACAAACAACAGAAATTTGTTTCTCACGGTTCTGGAGGCTGAGAAGGGATGAGGGATCTCTCTGGGGTCCCTTTCATAAGGGCACTAAGCCCATTAGTAAGCGCTCCACCCTCGTGACCTAATCACCTCCCAAAGGCCCCTGCTTCCTAATGCCATCACCTTGGGGGTTAGGGATTCAATCTATGAATTGTGGGGGAACACAAACATTCAGTCCACTGCACTGTGTTCTACATGTGTCCTCTCATTTATTTCTCAAGACAATCTAAGGAGGTGGATTTATTATCCTGTTTTGCAGATAAGGAAACAGAGGCTCGGAAATGTTAGATCACTTGTCCGAAGGCACAGAGTTAACTCCAAACCAGATTTGAACCCTACCTGCCTGGCTCTGAGTGTGGAATTGAGAAATCTGTGTGTGTTACGGGGAGAGGGAAGGAGTGGGGGGTCACTCCGGCATCTCCCCGCCTCACCCGTGTTTGGCTTTGCCTCATTGCAACTCCTTTTGTTCCCTACCCTCGTTTCACTTATTTCTTATGCTCCTAAGCTATCCAGTCATATTTTGAGTATTCTTTGAAGTCTCTGTAAATCTGTTAAAAAAAAAAAAAACTCTTAAAGAAACAAACAACATATAAACCAATTAATTAAAAAAAAAATGTGCAGACAGCATAGATTCCAAATCCCCTAAGACCGCGGTGGCCCAATGGCGATGACACTGATGGAGGACTGGTTTGGGTCTGGGCTGTGAGAGGAGCCTAAGCCTGGCCCCTTTTCTCCAAATCAGACTTGCCCTGCCGTTGGTTTCCTGAATGAGTCTGGTCAGTTGTTACTCTGCAACGTGTGATAACAGGATTTCCCACGAAGGGTTTTAGAAAGGTTTTGAAGTGCTTGGGTGAAAAGAGTCATAATACAGTCTCTCTCTCTCTCTCTTTCTCTCTCTCTCTCTCTCTCTCTCTTTTTGAATGTCAATACCTCACACCTACTTTTCAGTTACCTTTTTTTTTTTTGAAACATCTTTATTGGAGTATAATTGCTTTACAATGGTGTGTTAGTTTCTGCTTTACAACAAAGTGAATCAGTTATACATATACATATGTTCCCGTATCTCTTTCCTCTTGCCTCTCCCTCCCTCTCACCCTCCCTATCCCACCCCTCTAGGTGGTCACAAAGCACCTAGGTGATCTCCCTGTGCTATGCGGCTGCTTCCCACTAGCTATCTATTTTACGTTTGGTAGTGTATATATGTCCATGCCACTCTCTCACTTCGTCACAGCTTACCCTTCCCCCTCCCCATATCTTCAAGTCCATGCTCTAGTAGGTCTGGGTGTGGATGACCCCACAGGCATGAGTCTCAGGTCTCCTGGGGAATCTGATCAACCCCACAGAACAGTAGAGGGTGGGAGAATGCCCTAAAAGGGAGGAAGGAACACCAGGGCCAACATGGGTCCTGGTACAGGGCCAAGGAGTCCCATCTGGATGGCATGGCTAACTCTGGCCTGTCCCCAGTGCCAGGGTGGAAATGAGAAAAGTTCGAGGCAGGCAGTCCAAAAGGCAGAGTCCCCTGAGGGGCAGGGCTGGGCCAAGGGTCCCATCTGTCCAGGTCTCAGGACAGATCTGCATTTGATTCCAAAGCCTCTGTGAAAATTTCCCTCTCTGAGTCAGGCCCAGAAGGAACACTGCCTCCCTCCTCTCATAGAGTGGACATCATGACGTTCCCCTAAACTCTAGGACAGTCTTCTCCTTTTTAAGTTACTCCAGTATCACAAGGACCATAGCTATGGGTCAGGAGGTCCTAATGCTACGACCATGCACTATTTGTCAAATAAGTGACATGGCAGATCGAGGTAAAACCAGGGATGGATCTAGGACAAGCCAGTTTAATTCCATCAGGAGCGATTTGCAAATTCAGTGTTTCTGCTTGAAAAGTTATAGACCTGGACTGCAGTGCAGGCCTGCCACCAACATTTGCAGACCTAGGGTAATGATACGAATGGAAGCCCCTGGCCCACAGCCTGCTCCTTTCCCTCATTCCTCCTTTGGTTCTGCCCAGATCATGAAAGACCTTTTCCACGTGCACACAAGCATCCCGGCTCACCCAGCCAACTTCTATCTCCCCCACCCCTGCCAAACAGCCACTCCTTGGCCACTCTTTGGGTACATAGATGGCAGGCACCATTAGGCCTCAAAAGAACAGACCCGAGAAAGAAACTCATGCAAGCCTTTGTGTTCAGGCAGGGAATTCCAGTGTCCCTGGTATTTAGAGGATGGTCTAGAAGTAGGGGGGCATGGGCTCTGGGTGGGCACATCCCTTAGCCTCCATCTCATCCCACAGGAAAGTTACAGCTGGAGGACGGCCAGAGCTGGTAAGCATGGGACCAGAGCAGAGGCCCATCTGCCTGGGCCTAAGGGTAATACACCCAGCCGTATGATTTCCAAACCCATATGCCAAGCCCTACTTCACTTTTCAGTTTCTACTTCCTCAATCCCCTTCAGCCTACTCCCCAACTGCTCCTTTTCTCTCCTGTATAAGAATTCCTAGTTCCTATTTTTGAGTCATCCCAAATCTGACCTTGAAGCTAGTGTTACACAAAAAAAGGAGATATTATATCTTTTTCGAAGTCTACAGAACCTGAATATTTATATGCCACATCAAGATGTCCTGGCAAATAAATGTGATCTTTGTCACCTATGGCTACTGAAAAATGACTTTCTGGATACACTAGTGGCACTTTTTATCTTTCATAGGCTGGCAGATAATAGGATTGCAAGTTTCAAGCAGTAATCTCCCCATCTTATTGTGGTTTCTTGGGAAAAAAAAAAAAAAGCAACACAGCTCTGTAGAGGACTGAAGAGACAAGCAAACAGTATAACACTCTAGGCAAGAAGTCCCTGTCCCGTAAGAGATCTGAGGTTACTCACACTCTTGTCAGGGGAATTGACATTGCTCAATTTTGTGATGAAGAGGTAGAAGAGAAGCTATGAGATTTGCCCCAGAAGTCAAACCCAGGGCTGACAGACTCCAGAATCCAAGTTCTTTCATATTACGTGATATCCTGATATCACAACATGAGGTCCTAAAATTAGATCTGATCTTTATTGTAAGTCATGAAACACTTTACTTGTAATTTCCTTATAGTGGTTGTGATGTAATAAAAAATAAATATTTGGTTTTGTTCCCAGTTCCTGGGCATAAATTTCCTAAAACTCTTGGAATCTCCAGAGTGATTAGAGTGTCTTTTGTATGCTAATGAGATCCCCCCTCCCCCCTCTCTAGACCACCTCTGGATGGTGGCTGGTCTCTAGAAAAACCAGGCCTCGATTAAAAGCTTGGAACTTTCAGTCCCACCCTCCAACCTCCCGGAAGAGGACAGGGGCTAGAGACAGAGTCCAGTCACCAAGGGCCAATGCTTTAATCAATCATTCACGTGTGACGAAATCCTTAAACAACAGGGTTCAGAGGTCTTCTGGGTTGGTGAATGTATCCATGTGCTGGGAGGGTGGTGATCCCCAACTCAACGGGACAGAAACTCCTGTGCTTGAGACCTCTCCCGACCTCATCACGTGTACCTCTTCAGACCTCATCACGTGTACCTCTTCAGCTGGTATTCATTTGTATCCTTCATAATATCCTTCATAATAAACTGGTAAATATAAGTAAAGTGGGTTCCTGAGTTCTGTGAGCCATTCTAGCAAATTACCAAACCTAAAGGGGAAGTTATGGGAACACCCAGTTTATAGCCAGTAGGTCAGAAGTATGGGAGGCCCAGGATTTGTGACTGACATCTGAAGCAGGGGATAGTCTTGTGAGACTGAACCCTTAAACTGGGAGGCCTGCGCGAACTGCAAGTAGTGTCAGAATTGAATTGAATCATTGAACACCAAGATGATGTCTGAAGAATCAGAGAATTGGTTGTTGGTGTGAAAAACACCCCAGAGCGGTTATCTGGCCCTGCCCTATATTACGGTCATTTGTGCTGTTTCTTTCCTCCTATTGGTTGTATTTTCTTTGAGGGCACAACCTAGGTCGTACTCATCTTTGTAACTCTTATGACACCTAACACAGGACCTGGCCCACAACAAAAGATGAATAAGTAGTGTTGAACAGGTTCAAATTTGTTCTGTTGACAGCTCCTTGGGTCTTCTTTACGATTGTGCCTGTTGAGGAAGGCTGGGCTGGGCCAGGCTGGGCTATGGCTTGTAGTCACAAGGCATTTAAGAATCACAGCATTCACCAAGGATGTCTCCAAACCTTCTCACACAGAACAATGAAGAAAATGGAAAGGGCCGCTGTAAGAGGTAGAGACTGGGCAATGAGCTGTTTCCACTCACTAGATAACTGACTCTCAGCCACAACTACTTTGCAGTTCAGTGACTGAAATTCACGCCTCAGCAAAACTTTGCACTCTGCCTCATAGAATGGACTTCTGGATCACGCTGAAGAGGCTTAGACTGTAAGTGTTACACCCATAGATGGCCAGAGTCTACTGTGTGGAAAAAATTGCTACACATTCCAATCAACTGAGAAAGTGTGGAATAAACTGAGTTGGAAAACACCCCAGGAACTGACTTACAAGTCCTTCTCAGTCTCTCTTTTTTTTTTTAATTTAGATATAATTGACATATAACATTATACTAGTTTCAGGTATACAACATAATGATTTGATATTTGTATATATTGTAAAATGATCATGACAATAATTTAGTTACCCATCACTACACAGTTATAAATTTCTTTCCTTGTGATGAAAAATTCTAAACTTAGCAACTTTCTAATACACAATACAGTATTAACTGTAGTCTCCATGCTGTACATTAAATCAACATGACATTTATTTTACAGCTGGAAGTTTGTACTTTTTAGCCCCCTTCACCCATGTGCCCACCCCCCGACCTCTGGCGACCACCAACCTGTTCTCTGTATCCATAAGCTTAGGGTTTTTGTTTGTTTGTTTGGTTGGTTGGTTGGTTGGTTGGGTTTTTGTGGGGTTGTTTTTTTTTTTTTTAAGATTTCACAAATAAGCAAGATCATAAAATATTTGTCTTTATCTGACTTACTTCACTCAGCATAATGTCCTCAAGGTCCATCTATGTTGTTGCAAATGGCAGGATTTCATTCTTTTTCATGGCTGAATAATATTCCATTGTGTGTGTATGTGTATCATACTTCATATATATCATGTATATATATATAAAATGTATACATATCACATTTTCTTTATCCATTCATACATCCATGGACACTTAGATTGCTTCCATATCTTGGCTATTGTAAATAATGCTGCAATGAACATGGAGTTGCATATATCTTTTTGAATTAGTGTTTTCACTTTCTTCAGATAAATACCCAGAAATGGAATTCCTGGTTATTTCATATGGTAGTTCTACTTTTAATTTGGGGGGAACCTCGTACTGTTTTCCGTACTGGCTGCACCAATTTACATTCCCAATAAGAGTGAACAAGGGTTCCCTTTTCTCCACATTCTTGCCAACACTTGTTATTTTGAGTCTTGTTGATAATAGCCATTCTGACAGGTGTGAGGTAATATCTCATTGTGGTTTTGATTTGCATTTCCCTGATGATTAGTGATGTTGAGCACTTTTCAGGTACCTGTTGGCCATCTGTACGTCCTCTTTGGAAAAATATCTATTCAAATCTTTTGTCCATTTTTTAATCAGATTGTTTATTTTTTCTACTGAGTTGTATGAGTTGTATGTTAATCAGATATATGATTTACAAATGTTTTCTCCCATTCAGTAGGTTGCCTTTTCCTTTTGTTGATGGTTTCCTTTGCTGTGCAGAAGCTTTTGAGTTTTATGTAGTCCCACTTGATTTTTGCGTTTGTTGCCTTTGCATATGGTGTCAAATTCAGTAATCACTGCCAAGACCAGTGTCAAGGAAGTTTACAGCCTATGTTTTCTTCTAGGAGTTTTATGGTTTCAGGTCTTACGTTCAAGTCGTTGATCCATTTTGAGTTAACTTTTGTGTGTGGTGTAAGATAGTGGTCCAGTTTCATTCTTTTACATGTGGCTGTCCTGTTTTCCCAACATCGTTTATTGAAGAGACTATCTTTCCTCACTGTGTATTCTTGACTGCTTTGTTGTAAATTAATTGATGATATGTGCATGGGCTGTCTATTCTGTTTCAGTGATCTATGTGTCTGTTTTTAGGACAATTCCATACTGCTTTGATTACTATAATATAGTTTTTTGTAATATAGTCTGAAATCAGGGACCATAATGTCTCCACCTTTGTTCTTCTTTCTCAAGAGTGCTTTGGCTATTCAAGGTCTTTCATGGTTCCATACAAATTTTAAGATTGTTCTACCTTTGTGAAAAATGCCTTCTCAGCCTTTTTTTTTTTTTTTTTTTTTTCGCGGTACGCGGGCCTCTCACTGTTGTGGCCTCTCCCGTTGCGGAGCACAGGCTCCGGACGCGCAGGCTCAGCAGCCATGGCTCACGGGCCCAGCCGCTCCGCGGCACGTGGGATCCTCCCGGACCGGGGCACGAACCCGCGTCCCCTGCACTGGCAGGCGTACTCTCAACCACTGCGCCACCAGGGAAGCCCTTTTGACTTGCCTATGCTCCTGTGCTTGCCTCAGATCCAGTTCTGTGACCATATCAGCAACTTGATCCCGCTCCAGCTTCAGAGACTTCCCCCAAATATAAGTATTTTGGGATCAATTGCAATTAATTAGGAGAGGAAAGAAGAATGAGCAGCTGGCCTTCAACATTTTCACTCTAGAGTCTCTTAGAGCTGAACTTGACTACAGGTTTGGTCTATCCTCAGGGAATTAAAACTTTCCTCCTCTCCCTTCCGTCCCCCTACCCCACCCCCCACATCAAATCATTAACAATAGCTGTAAAACAGAAAAGACCCAGAACCCCGAGCAGATCTCTGGGGCAGGAGCAGGGAGAAGATTTTAATGGCAACTCTACAAGCTTTGCAGGCCTTGTCCACTGCGGAATGGCCAGCAGACCTCAGCAGTTCCCATGTCTCACGTTGGCTCTGGTGAGACCCACATTCTCCTCCAAATGCCAAACCGCAGTGCAGTGTGCAGCAGAGAGCAGGCATCCAACAGGCATACCAGGATGACTCATTGCAGAGGAGTGGTTTCCAAGCTTTTGCCACCCCACATCTGTTTCCTTTACTGAGGAGAAGAGAGGAAGGGAAGGGAGGGAAGGGGGTGGGAACCACACCACCAATCAGTGCAACATGTAAGACAGATGCCACACGGAATAAGCTCTTAACTGGCCAGGCCATGGGCACAAGTGCCCGCCAAGGCTCAAGTTCTAAGATGCTTCAACTCTTCAATTCAGCCTGGGGAAATTCACACTGGTTGTAGCAAAGGATTCAATAAAGCAAGACCTGACTGGACTCCCAGAATCTTGACCACAAAAGATGATTTTGTGGGGTTTGTGGCTATTTTAGTTTACTCCCTGGACCAGAGGACATTTGACTCCCTGCAGGATAATGTCCAGTACATCACCCCATCTATTCTCAAATGCCTCAGGTAGTGGGATTTTCACAGCTTCCCTTGGGAAGTTATTTTTAAAGTTGAACGGCCAGGGTATTTTTCCTGATATTGAACATTGATCTTTCCTTTTCTTAACTTCATCCCTGTTATCCTGTGGAATAAACTTCTGCCCTCGGCACTGTCTTCTCTTTTAGTGTTTACCGATGCATTTCCCGGGCGTACTTACTGTATCACTTCAGCGTCTCTGCGCTCGAGCCTCAGAGATCAAGAAACGGCTGAGAAATGCAATAACAAATAAAGGCTCTTCCATCTGGCAGGCATAAGCATAAACGAGATGTGAGCCCAGAGTCTCAATAAAGAAGGGATCATCATCAATCCACGCTCCACGCAGAGCCCCAAGACAACAGCAGAATTGCTCTGTGGTGAGTGATCCTCTGCCAGTGGGACCTTGTTCTCACCGTGATTCATTTTCACAACCTAATGAGTTCTACCTCCCCCAAAATGATTTTATGAAACACCAAATTTATCTTTCCATATGTATCTTTAATTGCATTCACCCCGCTTGTTATACTTTTTATCTTACTGTACTATCGTGCAGAAACAGGTGCCTGGTGCATAAACTCTCACTATACAAAGTTTTGAGAGTTAAGAGCTTCTCAGCTCCCTTCCTTTAGGTAGAGGAGTCCAAGTGGGCTCTAAGAGGGGGCTGCCCAAGTGGACATTAGCCTTGTTGTTATTCTGATCAATGTGGGGGACTTGGCTGCTTTCTCCCTGCATTTAGAATTGTATTTCACAATCCAGAAAAACACCAATAATTTAAAATGGCTGTTGAACCACCTCCCTCGGTCAAGTGAGTCTCTCTTTGCCTCCCATTCACACAACGTCTCCGGCACATACACACCCTTTCATCCCACTCACCTTCAGACCTCTTACCGCGATGCCTCATCAAAAATGCCCCTTCTCCGGGGGCTTCCCTGGTGGCCCCAGTCAGAAAGCCTGAGAATCATGGGGCTGATGGGGTTGGTCCAATCTAAGTCAGAAAGACCGGGAGCCAGGAGCATCAATGTCCAAGGACAGGAGAAGATGGATGTCCCAGCTCAAGCAGTGAGAGAGAATTCCTCCACCTTTTTGTTCTACTTAGGCCCTCAACAGATTGAAGGATGCCCACCCACCCACATTGGGGAAGATGATCTTCTTGACTCAGTCTACTGATTCAAATGCTAATCTCCTCCTGAGACACCCTCACAGGCACACCCAAAAACAATGTTTCACCAGCTATCTGGACATCCCTTAAGCCCAGTCAAGTCGACACATAAAATTAACCATCACCAGTGTTCATGGGGAAGTCAAACCTGTTTGGCGGTGTTTATGACTCAATTTATTTTTTGTACAGCATCCTGGTTTACGGAACCATAGAAACTTTTGAATCTGAATCAACCTACAAAGAATAAAAGAAACAGCTGAAGTCTGTCCTCCTAAAAAGATGACTATTGCTTAATTCTGCTTTTCTGTCATTTACTCCCACACCTCAGAAGCTTCTGAGAGCAGTTTTGAAGTGCTTTTTTGAACCTGCAGACCACAAACCAACGTCTGTGGCTAGGCAACACCCACTATCCATTATCTGATGATTTGGGAAGAAGTGAAAACTTTGCCAACATTTGGTGATTTATACTTTCCAAGAGGAGTTGAAAATAGAAAATGTAGACATTTTCAAACCGTAGAACTTGGCAAATTCCACTCACACTGATCATCTCTGAAGATTGAATGTGATCCCTGCCCCTCTCCACGTGGAGAACTGTCACAGCTCCGGGGCAACGATTTTCGCCTGAATTCAACAGCTTTGCGAAGCTCTAGAGAAGAGAAACAAGAAAGGAACCAAAAGGACGTCCTGAACCCTGATCTACATTAAGCTGACTCAACGAAATAAATAGCAAGGCTCAACTGCTACACTTCACGATGTAGGGGGATGCGTCCGTTTTATTGCTATGATAAATTCCGACCGGAAAGTGACAGAATATTGGCATTTCAATCAAGGCAGCTTCATATAGACACACATGTACACATGCACACACATGCAAGCACACACTCTCACATACACGTTTCCTGCCCAGCCCACTCAGCTCTGTGTGTTGAAAGCTTTATGATAGGAAAGCCTGGAGGATGTCCACAGACCACTGACAAGATTCAAAGGGTTGGAATTTTACAAATCTTTATAAAAGAACCAGGAGCCCTTGCCAATGGGAATTTGAAATATGTCCCTCCACTCCTCTGGCTGTACAGAAGAAAAAAATCATAAACAACTTGCAGAGAATATAATTCCCACGGAACACATCACCCTCAAGCTAAACACTCACTGTCCTTTCTTCTTCTTTAAGAACTAGGAATCAGTGACATTACTGTGGTAATACAGATCTGCCTGGCACCTTCAATCACTTGGTAAATTATAAAACAGGGCTTTGTCACTTCAACTACTGAAATAAGGAGGCAAGCCAGCATTACCAAATAAGCACGTGCAGTGCAGGGGTATATGAAATGGGGCAATATTTCAAGCGCTTGGGAAGTGACAAATTTTATGTTGAGCCGCATCCACTGCAGGGCATTATATGATATTTCTTCAGGTGCAGACATTGCATGAGGGTAAACCATTCTGTGCACATTTGTAAAGTATTTCTATTCCGTCAGCTTTCCTGCCTGTAGGAAAATAATAGTGGTTCTATGCACTTATGCCAGATGAGTTTTGTAATGGAAGCCACAGCCTGTTTCTAAGTAAATTATTAAATCACCAGCTCTTTAATGAAATGGAATTGTCTGCACTGATCTTCCAGATAAAAAATGCTCTTTTGTAGAAAAAGACTGTCCCAGAATAGAAGAATTAATTCATCCACATGCTTCAGAAGATTGTGGAAAGTGAAGTAAAAACCAACATTTATTGAGCAAAATGCCAGACACTGAGGCACTTACTATGTGATTTCACTAAATCCTAATATTAACTTACAAGGAAAGAAAAACCACCCCCATACCAGACATGAGATAGTCAAAGAGGCTAAAACATTTGTACAGAAACACAATGCTCATCTTGCCCTGGCTTTTCAAACCAAAATTAAATATAGTCTTAATAAGTAAGTCACCGGTCAACTAATGTGTGCTACTGTCAATATGTATTCGTTCATATGGACTATTTGCTCTCATATAATTGCTGTCAGTGATCACAAGTATGGTCAGAACAAATTTTTTAAAAGAGTTGAGTAGAGTGAGAAGCTAAGGATCTCTAATTCATCCTTCCATTTGTTCCTTTATTCATTCAACAAACATTTATTGAGTGCCTATGAATCATGTACTGTTCTAGACATTGAGGATATAGCAGTAAACAAAACATACAGCATCTGTAGTCTCATAGATCTATATTTTAATCGTATTAAATCATATATTTACCATGGTGAAACCTGCAAAACACTACGTTAAACAACTGATGATGGTTAACATTACCAGTATGTCATGTGGGTGTCATTTACCCCCTGAAACGATGCGATGAAAAGGGTACTTCACCTCTCTGGTATTCTTTCTAAAAAAAACATAACTCCAGTCTAATTACAGGAAAAATAGCAGGCAAGCTCATATTGGGGACATTCTACAGGAGAGCTTGCCAGTACTCAACAGGGCTGTCAAGGTCATGAAAAACAAGTACATTTATAAACACGTGGAAACTAAACAACATACTCCTTAACAACCAAAAGGTAAAAGAATAAATCAAAAGGGAAATTTTAAAATATCTCAAAACTGATGAAGATAGAAATACAACATACCAAAACCTATGGGATGCTGCAAAAGTAATTCTTAGAGGGAAGTTTATAGCAATAAATGCACATCTTAAGAAAAAAGGCAATTCAAAAACAACCTAGCTTTACACCTCAAGGAACTAGAAAAAGAAGAACTAAGCCCAAGGTAACCAGAAAAAGGAAACAATAAAAATCAAAGTAGAAATAAGTGAAATAGAGGCAGAAAAACAACAGAAAAAATCTAAGTGTTGGTTTTTTTTGCAAAGATTAAAAAATTGACAAATCTTTGCCTAAACTAACTAAGAAAAAAAGAGAATACTCAAATAAATAAAATCAGATGAAAGAGGAGAAATTATAACTGATACTATAGAAATACATAGACTCATAAGAGACTATCATGAGCAATTATATGCCAACAGATTGGATAACCTAGAAGAAATGGATAAATTCCCAGAAACACATGACTTATCAAGACTGAATCATGAAGAAGTAGAAAATCTAAACAGACCAGTGATGAGTAAGGAGATTGAATCAGCAATCAAAAACTTCCCAACAGATGTAAATAAATAAATAAATTTTTTTAATTAAATTAAATTTAAAAAAAAAATTAAAAAACCTCCCAACACGGAAAAGCCCAGAACCACATGCGTTCACTGGCAAATTCAACCAAACATTTTAAAAGAACTAATGCCAATCCGTCTCAAACTTTCCCCAAAAGATTGAAAAGGAGGAAAAACTCCAAACTCATTTTACAAAGCCAGCATTAATTACCCTGATACCAAAGCTAGATAAGGACTCTACAAGAAAAGAAAATCATAGACGAATATCCCTGATGAATATAGATACAAAATATCCTCAACAAGATATTAGCAAACCAGATGCAACAGCACACTAAAAGGATCATACGCCAGACTCCCCTTGTGGCACAGTGGTTAAGAATCCCCTTGCCAATGCAGGGGACATGGGTTCGAGCCCTGGTCTGGGAAGATCCCACGTGCCGTGGAGCAACTAAGCCCGTGCACCACAACTACTGAGCCTGCGCTCTAAAGCCCTCAAGCCACAACTACTGAGCCCATGTGCCACAGCTACTGAAGCCCACACACCCAGAGCCCGTGCTCCACAACAAGAGGACCCACCACAATGAGAAGCCCATGCACGCAACAAAGAACAGCCCCTGCTCGCCGCAACTAGAGAAAGCCCACGTGTATCAATGAAGACCCAATGCAGCCAAAAATAAATAGTAAATAAATAATTTTTTTTTAATTTATATTTTAAAAAAAGGATCATACGCCATGACCAAGAGGGATTTATCTCTGGGATGCAAGAATAGATCAACATATGAAATCAACAAATATGATACACCACATTAATAAAATAAAAGATAAAAATTGTATGAGCATCTAAATAGACGCAAAAAAAGCATTTGACAAAATACAACATTCTTTCATAATAAAAATCCCCAACAAAGTGTGTATAGAAGCGACATACCTCAACATAATAGAGACCGTATACAATAAACTCACAACTAACATCATACTCCATGATGAAAGGTTGAAAGGTTTTCCTCTCACATCAGGAACAAAACATGGGTGCCCGCGATGACCACTCTTATTCAACACAGTATTGGACTTAGTCCTAAATATTTAATTATTTGATCCTATCATAAATATTTTTTATTTTATTTTTTCTATTTGTTACTAGATGTGCACTTTTTTGAAGTGTACAATTTGATAAACTTTGACATATATGCCTGTGAAGCCATCACCACAATCGAGATAATGAACATATCCATATAACCCTTTCATTCTGCCTCTCCTCACCCCTCCACCTGCCCATCCCTAGGCAACCATTGATCTGCTTGCTGTCACTAGAGGTTAATTTTCATTTCCTAGAGTTTTATACAAATTGATTTACTGAGTATATATTCTTTTTTGTATGGCTTCTTTCACTCCACATAATTATCTTGAAATTTATCTATGTCGTTGGATGTATCAATAGCCATTCTTTTTTATCGCTGAGTAGTGGTATCCATGGGATAGATAAACTACAATTTGACTATTACAAAAAAGCAACAACAACAAAACAAAAGAACCTGCTATGACCATTCATGTACAAGTCTTTGTATGGACATGGGCTTTAATTCCTCTTGGGCAAATATGTAAGAATGGAATAGCTGGGTTTCATGGTAGTTTTGTAAGAAACTGTCAGACTGTTTTACTAGGTGGCTGTAACCTTTTTTAGCATGTAATATCATGAGGGCGGTATTTGAGAGTTCCAGTT
Organism: Aethalodelphis obliquidens; assembly: GCF_003676395.1. Taxonomy (NCBI): domain Eukaryota; kingdom Metazoa; phylum Chordata; class Mammalia; order Artiodactyla; family Delphinidae; genus Aethalodelphis; species Aethalodelphis obliquidens. The sequence goes on from NW_020837971.1 coordinate 12,002,006, forward strand.
CCTTCATATCCTCAGGAGCAATTGTTATGGTCAGTGTTTTTAATACTGGTCATTCCAATAGGTGTGTAATGGTGTCTTATTGTGGTTTTGATTTGCATTTCCCTAATGACTAATGATGTTGAATTTCTTTTCACCTCTATATCTTCTTTGATGAAATGTCTGTTCTAATCTTCTGTACCACATGTTTTTATAAGGGCCAGCAAAAGTTGAGGCATAGGGTCATATCAGGAGCAAAAGTTTTTACCTCTTTTTTTCTCCCTGCAGCCGCCCTTCCCACTCTCTTACAAAATTCAACCTTTTTTTTTTTTTTTTTGCGGTACGTGGGCCTCCCACTGTTGTGGCCTCTCCCGTTGCGCAGCACAGGATCTGGACGCGCAGGCTCAGCGGCCATGGCTCACGGGCCCAGCCGCTCCACGGCATGTGGGATCCTCCCGGACCGGGGCACGAACCCGTGTCCCCTGCATCGGCAGACGGACTCTCAACCTCTACGCCACCAGGGAAGCCTAATTCAACCTTTTTATAAGAAGTTGCTCAGCATTTTTTAAATAATACTTTACTTTTTAGAGCAGCTTTAGGTTCCCACCAAAATTGAACAGAAGGTAGATATTTCCCATATAACTCCTGCCCCTCCCCTGGCCTCCCTGATCTATAGCAGTACATTTCTTACAACTGATGAGCCTCGTGGACACATCATTATCAGAGTCCATAGTTTACTTTAGGGTTCACTCTTGGTGTTGTACATTCTGCAGTTTGGACAAATTTATCCGTGTTGTGTAATCACCATGACAAAATATCATACAGGGTAGTTTCACTGCCCTAAAAATCCTGTTTCACTTATTCTTACCTCTCCTCCCGCTAAACCACTGATCTTTTTACTGTCTCCTCATTTTGCCTTCCTAGAATGTCATTGACTGAAATCATACAGTAATGTAGCTTTTCAGACTGGCTTCTTTCACTTAATAATGTGCATGTAAGTTCCCTCCATGTCCTTTCATGGCTTGGTAATTCATTTCTTTTCGTTGCTGTATATTATTCCATTGTTTGGACGCACCACAGTTTATTCACCAATTCACCTACTGAAGGACATCTTGGTTGCTTCTAAGTGGGGGTCTTCTTATTACTGGGTCCCCCTGGGCCTCCAGGAATTTGTCAATTGCAGTTCAGGTCTTCCTACCCTGGCACTGGTGTCCACAGAGGTTTCTGCTTTTGATTTTGTGCTCTAGTAAGTTGTGATTCTCTGTATCAACTTTCTGTCTCTCCAGTTTGGGAGACAGCAGCTTGACCTGTGACTTCACCTCTCTAATGGATCTAAGAAGAATTGTTGATTTTTCCATTTGTTCAGTGTTTTAATTGTTATTGGGAAAGAGTGTCAACTTCTAAACTCCAATGAGCCAGTCCAAAAATCAAAGTCTCTCAGTTACTTTTTGTTTAAAGACACCTAGTGAGTATGAAGTGGTATCTCACTGTGGTTCAGATTGCAGCATTTGTTTTTGGTTTTTGTTTTTTTTGTGGTACGCGGGCCTCTCACTTTTGTGGCCTCTCCCGTTGTGGACCACAGGCTCCAGACACGCAGGCTCAGCGGCCATGGCTCACGGGCCCAGCCGCTCCACGGCATGTGGGATCTTCCCGGACCGGGGCACGAACTCGTGTCCCCTGCATCGGCAGGCGGACTCTCAACCACTGCGCCACCAGGGAAGCCCCTGCCTTGTATTCTTTAAATGAAATCTGTGCAGTAAAATAACAGACTGCCTTCAAAACTAGTCTTCAGTCTTCTGTCCAGAAGTATAAGCTATTGATTTTTTAAAATTTCATTCTTCTCTACTGGTAAGTTTTAAAAACTGAGATATAATTCTCATGCCGTAAAACTCACCTTTTAAAGTATATAATTCAGCGGGTTTTAGGATATTCACAATGTTGTGTGACTATCAACATTATCTAATTCCAGAATCTTTTCAATATTCCATAAAAAGAACCTTGTACCCATTTAGCAGTCAGTCACTCTCCACTTCACCCCCTCCTCACCCTCGACAAGTAATGTATTTTCTGCTCTGTGGATCTGCCTATTGTGGACACTTCATATAATGGAATCGCACAATATGTAGCCTTTTGTGACTGGCTTCTTTCACCTAGCATAATGTTTTCGAGGTTCACCCATGTTGTAGCAGGTATCAGTCTTCCTTCTTTTCATGGCTGAATGATATTCCATTGTAGAGATGTATACAACCTATTTTGTTTGAGTATGGGTAGACAACCCTTACTCAATCAACTTCTCCGCCATACTACCTGTCTAAACACGGAGGGCGCAGTCATTCTATTGTCTGATATTGAAAATGCAGGAAGAAGACCAGGTTTGGGGCAGAAAGGCAATGAGTTCAGTTTTACACGTATTGAGTCTGAGGTTCCTATGTTAGCTCTTTGTGCAATGCCCAATTTATAGCTAATTCTGCAAGTCTAAAGCAGAGATGAGGCCTGGCGCGAAGATACTGACGACGAGGGGAGACCTGAATTACCTGGGTGCTAATCTGAAACCATGCGAGTGTAAGCAAACACCCAGAAAGGTCAGACCGAGCACATACAGTGCTTGCATTTGTCGGGCTCTGCTAGATAACACATGTACTCTACGAGTTTAACAAATTAAAAGTTCACTTCGACCTTAGGCTTTGGCCCCCCGGGGAAATTTCCTCCGAGTGGTAACTCAGAAATCCAGGCTGGCTACATCTTGAGGCCCTACCATCCCAATTCATGACCACTATGATTACTGGGAAATGGGAAGAGAGAGCTGGAGCTCAAGCAGGAGTTTTAAGGGACTAAGCTGGGGAGTGAAGGGTATCAGTGCCACTTACTAGCCACTGACCAGAATAAGCCATGTTCGGACCCACCTATGCACCAACAGGTTAGAAAACCTAGTACTGTGGGTAACTGGAAACAGGAGAAGGACCAGGGAATGGTGAGCACTAGCAATGTCTACCACATTTCCAATGGGGAGCAGTCTCCAACTCTCATTCCAAATGCAGTCTTTCCATTAACATCAAAGGGGATGGAGGACTTCGCTGGTGGCGCAGTGGTTAAGAATCCACCTGCCGATGCAGGGGAAATGGGTTCGAGCCCTAGTCCAGGAAGATCCCACACGCCGTGGAGCAACTAAGCCCATGCACCACAACTACTGAGCCTGCATGCCTTGAGCCCGTGCTCCGCAACAAGAGAAGCCACCGCAACAAGAAGCCCGCGCACCTCAACAAAGAGTAGCCCCCACTCGCCGCAACTAGAGAAAGCCTGCACGCAGCAACAGAGACCCAATGCAGCCAAAAATAAATAAATGAATAAATAAATTTATTTTAAAAAGGGGGGGCGGGATGGACAGTGGGAAAGACCAAGAAGCATAAGATTCACTGTACATGCTAAGAACAATTAAATATTTATACCTTGGAATAAATAACTTCTGAAAACATAGTTACAAAATTGAAAGGAAAAGTTTTTTAAAATCCATGAAATGTGATTTTTTATTATAACTTTCTGTGTCTTGCCTAGAGTACCTTACCTTCCCCTGTAACATCCTAATGTTAGTAAATTCTTACTTAATTTAATCTGGATTTATAGACAGTTTATTACTACATAATTATAACTGGAACATGGAATTGCTTAGAATACAGTGTTCAAAGATGTTTTAATGAAATTCATTCACTTATTTAATAAATATTTATTGAGGATTATACTAGGCAATAAAGATAAAGTAGTTAACTAGGACACACAGTTCCTGCCTCAAAGATCTTGTAGTCTAGCAGGGAGTGAAGACAATTAGGTATTTATAATATAAGGTGGTAAAGACACACATAAAAGGAACAACTCATTCAGACTTGGGAGATCAGAGAAAGCTTCCAAATGAAAGTGACATCTAAGTTAAGACCTGACATATAAGTAGCCTTTGGTAGAGGGAGAGGCTACACTACTAGGCAGAAGAAAAATTATGCGGCAAAGGCCTGAAAATGGACATAGCGAGTAAAAGGTAGCAAGAAGTGAGGCCAGAAAGCTGATCAGAAAGCTAATGAGGAATTTATCTTGAGAACCATCAGAAAGTATTGAAGAAAATTAAGCAAGGGAAGGCCCTATCAGATTTTGCTTTAGGAATCATGTTCCAGCTGAGTAGGGGAAATGGACTGGAAGGGAGACCGGACGTGAGGCAGGGGGACCAGTTAGGAAGCTGTTATAACATCCAGGTAAAGCAGGATGGTAGCCTGAACCAGGGAAGGGGCAGTGAGAATGGAGAAAATACTGGAAAATGTGAGAAATACTTAGAACGTGGAGAATGAGCTGATGTGGTGACCATTCAGTGAGTTGCAATGCTTCTCAAACTTGACTGTGCCTGTGAGTTACCTGAGGATGCGGATTCCGATTCAATAGGTCTGGGATGGGACCAGGAACTCTGCATTTCTAACAAGCTCCCACGTGATGCTGATGCTACAAGTGCCTGCTCCACAGTTTGAGCATCGAGGAGCTAGAGAACATAAGAGGAGGAAGAGCATTGAAAGTAAAAAGGCAAATTCAGATGCGATGCATTAAAATCCATATGGTAAATCTAAGCGGTGACATCCTGTAGACACTTGGATACATGAGTCTGATGTGCAGAGAAGACCTGGGCTGGAGAGAGAGATGTGAGAGTCATCGGCGAAAATTTTGTGGAACTTTCCCCCCACCCCTCCCTCCCATTTCGAGTGGAATAGTGGAGTTGGAAGCTGGATTGCAGTGGGTTGAAAAGTGAGAGGTGGAGAAGTGGAGACACTGACTCGTCCGAGAAGTTCAGCTGCAAAGAGAAAGAGAGGCAGAGAGCAATAGCTAGAGGAGAGCTTGGGTTGAGGAAGGATTTGTTTTTAAGATTAGACAGACTTGAACATGCTTAAATGCTATTAGACACAGCCGTCCATCAGTAGGCCGTTAGAAAGATCAATCAGGCTTCCTGTCTGAAATGGCTACCTCATCCTTTCATTAGAAACATTCTATATTGGACTAATACTTTTCCTCTTAGCTTTGACGGCTATATTATAGCTAGGACCTTCTATAGACACAATACTTTAAAATAAAGGAGGCAAAACTGCCCAAGATCTACCTATTATCTACTGCCTTTATTCTAAGGCCTTCTCTTTAGAAGCCATATTTTTAATGCTCTCCTATCATTTTCACCAATAACAACAATTTTATTATTCCAATACATATTTTACAGTCTTAGAGAACATCTGATATAAGCAATTAAAAGACAGAGCCCAAAGGCTTAGTCACTGGATACCAGAGATGTTCAGAGAACATATGAAAGTTTAGGAGGGACAAGGAAAAGTCCCTTCCCTTGACATATAGAAATCCGGAGTTCTGTTGGCTGGTTGCTACAGACTTCATGATTAAAGCCAGTATGCTAGAAACCGAAGAGGAATCGAGAAAAGGTCTGTGCCCTCTTAAGAGTTTATTATACCAACTACAAAATAGCAGTTTGCAAAAGGCACAAATAAAGTGTGGAAGACTGAGATACAGGATGAAACTTAGCAGAAGATGGGAAATAGAAGGACATAAAAAAGAATTGTTGAGGCTTTGAAAGAAAAGACAGGGATGATCGATAAGCAGAAGAACAGGAAAAGAACAGAGTGAATCCTAAAGGTTGACCTCATCATAGAGTATTTATATGAGATATTGAACTGCGAGATAAGTTTACTAAATACTTTGAGTAAGTTCACACTGTGACACCAAAATGTATGCAGGAGATGTCGTTATTATTTACAGCTCATTTAAAAAAAAAAAAAAAAGGAAAGCTCTTTTGGAAAAACTAGAATCACAAACTCAAAAGGACCTTGAAAGATCATCAGGGTCTTGACAAAGAAGTATAGCTGTCAGCCTCTGTCTGTAAGCACCTACAGGGTGCCCCTCAGATTTCTAGCCAAGGCCACACTCTTTCAGGGCATCCCCTGAGCATGGCCATGTGTGCCTAATGCAGGACACCTCTTTGCCCTTTGTTTCAGAGCCCCCTTTTATGTTGGCCAAGACTTTGCAGATCTACACACCAATCTGAAGGCCCCTCTGCCCTACCCCACTCCCTCCTCCCTTCCTACCCTATCACAGGGATCAGATCAGCACCCTTTACATAGGCTTTCTGTGCCTATCATGCTCTCTCCTCCTTTTATCTTCTGCAGGCATTATGCTCCCTCTCTACCCAAAAACTTCATGAACTCCTAACCCTATCTCCACAACTGTCTGATGAATACAACTAATGCAAAGAACTTATTTGTAATTCATGTATCTGACAAAAGACCTATACCCAGAAAATATAAAGAAAATTTAAAATACAAAAATAAGACAACCCTATTTTATTTTATTTTATTTTATTTATTTGTTTATTTATTTTGGCTGCACCGCATGGCATGTGAGATCTTAATTCCCCAACCAAGGGTTAAACCTGTACCCCCTGAAGTAAAATTGCAGAGTCTTAACCACTCGACCACCATGAAAGTCCCAACCCAATTTTTTTAAATGGGCAAAAACTTCATTTTTTAAAATATGCAAATGACAAATAAGCACATGAAAAGATTTTCAATATCATAAATCATCTGGAAAATGAACATTAAAACCACAGTAAGGTATCACCACACAAGTATCAGAATAGCTAATATTCAAAAGACTGACATGGTATATGTATGTATACACACACACACACATATACACAATGGAATACTACTCAGCCATGAAAAAGAATGAAAGAATGCCATTTGCAGCAACATGGATGGATATAGAGATTATCATACTAAGTGAAGTAAGCCAGACAGAGAAAGACAAGTATCATATGATATCACTTATATGTGGAATAAAAAAAAAAGATACAAAAGAACTTATATACAAAACAGAAATAGACCCACATAGAAAACAAACTAATGGTTACCAAAGGGGAAAATGGGGAGAGGGATAAATTAGGAGTTTGGGATTAACATATACACACTATTATACGTAAAATAGGTAAACAGCAAGGACCTACTGTATAGCACAGGGAACTCTACTTAATAGAGTGTCTAGCAGGAGCCTTTTTGGGTTTTTTTTCTTTATTGTTTGGGTTAACCCCTTGTCTTCCTGTATCCAGAAAAGCCCCCTTTTTTCTAGGGGCTTTGTTTGTATGTATGAGGCTGAGAGAAAGCTACAGCCCCCTAGGATGGGCCACAGCCATACTCCTCCCTGCCCTAGGAGTCAGCACTGTACCCCAGGCCCTCGACAGCACTCCTGAGTGTGTGCGCCATGTTCCCCTTTCTCTTTCCCTCTTTCCTGTCCCTCTATATGAACCTCCAGCACAGACATGAACTCTTACTCTTTCCTGTTTCAGTGTTATCTGTAGGCTTGATTTGTCTTTTTTTTTTCTTTTTGCCCATCTCAGGATAGTCACAGGCTAAGGTTTAGGTTCCCCCGTCCAGTTGGGGTTAAAGACTCAAACTTTCGTAACCCACTTGGCCCTGGCTCCTGTTGCCTCAGAAAGGGATGTTATTATCTGCGGAGGCCCTTGGGTGAGGGCTAAGGCCTGCATCCTGAGGCCACTGGAAGCCCAGCCCTCACTGCTGTGAACCCTGGGGCCTGAACCATGTCAGAACTTGCTGCTGTCTTGTCATGGATGGACAGATGGACGAACGAAAGAGTGGATGGATGGATGGATGGATGGCCATGGATGCACAATGCCTTGTCCACAAACAGCTGAGTTGAAAGTGTCTCAGTGAGTGTGACAACCTGCAGCAGGAGTATACGTGTGTCTGTCTGTGTGGACAAAATCTTTACACTTTAAGGTTTGGAGATATTCAAAAGGAAATGTCATGGAAGCAGTTAAACCAGGGCCAGCCACCTCTGGATTCTGAATCTCAGGAAATGGGCAGGGCTTCTTGAAGGCCCTGATGAGTCATCTGCTAGGGTCTTGGTTCAGTAAAGCACTGAGCAAGTTTGTACACCAACCAGGGGTTTAATATAAATAAAACCAGCATAGAAAAACTCAAAGCTACGCATACCACCAAAACCAGAATGCCAAGTCGTGTGGGCAAAGGCAGATTTCTGACCCTTTGGTTCAGCCAGCCCCCAAATAAAAACATCAACAAAGACAAATCAAGAAAATAAGAAGCAAAGATTCATGCTAAACTGTGGGAGGAGGAGAGAGGTGCGTGTGTGTGTGTGTGTGTGTGTGTGTGTGTGTGAGTGTGTGTCAGAGAACAACCCTGGGGTCGGGTTAAACCCCAGACTGGGAGGGGAAAGGAAACTTCCTCACCACAACTTAGCCAAACCTGAGCTGCCCCGAGGTGCTGCGGGCCCTGCCCCAGCTGGGAGGCTGTGTCACGCCTAGGGCAGGGCCCATGTTCCTCCCCTTCTTGGGATCAGATAGCAGCTGCCCAGGCCTGCTGGGCCAGGGACTGACACAGGCTCCGCCTACTCGTTCAGGCTGCCTGTGGAGAGAATTAGGTCACTGCTGAACCGTGGTACCTCCTGCCTCAGCCCCAGCAGACAGCAGGAGGCTGGCCCCAGACTCACTCAGTGCCTCCAGCAGCCGTGCAGACACAGCATCCTTGGCCACCCACCTCATGCCCATCCTGCCCACTGGGGGCCAGCACAACCCAGATGAGGCCACTGAAGGGCACTGGAGGGGGTTATAATTTAAATAAATTGCTGAGGTATAAGCCGCAAGTCTGGTCATGGACGCAAGTAGAGTGCCATTCTTCAGTGATGAGTCCAGAGCAATACTGGCACATTGTCCCCACGACAAGATTCCACAAGTCAGCAAACACCTGAGCTCACCTGCTGATTAACCTGCCGATTATGCGGATAGTTGCTCTTGGGGCATCGAGCTGCTTTCTGTGAAAAAAGTTATGTGCCAAGGATGACGTAGGCAACGTGGAGAGGCCTTTCACAGAATGCAAACGCCATTCAGGTAACTTAAGGATGAATGCTTGGTGAAAGCAACTCTGTTGTTTACACTGCTGGGTATTGTGGCCCCGTCTCACTGGGCACTCAACAAATATCTATTAAATGAAAGTAAGGATAAAAGAATAAGCTGTAGCAATTGCCTTGGTGCCCATCTGTTGTCAGGATGGGGCTTTAAGTTATGAGCTTTATGGACATACTTATAATAAACTATAATGGAAAAAAATCTAAAAAACAATATATATACATACATATATATATGTGTATATATATATATATATATATAAAAAATGGAATCACTTTGCTGTACACCTAAAACTAACACAACATTGTAAATCAACTATAATTTTTTTAATTTTATAGTTTTTTTAGGTTAATTTTTTTAAAGATTAAAAAAAAATAAGACTGACAGTTCTTTCCAAGTGAGGAACAACAAGATGTAGGGCAACTGACACTCGTATACGATGCTGGTGGAGGTGTAAAGTGGTACAATCACTTTGGAAAACAGGTTGGCAGTCTCTTATAAAGTTAAATTTATACTTACCACCTGGCTCAACAATTCCACCTCTAGATATTTACCCTAGAGAAAACATGTGTACACAAAATGACCCGTACAAGGATGTTCATAGCAGCTTTATTCACGACAGCCAGTCCAAATGTCCAACAACAAGTGAATGGACAAACCATGCTATGTCCATACAATGAAAAGAGCACTTAGCAAAAACAAAGAACAAACCTTTGTTCTTTGCATGGTACATGCAATCACATGAATGAATCTCAAAAACGTTATTTTGAGTCAAAGAAGCCAAATACATAAAAGGACATATGTGATCCCATTTTTATGAAGTTCTAAAACTGGCAAAACTAATCTTGAGTGGTAGAAATTAGATTGGGGTTGCCTCTGTGAGGCATTGATGATTGACTGCAAAGAAGTATGAGGGAATTTTCTAGGGTGATGGAAATTTCTATATCTTGATTGGGTGATGGTTATACAGGTATATATGTTTGTCAAAACTCATCAAACTGCACACTCAAAATGTATGCATATTACCACATGTAAATTATACCTCAATAAAATTGAGTTTTTAAAATGTATTCCCAACATTTATAAATACTATACTAAATAAATACCGAATACTGAATATATAAAGACTATATCTAATAGTATTCGTTGGTATTGCAAGTGGAATATTTATCTCATCTACATTTCTAGATGGTTACTGTTAGAAAATAAAGAGACTATTGGTCTGTTTATGTTTCTTATATCCAGAGACCTTATCAAATTCCCTTATTCAGTTGTTTTTAACCAAAATCCTTTGGATTTTCTAGGCATACAATCACATCAACAGCAAATAAATAAATAACTTCATCTCTTATTATCCAACATTTATACAGATTACTTCCCTCTTGCATTCACTAGTCTCCAAAAGAATCTTGAATAATCATGGTGATCACCAGATGTCTTCTCTTTTCCCTACTTTAAAGGAAATAGCTTAATATCTCAGTGTTTAGAATAGTACTTGCTGTTGGACTTTTTTATAAAATCCTTATCAATTTGTAATTTCTTTCTATTTTGTTTTGCTAAGATTGATTTTTTTAATTTTTCAAATGACTTTTCCACTTTTATTAGTACAACATATGGATTTTCTCAGATTTCCTAATATTGCACAGTTTGCTTTCATGAAATAAAACCTCTTGAATTATTCCTTTGATAAGGTACTGAATTCTCTTTTGAATATATATTCATAAGCTAACTTGAACTTTGAGGTTTTTTCACATTAGCTTTAGCAGGTAACAGTAAAGCTGTTTCATGAAATGATTTAGTGACTTTCTATCTTTTTCTGTGCCCTAGAAGAGTAAAAAATAACATTTAATTATCCATCATTCTTTAAAGATTAAAAAGGATTTCAAGCATTTAACTGTGAAATTGTCAAGTCTCCATGCTATTTTTTATAGTAGATATTTAATCTCCAATTTTTCTATGGTAATTAGTTTCTTCAGGTTTTCTACTTGTTGGATCAATTTTATTAGGAAGTTACTCATATCAGCTAAGTTTTCAAATGTGTTACTCTTGAGTTTTAGTTAGTGATTTATAATATTTGAATTTTTTCTCTATTATTACCTTCTTTCTCATTTCTATCTTGTATAATTTTGTTCTCTTTTTCTTTAATCAGGGTCAAAAAAGGATTGTCTGTTTTATTGGTATTTCCAAAGAACCAGCTTTTGGATTTACTTATGAGGTTTGAGGGTTTTTTCTATTTTATTAATTTCGATTGTTTTCTTTATTGCTTCCCTTACTACCATTTTGCTTCTAATTAAGATGTATAATAATTTTGTCTCTTTTTTCTTTCTTCTTTAATAATAAAGACATCAAAGCCTACAGAATTGCCTCATAGGGTAGCTTTCATTTGTTCCCAAGTTATTTTGGTAGGAAGTATCTGATTTCAATTGTTTGTTGAATATGTTGTTTTAATTTTTATTTCCTTTTTGATCCAAATGTTATTTAGGAAGGTGCTTATAATGTCCAATATTATATTTAAATTACAGTTAAAATTATTGGGGTCATTTTTATTGTTCATTACCAATTTTGTTGTATTATGATCAGAGAATATGACCTGTAAAAATCTTTATTCTTTTTAGTTTATTAAGGTATTTTTTGTGGCAAAGTATACAATGTTTTTATACATATTCCATGAACCTACCAAATATATCATATATTTTTTCATATATTAAAAATATATATACAAAAAAGTTCTCTCTGGATACTTAAAATTATAACCTGTACCACCCGACTGCTCTCACTCACACACATACTCATATAGCTCTCTTTACTTTGCTTGCTTTAAAATTTTTTTCATAGCATTATTATGATCTTGTAAAAAACTGTATAATTTACTTATATAGTGCTTATTGTTTATCCTCTGTCAACTCTACATGAATGTCAAGCCCAAGAACTGGGACTTTTGTCTGTGTTGTTCACTGATGTATCCCAAAAACCTGTAATGGTGCCTGGCACAAGGTAGTTATTCAAGAAAATATGTTAGCTAAATAAGTCATCATTACCACATGAGCACGCAAAGGGCAAAACAGGAATACTGCTGGTGTCCATTCATTCACTAACATGTTTCAACGTCTACTATGGGTCATAACAGTGCTGGTGCTGAGCACATACAGATAAACAAGTCCCCGTCCTCACGAATAGCCTTTTCTGTTATTTGAGAAGGAACTGGAGTCAGCACAAGATACTGTGAATCAATGAGAAATACAATTCGTTTTATAAATGCACTCTTTATTTATTGATCTCAAAATGGCCACACTATCTAACTTTTTGATCTTATTGTACTTCATTCCACACTCCTACAATTTAAAAAGTTGGGCTGGGGCTTCCCTGGTGGCGCAGTGGTTGAGGGTCCGCCTGCCGATGCAGGGGACACGGGTTCGTGCCCCGGTCCGGGAAGATCCCACATGCTGCGGAGCGGCTGGGCCTGTGAGCCATGGCCGCTGAGCCAGCGCGTCCGGAGCCTGTGCTCCGCAACGGGAGAGGCCACAACAGTGAGAGGCCCGCGTACCGAAAGAAAAAAAAAAAAGTTGGGCTGTCCAAACCTTTAAATGTACTGAGGGGGATTTTATTTTTATTTATTTATTTTTTAAATAAATTTATTTATTTTTGGCTGAGTTGGGTCTTTGTTGCTGCACGCGGGCTTTCTCTAGTTGCGGCTCTTCGTTGCTGTGCGTAGGCTTCTCATCACGGTGGCTTCTCTTGTTGAGGAGCACTAGCTTTGGGTGCACAAGCTTCAGAAGTTGCGGCGCGCAGGCTCAGTAGTTGTGGCTCTTGGGGTCTAGAGCGCAGGCTCAGTAGTTGTGACACGTGGGCTTAACTGCGCTGAGGCATGTGGGATCTTCCCAGACCAGGTCTCGAGCCGGTGTCCCCTGCAATGGCAGGCGGATTCTTAACCACTGCACCACCAGAGAAGCCCTGAGGGGGATTTTAAGACAGAATCCCTCAAAAGAACTACCTTGAAAGGTTTTGCCAATGCGCCCGTCTCCAAAACCCGACCCCTGTAGAGACCTTGGTGGGAAGGGACAGGGTTTCTCTGAGGGTAGGCACCGCCTTCTGCAGAGGTCAAGGTCGGACAAGCCCCACTTGGGAGGAATCTGCCTCGCCCACAATAAGTGCACGCCCACACTTCGAGTCAAGTGAGAGAGCTGCCACAACACCAGGTAGCAAAAAGGTTCGGGCGGGAGGCAAGACCCTACCGGGATTCAAAACCCTCCCGGGACGTCCTCCCAACAGCGAAACACCGCGCACACCCACGCGCAGTTCAACGCGCACGCGCACGCATCCCGCGAGGCAACCCACCCTCCTCAGTCTTCGCCCCGCCCCGCGGACCGGAAGGAATTGCCGGCATTTCCGGCGCCGGCGCTTCTGAGGTTTCCTCAGTGATGTCGTGGTTACGAGCCGCTTCCTTGGTCCAGGGTCCTGGAGAGGAGAGGGACGTTTTTGACGAGGAAGCTGACGAGTCGGTCCTGGTGCAGCGGGAATGGCGGAACCACATGCAGAGACGAGTCAAAGTAAAGCTGCGTGGAGGGGGTGGGCGTCCCTTGCTGTACCGGGTTGTGAGGAGAGGCGCACGACGTTGTGAAGAGGCGGGGACCCGAGAGGAGAGGGCCGAGTGGTCCGGGCCCGACCCGGCGCTGCCCTCCCTACCCCCTCATTATGCAGTCCTGCCCGCGTCCTGCTAGGGTTTCCCAATGGGTTACTTGAAAGCGCGCGACACCACAGGACGCGTTCCTAGAGCGCCCGCGGGGCGCGTTGGACACTGGGGGGGCGGCGAACAAAATAAACTTTGTCTTAGGCTTTGAAGAGATTTGAGTTTGATGAGGACCAGAGGGAAGGGGATGGGGGAGAAACGTATACACTGACTGTATGTGTCTAATTATGGCTGTCAGAGGACATGTACGCACTGGACATGGGTTGATTGAAGAGCTCGGGAGCCTAAAGTTAGGAGTGGTGGTAATCAGGACAGCTGGAAAAAGTGCACTTAAGAATGTTGTCGAGGGCTTCCCTGGTGGCGCAGTGGTTGGGGGTCCGCCTGCCGATGCAGGGGACACGGGTTCGTGCCCCGGTCCGGGAAGATCCCACATGCCGCGGAGCGGCTGGGCCCGTGAGCCATGGCCGCTGAGGCTGCGCGTCCGGAGCCTGTGCTCCACAACGGGAGAGGCCAC